>NC_051155.1:245753567-246081853 GCF_013339745.2 Dermacentor silvarum | reverse complement strand
TAGTGGCAGCATATCTCAGCGAAGCTTAGAGTACAGTACTTAGGATCAAAAATCCCTGTTTTCAACCTGCCCTGGAAAGATTTTCAAGCAAAAACGGTAGCTCACAAAAGGCGTCTTCGATTTTCCACTTTTGGCTACCTGCAGGCTTCCATACCCAGCCAGAGCGCCTTCATTTTTCTCTGGTTGCTCCACCCACTGCATAACGCACTTCTGCCACATGTTCGTTTTACTTGAACTGGACGGTTCTGGCTACCCGTGGGCTGCCAGAACCAGCCAGGACGATTTTGGTCTGGATGCTCTCTAGAAGCTCTCTGGCTAGCAGACGACAAGGAGAAGCGATGAGCACTCACCGCCATCGCCGCCAATGTGGGCATTTCAGGACTTTTACCTCACTCAGCCAACTGACTACGGTGATCTTCGGATTTCATTACTTCTAGCATTTTCTAATGTTCTAATACACCGTTCCGCATTGCGAGACGATGCGATACGAGTGGCGGCGCACAATTTGAAGCTGTGTGTGTGTGTGCGTGTCCTGTGAGGGCTTCTTCTCGGTCGTGAACAGCGCGCAGTGGGGTTATTAACAGTGGGGTTATTAATGCATTGGGTTCTATGGGAGCTGTGCCGGGACCGGCCGAAAACGACGTAAAAGCCGTGAAAACGCAGCACCCAGGAACGTAACAGCGGAGTTCTACTGTATATACAGATACTTGCAACCCTAGTGACATACATTATAAGTGGTCTACACACTAGAAAGTTAGGTATACCACTGCCCATTGCAGCATTCCTGCTTCAACCTTGAATGAGGTGTACAACTAGTCAGCTAACATTGGTGAGTACCGTACTTTCTCGCATATAACCTGCACCAAAAATTGGAAAAAATTGCTTAAAAAGTGGGAGTGCGGGTTATCTGCGAAGATTTGCAAAGGGAGGGGGTGGGGGTCGGCTTCACGGCCTACCGTGCAGAGTCCGTGTTGTCCGCATGCCTATCGACACGTTTTTGCATGAGTCAGGTGCCGTTTCTTGTAAGCCCAGTTTGCACAGTTGGCCAGCCTTGTTTAGGCATCACGAGTGTGTCTCGGCGGCAGTCTTTTACAGTGAAACAGAAACTGAAGATCGTAGCCGCTGCTGAAGAAATCGGCAACAGAGCTGCTGCGAGATGGTTCCGAAGACGATTACGTCTTTGAGAGCGGCGATGAAGCCTCGGATGGCAGCAGTGAATCGGACGACAGCACTGAGAACGTTGCGGCAGTTTTTTTGAAATAAATTTGTTTTGAAAATGAAATGATGACTGCATGTAGTTGTAACTTCCTAGTCCTCACTTTTTTCGGATACGCGTGCGGGTTATACGCGAGGTTATTTTTTTCTTTGTCGATAAGTTCAAAGTTAGGGGTGCGGGTTATATGCAAGGGCGGGTTATATGCGCGAAAATACGGTATTTTATCAAAACAATACGTGTGACTTTTCCAGTTTTGGCCTCTGCAGTGAGGTTTAGGGGGTGTGGCATACTGCGGCTGAACACGAGGTTGCGGGTGTGATTCCTGCCTGTAGCAGCCGCTTTCCAAGGGGGATGGAATGCAAAAATGCTCGTATACCACACTTTGAAAGAAAAAATTCACATCCACCCATATGTAGAATGAAGCTACAGAGGAAACCCACACGGCTTTCTCAGAAAAAGCTTCGTAGTTGAAGAAAAATTCGTCCTGGACAAGGATTTCGGTCCAGGATGCATTTTTCTTTAACTACAAAGCTTTGTTTCTGAGAAAACAGTATGGCTTTCCTCTGTAGCTTCGTGCTACATATGGGTGGATGTCAATTTTTCCTTTCATGAACCTACCTCCACCTTGCAGAATTCTGCAGAACTGATTTGCAATATCATACTTTGGGTGCACAGAGAACAATTCCAGATAGTTGAATTTAATCCAGAGCCCTTCGCTATGCCATCTCTTATAAATTCTGTGTTGCCTCAGGTTATAAAATCCCATCAGTCAATCTTTTCAGTTTTCCGAGAGGCCAAAGCTAATGCAGAAGTTAGTTGCCATACCGTGAGGATGGAGTGCAGAATGGCGACGTAGTTGGTCTCGGTCTGCAGTAGCTCCAAGCAGACCTGCTGCCGCTTGGACATGCGGGTCATGTCAGATGGCTCTTTGTTCTCCTGGCCCTCTGTGTCGAGCACTGCAGCGGGCATTATAAGGCTGAAGGTCTTTGGAAATTCAACTGTTGTGCTATGATCTGACCTATGCACAATGGTTTCAAAAAGCAAACCATGAAAGTGGAAGCATCAGACAAGAGAACAAAGTGATCATAAAAAGGGTACCCGAAATTATTTCAATCACATTTAGGAGCATTGTTGAAACATAGAAATTATCTCTCCCAGAATGCTTTCTTACAAAAAAACAGACAGCAGGCTGTATTACAAGAGCTACAGAACTTACCCCCTTCTCAAGCCCCTCCACCTCCCCTTACACTCACCTTCAACTCACTTTCCACGAGGCCATGGCTATGTCCCACCTCCATGGACACTATGTTGTCAGGTGATGCGAATTTAGTCTATTTTCGGTTGGTTTTAATGAAGTGTGCTCCCATTTTTTTCTCAAGTATTCTTTCTGGTTACTATGGTGATGGTGGCCTCTAAATGAACTTTACGTACATCGCCTGCATCTCCTACAGCATGGAGTCGCTGCAGCACACTTTCTGGCCATTCTTCTAGCACAGAGAGAGATGAATGCTGGTTCACCGCATTGGCAAACAAACGTTCAGTATTTCAAGCGATCCTCGCCGAGTCTTGATAATCCGTTGGCTACCCTCTATCGCCTTATATCGGTGTGCATATTCAAGTTTTTTCTTGGGTCTTCCCAATTGCACCCTCACCTTATAATCATGACCACCTTATAATCGAATAAATACGGTATTTCCCTAACTAAATTTTTTAATTTAGGAAGAATCAAACTTTCAAACAAGATGTTTTTAGGTTCTGGCGAGTCCTATGTGTTCATTTGGAGAAGCTTTTCTTTTATGCACTAGAGGTCCCCTGTTTTTCAGATATACTGCAACCAATTCTCTTGAGAACCTTGAACACGTCATGAAATCTTGCTTCAAAAAAAAGAGGACACAAATTTTTAGCTCTAAGTCAATGCCACTAGATATCCAGCTTGTTTTAAAGCTATTTTGAAGAATTCCATGCCAGCTGAGCCAGCTATAAATGATTTCTTACCTGTGGCGAGTTGTTTTTCAGGCGTGAGGCTGATGTCAAGGACAGAGACGGACTTGTTGGCCGAGACCCGCCTGCGGTGCCGGGGGCTCTCGGGGGAGAAGGGGTCGACGAGCACGCTCTGCTCAGCTTCCTGGGCCAGCTGCTGGGCAAGGCTCTCGCGCAACTTCCGCCGCTTGCTCTCCGAACGGGGGGCGCCAAGGGAGGGCCGCAATGGAGTCGCTGCTACCATGGGGGCCTGCTGCATGCAACTTCCAGTAAACAACTCAAGTTCATGTGGTTGGCCCAGTTTTAGGACAATTGGTGGCCATTGAATTTCACAGGACGGCATGTCATTTTTGAAGATTAATTTATTCATAATAGTTCCATTGTCTTATTATAGCATTATAGAGTGAGACAGGAGCGCTGGCCCCATCGATCAAGACTGAAGAAAACTTCACTGCTTATGCAGGGGTACTCAAGAGCAGCCCCAAATTATGCCATGTATGGAGGGCACGACAGAATGCGATTCACACATGTGCAACTACCATGGCAGAACACCCACAGTGACCTACAGGCTATACCACACACTGGGCTCTTTCACTAGTTTAAAGTGAAAATGCATCAGCAATGAATTGCAATGTGCTGCTGCCAAGGGAGTGGTCTCTGCCGTCTAAAGGAAACTGGTGTCGGTTACTACACCAGGCAAAGAAGAAAAAATAAATTTAAAAAACAACTTGATTATTGCTCACGTTTACTTGGCAAGCTGCAGCCAGTGCCAGTCATTTACACCACGGAGGTTGAGTGCATTCATGCATGTGACTACTCCAGTTTCAGCCTCATGCAGTAGACACGGTAACCCTTTGAAAGTAGCCACACTCATGTGAGCCCAACTACCGTATTTTCCGGGCTATAAGTCGCACCTTTGTATAAGTCGCAGCCCTTTCAAAACAGCACTTTTCCCCCCAAGAAATGTATATAAGTCGCACCGGTGTATAAGACGCACGTTCGTTTGGTAAACGATAAAAAAAAAAAAAAAATGTTACGTTTTACTCCGTGAACGCGGGTCATGCTCAAGTGTATGGTTGCCATTCCTATAATTGCGATAGCAATAATATGGACACTCCAGGCACATTTCTGCAGTCATGTTCACCGCGATGTTCCGTATGAAGTCCAAAGGCGATAACAGCACACCGTATGCTGTATGTGCGAGTGAAAGCGTGTGACGGTGAGCCGAATCGCGCACAACAGAGGAAAGCGGGAAGGCACGGGGGGGGGGGGGGGGCTTGTACTGTAGCAACTGCGCAGTTTGCGTAGCGGCGCCGTTGACTCGCGGTCGGCCTGCCATCACTTGCATTGCTGCTCCATCCTCACAAGGCGCTCGGCAACTCGATAACGAGATGAACCTGGTACCTCGATAGCGCACACAAAACCCGTAGCAATTAAGTGGCAGAGGAGGTCAACTCAGCGCGCCTAGCATCGCCATAGCCCCCAATCCACTTTTGACAAGTTTTTCTAAAAAAAAAAAAAAAAAAAAGTACATAAGTCCTTTCATAAGACGCACGGATGAAAAATTCATAGAAAGGGTGACTTATACACTGGAAAATACGGTACTACAATTCCACAGTTTAGCATGACAGGGACTTCAAGTGGGCCAAACTGCAGGTAGATGGTCAAAGTGCCACAGGTGTGCAGAAGGCTTTCTGGTTTTTCTCAATTACTCTCCTCCTGTACAAATGTAATGGCCACAGAAATGCCTGCACATTGCGCTTATCACTTTGCTGGTAAGTTAAGTGATCACTTTTTAGCATGTCTTTCGGAAAGCGTCTTCATGTGTCATCAGAACACAACATGAGAGCCGCAACACAAAAGGGCAAACTCACGTGCTCATAATAGTAAGCTCCAGCCATGAAACACCGGGCATGTTGAATGCTTGCCCAAAACCACTGCAGAGAAAGAGACATAGGATTTGTCAGTACCAAAACAACACATCTGTAAAAACATTCAGCTGAAAGGCTGCAACTGTCATAAGCATTTATATTACACATAGGACATTCTCTTCTGCTCCCACTTCATGAACAGTGTAGCAACTTAGTGACCCACCTGTTCTCAGCTAACTTTTGCAGCATTCCTTGTTCAATTACGGGGCTTATATATGTGGCCGTGTGACTGGTCAGGAAGATTTTTCTTTTTTTTTTCCCCAGTTAGACTTCTAGGCAGGAGCTAAATAAATATTCACTTCAATAAAACAATGTTGAAGTTACACTTTCTGAAAACTCAAAAATGAAGCTGAACGCTGATACTTCTCGCATTGCAACTACCTTTCCAAGTTTAGTTTCATGTACATGTCTATCTAAACAAATCAACTCATCTTATGTCATACTCAAAAATATAAGCAACAATAGTTATGAGGAAAACTAATATGTGATTAGAGCCAGTCAAAACATTCCAGAGTTGTGAATACTAAGAATGCAAACCATTAAGAGGGTCTAAATAAAACCTATGCAGTCTGTCATAGCAAAAAGCACCTAAATGACGCGACAAGGCAACCATCAGTATCATGGCAACCATAGGTGCCACGCTTACCCCCTGTAAAATATTCTGCTCACCTCAGACTTGACTACTTGCACCTTGGGGCTGATGTCCGATGGCACTACAGGTGCTACAGGATTGGAGTCGTCGACCACAAGGAAGTGGCAGCCAGCGTCTGTTGGCTCCACCACGTGAGCCCCTGCAACCCAAACCCAGACCCAAATTCAGCCATAGAATCTCTTTCAATGCATTTTCATTTGCCATCAACCAGTGTTGGCACACTGTTGTTTTGCGACTACTAGAAATTTTGGCTAAAAAATGCTAAATGCAGTGACAGCAGATAAGCCATAATAAGCATTTTCAATATGACCACTATGACGTGGTGCAAAATGAATGCACCATCCAATGCATTTCCCATGTGGTTTAATGTGTGTCCCTTCTACAGTTATGTGCAACGACCTTAACAAAACACTTGGCTTCCACGACTTCATCTAAGATTACAAGCAAGTTACTACTATTCACCTCTGAGCAGTGTAGTATGGTAACCTATTTCTAAAGGGTGTGGAAATAGTTACTTTTGAAACTGCATCGTACACAAATCCAATACTAGTGCGAATTGAATGTTGAATAACTTTCAAGTAGTTATTGAAAAACAAACAGCCTTTTTGACTATTATAAAAGATCTTCACATTTTGGTATTCACAAGGATAGCAGGTTTATGTCATTACATATCACATTAAGAAGCATGCCTTATTAAAAAAAACAAATAGAGCACTAGGAACAAATAAGCCGTTTGTTTGCATATTAGGGACTCTTCGAGAATGCATGATGAAAACTTATCAGAATCATGTTTGAAAAAGCAGTGTTGTGGGCCAGTTAGCCTTTGCGTATATATTTTGAGACAAAATCAGAAATGGGCATTGTCTGCAGCAATGGCCGCATGGAAAAGCAGCCTTTTTCTCTGTTTATTGGTTGTGGCTGATGGTGCCACTACATCAAATAATGCTGCAATGAAGTGTATTCCAAGTTAATCTGGAGAAAACACCGGTGCAGCATACATAAATTTTGTTAAGTTGTGTTTACTGCTGAATTCCATGTTCCAAATTCCAAATTAGGGAGCAATGTTGCATGCTCTACTACCCAATATCTAGCTCTTTATGCCCATTATAGCCACTGAGGTTAAAGTTATTGCATTTTTTTTCCAGTTTTATGTTTGATTATGCACAGCTAATTATGTCAAGTGTTTGAAAAATATTTGAAAAATATTTGAATTTGGAAATAGTGACTTTCGATTAGAGGGCCAAGTCAAATAGGAGAAAATTCAATCAGCCATTCAAAAGTTTTGAATATTCACACACCCCTATTTGTTCTAGAAGACAACCTACCAACCTAGCTCAGCTTTCTGTGTAGTAACCTATCAGAGACCCCAACAAGCTGGTGCATGACAATCTGCGCATCAGTATGTAGAATATTGCACTCTCAAAACAGCCTTTTAGAACTATACACCATATAAAACAAGAAACAAAAATTATACAGAAGGAAATGATAGCTTTGCAAAGGCCAAACAGCACTATTGCCAGAGGTTTGTTCAATTGATTAATGAAATTTATTGTTGCCTGGGCTATGAGGGATGCAACAGTAGATGGTCCCCCTCTACTATGGCAATTATTAGAGGGTCCCCCTTGACTAATTAAAGAACCCCGGACCTTCAGTCCGGAGTTGTTTAAATGTGCTAAGCAATCTCAATACACAAATTTTCACATTAGGCTCTACCATAATATGCCCAATACCATTGCTTAAGGTTCCATAACCCTCAATATATAATCAAAGCTAGATTTCTCCAGCATATCTCTCCTTAAAGACCATTTAAGAAGCACTATTAGCAAGGTATGCAAAAGTTATCAGGTGTAGATGTGCAATGAACTATGTAAAAATGATTTCTTGTAAAAAGACAGACAACTGTTCCTATAGTGACTCAACATACCCTCCTAATTCTGTCAAGAGCAGAACAGTGCCATTCTTCTTCTTCTTTCTGGGGTTTTACGTGCCAAAACCACTTCTGATTATGAGGCACGCTGTAGTGGAGGGCTCTGGATTAATTTTGACCACCTGGGGTTCTTTAACGTGCACTACAAGGAGAACAGTGCCATTCTTTGTCAGCAACAATGAGCTTCACTAAAGCACATGTCAATCTCGGTGATGAAGAGTTGACCGAGAAACAAGTGCAACTAAAATGCCTAGTTATGAATTCGCCGCTCGGGAAACACCGAGCAGCGCTGTCAAAGTGGAGGGAGTCCAGTTTCGTTTGTGCATACAGCCAATCAATCACGGCTAGTGCCACCATTAGTGTTTGCCAGAACATTGCAGCTTCAGTTTGCAACATGTGGCAGTGGCACCTTACCATTTGCGAGGGCCACTTCTTCCATGTGTTGGCGCTCATCGTCAGCAAAACCAAGGAAGGCCAGCTGGAGACCCCTGAAGGCTTCCAGGCGAAGCTTCATCTGAAAACAAGGGGCATATTAGCCCAGCAGCATACACATCCTGGCATTTTTCAAGATGCTGGCATCTACCAGACTTCTGAGACAACTGTGCTATGTTGCCGTCAGGGAACTGTGCAGAAGGGTTGGTACTTATGTCAGTAAGAGAGCCACGTATAAACAGTTCTGGCTAAATCACTAGTTAATTTGTTTGATACTTTGGGTGCAGTACTTGCCAAGAAAAGGCTTAGTTTATGAGAAAATTCCATCTGAAGGGTCCGAATACCTTTATCGCAATTCAAATCTCCCGCCAACGAACCAGAGGAGTGGCGACTTTGCATACGCCATCACCGCCCTTTGCTGCCGTCTGTGAGTAAAATGGCGCCCGACAGATGGGAGTACGGTTTCTTGCAAAAAAGCAAACGCGCGGCCATGGAGAAACCGAGCCAAGACAGAGAGGTGGATTCGTCGCTGCAGCTGCTTCTGGTCAAGTGGTGTAGATTGTTCGGGCATTCCGCGACATCACATGGAAGTGGAATTCTCTGCTGCTTGCAGTTTGTGCGAGTTTTGCGAGCCAGCAAAATCAGCAAAACCAGCGTAGTATTATGCAATAACGAAACTACTGAAATGCAAAAGCGCAGGCAGCGCAGAATTGAGTGAAAACAAAACCTTTCGACCGCCCGTGCCGCTGTCAAGGGTAATGTCATTCATTTTATTTCTAAAAATGAAATAGAACAGGACAAGTAGCATTTTCTTTCATCTTATAATGCAAGACAATGATGTTTTTACAACGAGTGGTTGAGTACAAATGACAGAATTTAAATGAGGAGTGCCTTCGTCATTGGGCAAGTATTTGAATGTACCAGGGGAGTCTCTAACCCTGTGTGCGAGAGCGCCGTGCTGAGCAGTTCCATCCCGAGCCCATACCATTTAATCTACACGCACATCCTACAACACTATCACCTTTCACGAAGAACGCTACCGCCGCCTAATAATGCTCTGCCGCGAGAAGAAGCCGTAATATGGTGAAAACTCCAAACAAACACATATCCACATTTGAGTCTCTACCACGCCATACACCCTGCACTGTATTCCTATAAATGCCCACATTGTGATCAATGTGCAACGCTTTACCACATGGTATGGGCTTGCGCAAACACCACAGCTCACACCCTTAACACACCGCACCACACGGCAATGGGAGGCAGCGCTGTCACGCTCCGACTCGACGGACCAGATCATCGTGATCAACCAAGCGAGAAGGGCAGCTAAGATCGCTGGACCCGTGGACTGAGGGGACCACACACTGCAGAGCAGAGGAGCTACCTACGCTCGTGTGCGCTTTTGCATAAAGTTTACTCTCTCTCTCTCCTGCATTTAACTAAATTTCTCGATTACTAAGGCTCTGTTCGTGATAATATTGACGCCTTAGAGATTCTCGAGCATTAATCCATCACTTTAGCTGGAGTTATTATTTGCCTTTAGTGTCCCTTTAAGATGTAGTTTCTCAGACTTTACTCTTTATTTACGGTGTCTTTTTTGTTCCAATGACTACATAATATAGTCAATGGCCAATAACAAAAATACAGAATTTGCCCTTGGAAGGGGGGGAGGGAAGGGAGGCTATAGTGCTAGTCACAGTAAAAACACAAGGGACTTCGATACAAATTAAATGCTATACTCTTACATGCTAGCAGCAGCACCCGGTCTGCAACATCGTCAGTGTCGGCCTCTGTTTAGCATGCAGATTTTATTTTAGTCAATCATTTTGTTGTGCCCACTTTGCCCTCCAAAAAACGCACACACACAAACAGCCCGAGGTTAATGGTGTTGCCACGGATCTATTGCTTCACTTATAACAGCGAACAGTAGTGGTAGGACACTCCAGAACAAGGGTGAAAGCAGCAGCTGTTTGTAGACATGCTGTCGAGCGAGCCGTTTTCTTTTGCCATGCCATCAACTAGATGAAGTATGGCACTTCGTATTTTTGGATGGCAATTTTGATTATTTCCTAATTTTTTTGGTGTCTTTGTACACTGATTCATTGAAGGGGCACTCAACCAGTTTTTATTGAAGTGGAAAAAGACATTTGAAGAGAAATAGGCTATTTCAGAAATACTTTGCCTCAAAAAGTACTTCAATGCGTTCAGCAGAAGCGGAGTTATTGGCAATCAAACACATCATCCGCTGCGCTCCCCTTCCTCCTTCAATGCCTTGCACTGTGAAGGCTACAGCGAGGCGTGGCCAATACGCTCCGCCTTCGAAATGTCACCGTGGCAGCCAGTTCAAATTTCATTTCTGGATGTTAACGTAGACGCCACGACTTCAGATTTTGGTGCCTACAACGAGCTAAATGTAAGCCAAACGCGGTTGTCCTCAGCGAGCCGCAGTGTGCTTAGCCAGTGGACTCGTGGCGGCTCCCCGTGGCAGCACCCCGCGGCAGCCGTGGTGTAGCCAACCGCAGCAACCAATAGCAGCCGCGTATAGGAATGTGCTTTATTATGAAATAAAGCACGCACAAAAGAGTGAGGATCATGGCTTCTGTTGAAATGAGAGTGTTTTAGAGAAAGGTGACTTCGTGCTCCGCCTGCAAGCTCCACGCACCGCGTACGACAGCAAAACTTGGCTGAGATGTTCACAGCAGCGTATACTACCCACGGACTATGTTATTTCACCAAGCCTGATGAGTGGTTCAGGGCCCCTTTAAGGCATAGGAGATCAGCAGCAAGCAGTCTCTGGTATGTACTTACCATGGACTCTGATGTAACTGAGAAATCCTTCTCATCCCGGTGGGCCCATGCTTCAAGCAACCACTCCTTCTTCATGATGGGAATGTCCAGAGCATCACACAGCTGCACAAGAAACAGTATCAGAACCAGGGTACTTAGGAGAGGGTGCTGTTTGTGTTGCAATTTTTTTCCACCCGTGATTTTTATTTTGTACTGCATTTTTATTTTTTACTTGCTCTAATGTGACACAAGCACATTGCACAGCACTAAGTGGTGCAATGTGCAACAGATAAATGAATAAAACTGGAGAAAAAAAAAGTTACGAATTACAGACCAGAAACAGCTTTTTGACGAGCCCGCACAACTAGGACTGTCCATTTGTCTCATTTTGTTGTAATGACTTAACCATGATTACAGCAGCAATAAGTCAACATACCTCGTATTTGGCGCTGGTCACAGAATCAGCCACACAATGTGTTACATTCCTGCTGGAGAACTTGTCCCGCACACTGGCTCCCATGTAGTGTGACAGCAGGAGCAGCTCACACTGCACAAAGGCAGGCGACACATCAATAAGTCAAACAGGGTCTTGAAAGAATATATTTATTCTAAACTGATTCAGCGTTGCTCTTTAGTGTTCCTCTAAGCAGTTGCAGGTCAAGTGATAAACTCGATTGCCAAGGTCAACCGATTAAAAAGCATCAAGTATGGCATGAGGGATAAATTTATAATTTGCTCATTTTACAACAGAACATAGCAATGGATAACTGTTTACACATTTTGTAATGTGGAGATTAAGTCGATTGATGAGATTGTCAATAAAAGAATGGTGACGTCGAAAACCAGCCATGGCATCTGGATAATTTCATAGCACTCCAGGTACACTCAAGCCCCCCCCCCCCCTTGGAAGGATCATTCATTCCATTCTCTTCCCTATGCAGTAGAAAGTAGACAGCAGAAGTACATCATGAGGTCATAGAAAGTGACCGATGACTGTGACGTAGGAGATGAAATGATAGGCTTTTATAATGCTATTGCATTTCAATGAATTAAGTGAAGCATGAAAAAAATCCAGTTTTCTTTATTTTTCTTTCTTTTACAAAAAAGTTCATGAAGGATTGTAACAAACAATTGGCTAAGCTCTTCACAGCCTACACTGGGTGAGAGTTTTCAATATGTGGTATTTTGTCACATGAAGCATGATAAAGCCATATACATATAAGCGCTGATGTTAGCACGTTGCAACCTAAAATAATCCTGACGTGTGCTTCATATACTGCAAATTTTCGTTAATTTTATCTTGATGAGACCCCCACAATTGATTATTCAATATTATCCCTGTTGAATTAAAAAAAGAGGCAGATAAAATGTCCAACATGACGCTGCCTTTATTTGGCAGTATCTACCCGAATGAGCGAGCACCCGAATCTAATCTGCGTCCAGAATTTACGGGTTCAAATTAGAAAACAAATCTAACGGCATTCAATTTTATGACAAGAAAAATGTAGCGTGCCTCTGATTCTGGCAATCATAAAAAATAGAACCAGCAGAGTTTAACTGCACAGAGGGGACATATATTTACACTTGATGTCTACTGTCATCAATCAGGCAGCACATCAGTGCAGGTCACATGTCTTCTGTACGGTCCACTGCCTTTGTATATTTTAATTCAAGACTCCGCAGCCATCGCTAATGAAATGTGGCTCACACCTACACTAAACACTTTGTCAGTTCATACTCGGATGCACACAAGACCAACCCATGAAGAACACGACTCAACTCAGTTTCCGCTATCTTAGCATGTAAAATAACCTGCAACAAAAGTGGCACATCGTTGTTGTGGTCGTCGCCAAGCCTACGCAAGAACTTGTTATATCGCCATATTGTGATTACCATGGCTCTGTTGGTAGGCTATTGCCAACACCATAAACATGGTTTTGTATATAACTGTAATGGCGCAGGCAATTTCTAAACATATTTTCAGGGAAAAAAGGAGGGGGGGAGGGGGGGAGAGAGAAAGTCGGTGTTAACATGGCAATCATTCATTGTGAGCTACTGTTTTCGCTTGAAACTATGCTGTGTGCAGGCTGAAAATCGCTGTTTTCAGAGGGAGCTAATAATTATTGTAGCTAGCGACACCAAGACACTGCAACCATTGGGGTAGCCATTGGGATCCCGGACACGAGTAATGACCAGTCAAGTTCTAATTATCCAGAGAGAAACAATATCAGGATCAAAACAACAAAAGTCATGGCCCATAGAAATGTATAGGCACTGGCTGAGACATCCAGTTAAGATCAAATTAACCGTAGACTAATTAAGGGAAGTCTACTGTATACTTAAACTGTGAGGCTGCTAAAATAAAGCATACTGCTTTACAGTTTTCAAAGAACGAAGATTTCTCCAGGGTACGCACCAGTTCAGTCCGGGACTTGAAGCCAGTAAAGACGATGACCAAGCCATCCATGGCAAGGTTGTAGACGGGCCGGCCTTTATCAGGAAAAGGCTGCATGACAGCAGAGCATGCACAGCTGGTGAGTTAGCACACAATGAAAGGAAACGTGACAGCATTTGCTATTAGCCAAAAGGCCGAGAAGCGATACAGCAATTCAAAATATGTTCCTGATGCTTGAAGTGCTGTCTTTACATACTCTAGTCGCTCAAAAGTAAATTCAAGCATGCCACCTCGCTTGCATATTATATAGTTGATCCACGGATGCCATGGAAATACAGCTATAATGTCAGCAAGAGCTTTTAGGTAGCCCAGAAATACTTCTTCATAGTTGTAAGCAAACTAGCTTGAACAATACAGCATGAAGTCACAAACACCAGATCCAAATGCTGCTCTTGTACCTGTAGGAGCAGACCTGCAACATCACTCAATGTTTATATTGTTCTACCAGCACTTTCTGAAATCACTGTCACCTTTACCAGGTTCAGTGGCTTCATTTACAGCTGCTGTAGGCTGGAACATTTAACATGCCACTACAACCATAAAAAGCCATTTAGAGCAAAGTTATGGAAAAAAGCAAACTGAGCACACACAGTATGCCATACAAAAAAAAAAAAAAAATATGGGGTTTTACGTGCGAAAACCAGTTCTGATTATGAGGCACATCGTAGTGGGGGACTCCAGAAATTTGGACCACCTGGGGTTCTTTAGCGTGCACCTAAATCTAAGTACACGGGTGTTTTCGCATTTCGCCTGCATCGAAATGCAGCCGCCGTGGCCGGGATTCGATCCCGCGACCTCGTGCTCAGCAGCCCAACACCACAGCCACTGAGCAACCACGGCGGGTCCAGAGTATGCCATGCTCTTAAACCAGTGCTAGTAACTAAAGTGGAATATTAAAGAAAAAATAAATAAAAAAATAATGTGGATCTCACGCACTGTGGGAATCGATGCAAGCGAAGCTTTCTGTGCTGTATGCATTGACGATAACCGACAGTGATGTTTACGGTGAATCATCATCACCCTATATTTATGTCCACTCCAAGACGAAGGCCTCTCCCTGCGATCTCCAATTACCCCTGTCTTGTGCTAGCTGATTCCAACTTGTCCCTGAAAATTTCCTAACTTCATCACCCCACCTAGTTTTCTGCCATCCTCGATTGCGCCTCCCTTCTCTTGGTATCCATTCTGTAACTCTAATGGTCCACCCGTTATCCATCCTACGCACTACATGGCCTGCCCAGCTCCATTTTTTCCGCTTAATGTCAACTAGAATATCGGCTATCCCCGTTTGCTCTCTGATACACACCGCCCTCTTCCTGTCTCTTAACGTTAGGTCTAACATATTTCGTTCCATCGCTCTTTGTGGGGTCCTTAGCTTCTTTGTTAACCTCCAAGTTTCTGCCCCGTATGTTAGCACAGGTAGAATGCAATGATTGTACACTTTTCTTTTCAACGACAGTGGTAAACTCCCAGTCAGGATTTGGTAATGCCTGCCGTATGCACTCCAACCCAATTTTATTCGTCTGTAAACTTCCTTCTCATGATCAGGGTCCCCTGTCAGTAATTGACCTAGATAAACATACTCCTTTACAGATTCTAGAGGCTGACTGGCAATCCTGAATTCTTGTTCCCTTGCCAGGTTATTGAACATTATTTTTGTCTTCTGCACATTAATCTTCAATCCCACTCTTACACTTTCTCGGTTAAGGTCCTCAATCATTTCTTGTAATTCATCCCCATTGTTGCTGAATAGGACAATGTTATCTGCAAACCGAAGGTTGCCGAGATATTCACTGTTGATCCTCACTCCTAAGCTTTCCCAGTCTAAGAGCTTGAATACTTCTTCTAAGCATGCCGTGAATAGCATTGGAGAGATTGTGTCTCCCTGTTTGACCCCTTCCTTGATAGGTAACTTTCTACTTTTCTTGTGGAGAACCAAGGTAGCTGTGGAATCCTTGTAGATATTTGCCAAGATGTTCACGTATGCCTCCTGCACTCCTTGATTACGCAATGACTCTATGACTGCTGGTATCTCTACTGACTCAAATGCCTTTTCGTAATCTATGAAAGCCATATAGAGAGGTTGATTGTACTCCGCAGATTTCTCGATTACCTGATTGATGACATGGATGTGATCCATCATAGAATATGCCTTCCTGAAGCCAGCCTGTTCTCTTGGTTGACTGAAGTCAAGTGTTGCCCTGATTCTATTGGAAATTACCTTGGTGAATATTTTATACAATACTGAGAGCAAGCTAATGGGTCTATAATTCTAAAATTCTTTGTTTCCCTTCTTGTGGGTGAGTATAATGTTGGCGTTCTTCCAACTTTCTGGTACACTTGAAGTCGTGAGGCATTGTGTATAAAGGCCCGCAAGCTTTTCAAGCATGATATCTCCTCCATCTTTGATCAAATAGACTGTTATTCCATCTTCTCCAGCAGCTTTTCCCCTGGTCATATCTCTCAAGGCCCTTCTAACTTTATCGCTATTTATAGAAGGAGCCTCTCTATCCTGTTCATCACTACTTCGAATGAAAGTAGGTTGGCTGCTCTGGGAACTGTACAGGTTAGTATAGAATTCTTCTGCTGCTTTTACTTTGTCTTTGAAATCGCTGATGATATTACCCTGCTTATCTTTCAGTGCATACGTCTTGCCTTGTCCTATGCCAAGTTTTCTTCTCACCAATATTATGCTGCGTCCATATTTCACTGCTTCCTCAATCTTTTCCACGTTATAATTCCAAATATCCCTTACTTTCTTCTTGTTGATAGGTTTTGACAGTTCAGCAATTTCTATCTGGTCTCTCGAGTTTGCCACTTTCACGTTTTGTCGTTTTTTATTAGGTCCTTTGTTACTTGGGAGAGCTTACCCACTGGTTGCCTTGGTGCCTTACCTCCCACTTCAATTGCTGCTTCTGAGATCAATCTAGTTACCGTTTCATTCATTACCTCTATGTTGTCTTCATTTTCCTGTTCTAAAGCTACATATTTGTTGGCGAGCACCAGCCTGAATTGGTCTGCTTTTACCCTTACTGCGTCTAGGTTGGCCTGTTTCTTCCTTGACTAATTTTACTCTGTCTCTCTTCAAATTGAGATAAATACTAGACCTCACTAACCTAAGGTCACTGCACTTTACCCTACCTAACACTTCTACATCCTGAACTCTGCTGGGACCGGCAGAGAGTATGAAATCTGTATTTCATTCCTTGTTTCTCTATTAGGGCTTTTCCAGGTCCACTGCCTGTTGCTGCGCTTCCTGAAGTGGTTAAGTGTTGAATACCAGAGTGTTAAGTTGATGTTAAACGTTGCCTTGCGTGCACCACTGCTGTTTGTCTGTGAAGTACACAGAACACACAGAGAAACGTGTTTGCTTGAGGCGTTATTGTGCGCTATTGTTCACCCTTTACAATAAAGGCGACTACTTGAGTATAAATAATGAACTATCAAAGTTCTGCAATCGCTTTACATCTGTTTTTCATTCACGGACCATCGAGTCAAATTGGCAACTATTCAAATCTGAAATGCTGCGTCTGATAAAACTACACATTCCCACTATAAAAATAACTGAGCGCGCAAACTCCCCATGGTTCAATAACACTTTGAAAAGATTAAACAATAAGAAAAAACGTCTATTCCGCTCAGCTAAGGCCTTGGGTTCATCCTTGAGATCCTCATCAGCATGGCAAAAGTATCACGCTGCAGCGAAGCATTACAACTTGCTTTCAACCATAAGCAAACGCAATTTCTTTTCCATTACACTACCCTCGATGTTACACAACAATCCAAAACGCTTCTGGCGAACCATGAACCCTCATCAGGAGAGCATCATTTCCCTTTGTGATGACATGGGCAGTATTATACCAGACATCGAAGTCGCTAATGTCCTAAACATGACATTCTCTTCGGTTTTTACTAATGAATCAACTGACAATATGCCCGATATCTTACCATACACTGATGCCCACATGAGTAGCATTACGTTTGACCCGCCTGGCATTGTTGAAATAATTGATTCACAAAAAAATTCATCGTCAACCGGAATTGATGGAATCAATGCTAAGTACTAAAGAACACTAAGCATCATTCCAGCATCATTCTCTCCAAAATTTTTCAGCAATCTCTTAACACGGGTACTATACCGGTTGACTGGCGCATTGGCAAGGTAATCCCAGTTTTTAAAAAAGGTACTAAGTCTTGTCCCAAGAACTATCGCCCTATTTCAATCACAAGCGTCTGCTCCAAATTAATAGAACATGTCATTTTCTCTAGTGTAGCGAAATTTCTATCGTCCATCAACTTTTTTCATCCTAACCAACACGGTTTCCGTAAAGGCCATTCCTGCAAGACACAGCTCGCTCTATTCTTGCACGACATTCAATCATCGCTTGATAGTAACGTACCTGTCCATGCATTTGGCCTTGATTTCGAAAAAGCGTTCGATAAAGTACCTCATGCTCGTTTGCTACTCACTCTCACGATTAAATCTGCACCAATCAGTTCTTAATTGGATTCACGCATTTTTAACCGACCGTCATCAGTTCGTCTATGCAAATACATATTCATCTTCGTTTACGCAAGTCTTATCCGGTGTCCCCCAGGGCACGGTCCTCGGGCCTCTTCTGTTTTTAATATATATTAACGACTTACCCCTTCATGTGTCATCGAAAATGCGCCTCTTCGCTGATGATTGTATTCTGTACCGCCCTATAACAGACTCTTCCGATATCTCAATCCTCCAGAACGACCTTCATCATATAGAAGAGTGGTGTAAAATTTGGTTGATGTCTCTCAACGTTAATAAAACTATACTAATTTCATTTCACCGTCGTCGCAACTTTTCAACTCCTGAATACACCATTAACAACTGTCCTATAAGTCTCAGCGACTCGTTGAAATACCTCGGGGTTAATATCTCCCACGACTTTACATGGGCCAACCATGTTAATCAAATTACTAATTCTGCAAACCGTGTCTTGGGCTACATCCGTCGCAATCTCCCCCTTGCACCTTCCTCTGTTAAACTATTAACATACAACACACTCGTCGTCCAAAACTTGAGTATGCAAGTGCAATATATGACCCTTTCCAATTAAACCTAATTAAGACACTCGAAGCAGTCCAGAACCAAGCTACTAGATTCATCTTGAGTGATTATTCCTACAACTCTAGTATCACAGCGCTGAAATCGCAACTTGATCTACCCGCCCTGGCTCATCGCCGCAGAAATTCTCGACTAAATCTGTATCACAAGTTCTTTCACTGTTTGCCACCTAAAAACGAGCTCATCGTTCCCGTCCATCGCATGTCACGCAACACCCATCCAAACGCCGTCATCCCTCCACGTACCCACACCACAACATTTCATCAATCATTCTTTATTCGTACTGTGCGTGACTGGAATCGCCTTCCCGGCCATATCGCTACGATCACCGACCATGCAGCATTCAAATCCGCCGTTGAAGAAATCGCACACATCGACGCTAACCCATAGGATTATCGTGTACACTGCTGCGCATCATTAATATTTTATTTATTCCTGCCGTGTATTCGCTAACTGATTTGTATTTATTTAACCTGTATTCACCAATTTTTACTGTAATTATGTTCTATCCCCTGCACCCACCCCTCATGTAATGTCCGTAACGGGACCCTTGAGGTATAAAATAAAAATAAATAAATAAATAACCTCCGAGAAGGTTAGTGTTGTCATTGCCTCACATGGCAGATCACATCAGGTGAAAAATGTTAAATTTTATTTGAATAATGGGGCTGGATGTGGCCAAAACCACGATTGAATTAAGAGGCATGCCGTAGTGGTGGATTCCAGATTAATTTTGACCAGCTGGTATTTTTTAACGTGCAGTTAAATCAAAGTACACGACCATTCTTGCAGTTCGCCCTGTTGAAATGCAGCTGCCATAGTAGGCGTCGTACCTGCGAACTCGAGCAAAGCCATAGAGACAAAGCTAACGCGATGGGTACAGAACCGCTTCAGTATAGTACCGTCTAGATACAGCGGTGCTTTAATGCAGCATTGTGTCTGCACGCCCCCGTAAGTTGTCTGCTTTACAAGTTTGCACGGAATTTATTTTTCAGTAAATGCAAAAACATACCATGCTGTACCTCGAACTTATATTTATCCCATTTGTCCATAACTGCTACCATGTCTAGTAGTGGCACTTCCTTGCATTTTTTACGTAGCCTTTCCCTCTCTAGTTCTATCCCCATGTATGTGAGCTGCCACAAGGAAGCAGTGGCAAGGCTGTTATTCACTCGTTTCGTGACTGCGTCAGCTCTATCGGTTCTATTCACTTTCTGCCTTCCCTCTCGGCCCCTTCTCCAACATTCTATTTATATCTACCTCCTCTCTGGAATGTTGCACATTAGTACAAAGGTAAGTGCTCCAACTTCTAAAATGTTATAGCGAGGGGCCCCCGGATAATTGCAGCTGTCCAGAGGGTATTGAAGCGACGCCCACGGAGCTCCAGAGGACGTTGTGACGACTCGGTGGAAAGGTCCGAACAAGTTTTTCTCTGTTGCGCTCCTGCCATGTATACACACGCTATGAACCAACCCCTGACCTGCTGTGCCAGACAGCAACAGCAGCAGCAGTGGAAAAGTCGAAGGAAGAGGCAAAGAAAGCTTTGCTTTAAAAGAACAAGTGTGATGTGCTACAAGCACAGCATGGCTGAGCCAGCAGATTAATCCAACTGATGGCCAAAGTTCTATCGTATTTTCATAAAAAAAGACGCAGTTTCGCCCGAAAGGCGAAGCATCAATTGCGATGGCAAATTAGTAGCGAGCCATACGGAGTAAGGATAGTAGTTTTATCGCCTGTATAAAGTTGGACACATTCGCTTACTAACTGAATTAGCGAGCATGGTGTGAGTGCACACAAGCAAACATGAATAGATCACACTCAATCCGCAGACAATCGCTGTCAAAACGCTGGTGTGAGCAAGCACGCCAGCAGTAGCGAGCGAAGGTTCGTGCGGTCTATCGCTTCAACGGAAACTGAGCGGCGAAAGCACAGCGCATACAAAGGTAGGAGTCATGTTGCAGATCGCTTGCAAGATATGCTGCGTGCGGCCGACCGGCGCCGCACAAAGTACAAGTATGCAGTTGCTCGCAGAGCAGAAGCCGCAACCCCTCCCTCCCGCGCTGCCCTTCCCGCTTTCCTCTTTTCGCCTGAGTGATTGAGTTGCCAGTTCCCCTTGCGCCCGGTCACAAGATACACATTTGGTGGCGCAGCTAAACGTCGCCTCCGCTCCCGTCCCGTCCCCCCACGGCCTTTCGCGCGACGGAAGAAGTCGTGTTTGCTCTCCACCGTGCGTTTGCTCCCCGTGAAAGCGCGAGTGCTTTCACTCGCACATACAGCATACGGCGCGTGGCGTCGATTTTATTGCCGCTGGACTTTATACGGAACCTTACGGTGATGGAGACGCCGACGGCAGAAATCCGCTTGGAGTGTCAATAAAAAGACAACCTGTGACGCTGCCATCAACATTGGTGGCGCAGATGAAAAACGTAAGGCCAGTGACTTCGTCACAACTCCCAGCAGACCAGCAGAAACCATTGCACTCAAAAGAAAAGAATGAGGCCCGGGTGACCCGCAATAATTGCTGTAACCACACCTTTCATGAACCTACTAACAAAATTAACAATTAACACAATGACAATAACACAATTAAAGAAGGGGCCTGGGCTGCTTTATCTTGTGTACCTACTGCAATACAGTGGAATCTCATTGATACAATTCTGCATAATAAGTTTTTTGGGATAATATGTTTCTTTTTCTTTTCCCGATAATACAATTTCGTAGGATAATACATTGGACAATACGATTTTCAGGTGATACGCTTTATTTTCCGGTTCCTGTGAAGATTGTATCAACCAAATTCCACTGGATTGATGTTTTCCATCAAAAGCATTCGGTTCATCATCACCTATAGCGAATAGCAGAAGATAAACACGATGTTTATTACTCCTAGTAGGCAGCAAATACTTAAGCATAAGAAAGTAGTGTATATACTGAAAGAGCTCTGTATATCTAGACATGCTTTCTATGTTGTAGTCAAAAGTCCGAGGATATGCTCCTCAGTTAGAAGTTAAAGATTATGCACTGTAAACCAAATTTGTTTGAGCAAGCAAAGCACAAGGTTTGAATTATATTTCACCAAGTCTCGGAAAATAAGCAGCCAAAATGAACACATCACTGAGCTGGCCACTTCTTGATCAAAGCTTCTATTGCAATGAACCTCTTTTCTCTGAATTTTTTCCAGCATTTTAACATGCTCTGAAGCCAAGTTTCCAGAAAACCTTCACAGTGATGTGCACAAACAACTGAACACAGCTGTGCTACTGTGTCACAAACAATTTGTAATTTTCCTGTTTCATTACAAACAGCTCGTGCAGGAACAATGGTCATTTCCCAAATTCCAGGCCCAAGTATTGGATATGGTATCTCCAGCCACACACAATAAATACCACAGCAAAGGTTTAAGCAGTCATAATGGTCACCGCTCATGCTTGCAAAGAGAAACTAAGTAGCAGCTCCCCTCACCAGGGTAGACTATTGAAGCTGGGCTATCATATGGACAGCTGCTTTTAGCAATGACGCTGCGTGACTGCACAGCGAAAGCGAGAGCAAGCGATTTTTTGGTGTTCTCGACACGAGATTGTAAATTCCCTGCTGCATGCAGTGCAATAGTACTTGGCACACATGTTCACAGGAGCCTCTTGTACAGATTGGTAACATTTCCTTAATATGTTAAAAAAGTGTTTTAGGGCCCCTTTAAACAGAAGCCCAATGTGCTTAGTATGTTTTAGAAGATGCCCAAACCTGACTGATACAAAGGGAAAAAAGAAGTGGGGGCTGACAGTTGAGTACCACCGTACAAACAACACACCACGTTACAACTTTTTTTGAGTGATTTACACTTTTAATGACAGATATGCACTTAAACCTGATAGCCACAAAGTGAGGACACATGAAAGGCATGAGGAAATAAAATTTCCACATAAAAAAAGAAAGGCATAAACATGACCAAGAACAAAAGCCATCACACGACTGGAGAATCATACTAGTGAGTTGTGGGAAAGAACAAACCCAAACACATGTTAAAACAGAACAGTTAGCCGACAACACACTTACCATGCTTCTTTCAGCACACTGGACAATTAGGAGAGAGCTAAGCACCAGGGAGCGCTGCTTCAACTGCTCAAACAGGGGCCCCTCGAAGCGCTCGACAACAAAGACTGTGCCTCGATCACCAGCGTATTCTGCTCCCGACTCGCTATGCACCACCGGCAGACCCTGGCACTGTAAATACACACACAGCAACACATTGTCATACGGAATATAGTGCCCTCCACGCCCTATGACACAACAGCTTGTCACTAAGCAATACATGACTTCCACAAGAGGAAAGAACTGAGATGGACAAACACATGGATAAATTAGAACATACAACTGTAGTACTCTTCTGCATTGGAGCTGAATACAGTTAGTACAGCTGCAATAAAACAATGTTGCTCTTATCTATATGTTGAAGACAAGACAGACATCAGGCCTGGTTTACTGTGAAGAAGAATGGCTGTGCTGCTCACCATAAATGCATTGTATTTTAGCCATCTAGACAAACCTGCAAGCACTTCAACCCCTACTGCCACAATAATCTGCTGAATTATTAGTGTGCGATAATATTCACAACAAGCAAGTACTCAGCGGCAAGCATTTTTTTTTTTTACATCGAGTCAATGACAACGAAGAAAGGAGCAAAGAGCTGTGATACTCAATTCTTTACATATTATAAGGCATTTGAAAAAAAAAAAAAAAAAAGCTGCGGACACTAAGCACTTCTGATGTGTTGTGAATGCGAAAGCACTTATGCCTTATTGAATACCCCCCCGTTGAGCGGTCCTTCGAGTTTTCCGCTGTGAGTAATGTACCATAGCGGTACGTGCTGCCCTAGCCAGCAGCAGCCTGCTGTGCCGATGCCGCATGCCACTGACGCTGCGATGCTCTCTACCCTCAAGCAACACCCGGAGCACTACAGTGGCAGCAGGTGTTCCCTTTTGACCACTCTGCTCCATCGAGGCGGATTCGTGCCGTGGCATAGCAGCCAAGGGGAACACCGTCGAAGCGCACACTCGTGACGTGGCATCGCAGCCAATGGGAGTTTAAGTGCCGTTTCGATGCTACAGATGCTGGACACGGCCTTTTTTGCTCAATGAGCCATTTGACGGTTTCACATCAAAATATTTGTTCATTAAATTAAATGAAAAATCTTACAATGTAGTCAATAGGTTGATGGTTTATCTGGTCAAATGTACATGATGGCGTTCCAAGCAGACAATGCAACTAACCTGATCAGTTGCAACATAAATGCTCCAAAAAAAGCGCGGTAGGCCAAGCAATGACAGCTCTAAACCCATTGTCAAGAAGGCGACACCGCAGTCACTTCCAACCGGTGCCATTAGGTATGACAGGTATCAATCGCTGGCACGTGCACACACCAAATGCACAGCATTGCCGCCGTGAGAGATGCGCAGTGAAGAAACGAATTTTCTGCCGAAAATATCATGTGTTCTTGTGCCTGTCGGCTCAGAATCATTGCTTTCATGTTTACCACACAAACTAGATTGCAAATGTTTAGAAAATCAAGGAAGAATCACAGGAAAAATGTTTTGCCCCACTTACGTAGCTAAGCAAACAGTGCATCATTTTTTCCGGGTTAAGGCGCCCTTGTCCACAAATGCGGACACCACGGGGAACAATGAAAAAATAAAATTTATGTAATCATCTTTTAATGGCTCTTTTATTGAAGCATGAAGACCCGAAAATGATGTCAAGATAATTTTTTTCATTGCCAAATTTAATTCGAACCTGAAGGCCATTTTTATGTGATCTACAGCTTTCGTATTGGCACTTGCTTGGTGAAGCCAATATTTCAAAAGTTAGGCAATCAGTGTATACTAATTAATTGACTTTGCGAATCGAAAAAAAAAAAAAAAAATACTGCAGACTACGACACACGATCCTGAGCTCCATTGGGTTGGTTTGATTGTCCTAGCACACTCCGTCATCCTTAAAACACTGGCTACTTTTAGCTGGGACACTGTGTGTGTGTGTGTGTGTGTATATATATATATATATATATATATATATATATATGTGTGTGTGTGTGTGCACGAGATGAAGGAAAATCAAGGGGCTTGAATCTTGTTAATCACGACCATAAAAGCCAACAGACAATGTAGCCAAGGAAAGTGTAGATGAAATCAGCTGCTGTGGTTGAAATTGAAATCTAGAAAGGAACGAAGAATGGGAAATGAAATGTGGATGAAAAGATAACATGCTGCCAATAGGTCCGAACCTACAACCTCCGCATTATGCGAGCGTTGCACTGCCAATTGTCGTGATATATTGCCCATATAAAGTGAAGTACAGGATCAATGGATTGCCGCAGTAGAGGAGGAAAGAAAGACAAAAAGCACATAGAGAAAAAATTGCAGTGTTGCACAAAAATCGAAGCATTGATCGCAATAGCAAATTACCAAAGAGCTATAAGAAGTGAGGTTAGCAGTTCTATTCCAATTTTCAATTCCAAATTCCAATTTATTTATGGAATTTTACAAGCCAAAACTACCATATGATTATGAGGCACGCCTAGTGGGGGACTACGGATTAATTTGGACCACTTGGGGATCTTTAACGTGCACCTGAATCTAAGTACACGGGTGTTTTCTGCATTTCGCCCCCATCGAAATGCGGCCACCGTGGCCAGGATTCGATCCCGCGACCTCATGCTCAGCAGCCCAACACCATAACCACTGAGCAACCACAGCGGGTCCGTCATATAAATTCCAGTAAACATTCGCTTACAAAAGAAGTTACCAATCATGGTGTCGCACGCACAGGAAACATATCTTACTCAATGAATGCATCTTACTTGAAACGTTTTTTCAAAATTAACTAGGGAGGTAAAGGGTTGAAGATATGTGAATGTAAAGGAAGTCTAGCTGGAACACAGAACATTACTTGCCTTGCTGCATTGACAACCTCAAGTACTACACCAATATATTTTATGGTTTCACACCTACTTACCTACAAAAGTGGACAAAATGCATGTGTCTTTGGTATAACACAGCACTCATAATGCACAACTAAACGAATGAAAATTAACTAGTAACCTAATGAAACAAAGGTGAACCTTCACTAATTTACGAGCAGGTAGCTCCACGTTCAGGTGGCTCATAAAACAGTATGCTGTGGCAAGAATCTTAGTCAAACAAGGGTGGTGAACATCATGCGCAGTGCTTCGGGGAAGTGCATAAACAAGTACGACAATACCTGTTTTCCCCCTGATGCCACACCAACTGATTAATAGAAAACTTGGAGAGCTAGCATTGCCCTGCACAAGGCACTACTGGTAATAAAATCACCTCCAGCACTTGTCGAATGGGTGCCACAGTGATACAGTTGACCTGCTGAGGGGGGGCCAAGCCCCCTCCTTAAAAAATGGAGACGGGGGGGGGGGGGGGGGGGGGGGCAGGCCTTCCTGGGACCTCCCTGACTGAGCACCGCTGCCAACTCTAAAGCGTAAAAAATACACCCGAAGGCAAGAAATACTACAATTTTATGAAAAATACTTATAGTTGTTTCATTAGTCAAGACACTATTTTTTCAAAAACTTATTTCTTTGTTCTGTGGACATCCTTTTCTATATTCGCAACAAAAAATTATTCGCTTCAAAGAAATATGCACGTGTCCATGATGTTTATTTAGGAAATATCTATGTAATGGCGGCCAAAATTTCACATGCCATTTTAGTGGTGGCGCTGATGCCGGAAGGCCACAATGATTGAGCGGATCCAAAAATTAAGGCTCTGAAAAATCGCTAGACGACTATATATTTGCATCAGTTCAGCCATAAATAGGACACAAATGAAAAATATTTAAATTATTGGTGTATCATAAACAAACTCAAGAAATCTGGCAGTTTACGATAAAATCGTAAAAGTTGGCAGGTATGCCATTACTATTCCAGCATGTACTCAAGCAACAAGCAGATAAAAAGTACAGTAGAAATGAGAAAATAAAGCCAAAAGAAAAACAATCTGTAAAGAAAGGGCTTCCATCGTCTGGATTTGCCAGTGGTTGATAGAGCACAGCTTCAGCAATATGGCTTTGCTGGTCTGCCTTCTGCTAGGATCAGATATCAGACAAAACTATGGCAGCCACAACTCCAGCTCAGCACTACATAATGCATAGCATTGTTGTTTGGCAATGGAAGGGCGCGTACAAACGACGGCAATCTTCTGAAAATACACAAATGTTCATGATATCACATAGTTAGAGATGATTATGTACATTTTACATTGTTAAGAATTTGTACAATTATGCATATGTACATAACGACAAAATTATTTAATGTCCATCGGTTCACTAATTGTGGTTTCGACAGTGTCTTCTCTGGAGACGTCACTGGTGGTTTCACTGGTGGATTCACCGCTTATGGCAAAGCAAGCCGAACGATCACTAGGATTTCGGGACATCTACACGTTGCACCATCTTTTGGCAGCTGCACGCTCCGCCGTAACTGAATGGCAATCTGAAGAAAAAAAATCATATCTTATGGACAAAATTAGTCATTGAAAATTACTCATGGTTTTACATGTGTGGGGCACAGCCATCAACCATGGTCATCACCATCACGATGCCAGCTCCGGGGAGTTGGATAGTAGCTGCAGCAGTTGGTACTTGGACGTGGCCAAGTAAAGGTGGTGCTCTATGCTTTGCTGCTTGTGGCAGTCTATGAAAGCCTCAGCCGGCCGTCTGGCTCAGAAGCCATGGCCCCGAGACTACATTGGTGCCCAACGTAGGGCCAAGAAAGACACTGCAACATTGTGGCGAAATTTCAGTAGCCTGCCACAAAGTATGTAGGTTACCAGGACATTTGAATATTTTACAAAACAACCTATGAGACTCTTAAGCTGTGTTGTATAATATTGAAGTTTCTTAAGAATGCATGTGTTTTGTGGCACGATACTGGAATTTCACCAGAATGTTGCAGTG
This sequence comes from Dermacentor silvarum, assembly GCF_013339745.2. Classification (NCBI taxonomy): domain Eukaryota; kingdom Metazoa; phylum Arthropoda; class Arachnida; order Ixodida; family Ixodidae; genus Dermacentor; species Dermacentor silvarum. The sequence goes on along the minus strand of NC_051155.1, from coordinate 246,054,393 downwards.
GGTCTCTAGCATGTATAACCACGAGTCATTTTTGACACGTTATTTTGTTCGTAAGATTGATTTTTTTTTTCTTTTGTTCCCCATTCAGTTATTGTAGGGTGTGCGGCCGCCCCGCCATGGTGGAAGTTTTGGAAACTCGTCCCGTATGTCCCCAATTCCCAGGTATTGTGTGTCATTGCTGACGTTTATGCGCACTTGTGGAAGAACCCAGCTATGCTATGCCTAGAATCCGGGAGCGGTTGTGTCAAGCGATAAATGATTGTACATTGTTTCATCAGCGCTCTACCGGGTCTGAAGGTCACATTGAGCAACATCTGGGCGTCTGATAACTGTGCACTCTTAGGTCAAATGTAGACCTAAGTGAATGTTGGTGACGCAGTTAGGGTGCACTGCCTTCAGGATCTGCCCATGAGGAAGATCAGATACCCAAAAAAAAAATACTGGTCTACATTTAACACGAATGCTTCGCATTAAAAAGTCTCACATAAGTAGATAGCAATGCTAAGCATCAGTGGTTTGATATGATTTATTAGATAATATCAGAAATATTGCCAACTTTCGTCGCCAACTTTGCCACAAGATTCGGTTGTTAGCGGTCTCACTTGATGGCTGGGAGTGAAGCCCCTGTTTACGAAAAGTATCGACGGATAAAATTCAAGCAATAAGTGGCATTATTCTGCAAAAACATGTCGTCTAAAGCCCGATTCACATGGTACGATATTGCACTGCGTTTTTCGCAGCTAAGATTTCCGCAAATGCGAACTTCGCATCGCTGTTTCACATGTACCGAGCGCGGCAGCTGCGATTTTCACATTTACGAGCACCTAGCGGAGGACTGAATTATTCTTGGCGTCAGTTTGCTCCGGTGAAAACAAAGTAAAACAACTTAGCAACTCTTTTCATGACAGTTGTTTGGGTTCGACTGCGTTACTTTATCAAACCAAAAATTAAGCCGGCAGGCCACAATGACGCGTCTACGATCCACATTGCGATTGCGACTTGCCGCATGTGCGTTTTCGCAGAGAAGTTCAGCACTCCGAACATCGAAAAATAGCACTCATGAAGGGTCGGACGGCCCATTTGCCGCATCTGCGAATTCGCAAGTGCGAAAACGCAGTCAAATTCGCACCATGTGAAACGGGCTTCACTTCTTTTCGCGGCCACAACCGGGCTTGGCCACTTCGATGTAGTGTCCATGACCACTACTTTTTACATGGCGCGTAGAATTGCTGGTCTTCTGTCACCAGCGGAGTGACTGACAACAGCGGCTGCGAGATCTTTCGCGCAGCGTAATTTGTCAAGAAGTTCTGGATCCGGACAGTATCCACTGGAAACAGCCTGTACAGTTATCCATAATTAGCGTAAGCAGAGAAACTACATCACGTTGTTGAAAGCGTTTACAAAAATTCAGTTTAGCAGCGTGAGCATTGGCACACAAGACTGATAGAAATGAAACTCTAAATCCAAATTACCTTCGCGGCTTGCACGACTTTTTCGTTATCCTTGAGTGAACCCACAAGACATATCCTCTGTTTGGTGTATCCTCGACAGCTCAATGTCTCTGAATGAAAAGAAATGGCAGAGAATGAGCGGCGAGGATCCAAGTGCGGAACAGTCGTCGCACCCGACACTGTTTCTGGGCTCACCGTTGGCATTGAAACCGTTCGACGCAAAGGAGCCGCCCACAATAGAGCTTTCGTTGGCCATTGTGGCGGCAGAAAGGCTTTTTTCGCTGCTGGGCAGGCCTAAAACATTGCTTGCACACTGAAAAGTGCAAAAACAAGCAATCAAACAACCAAAAATGTCAGTTTATGCGTTTCTAAAATGGATCGCAAACGGGGAAGAGCTAGTATCAAACATAGCTGCAACTGCATCTTGGAACACGCAGCTTAGCAAGGTGCTACAGCTAAAGCAAAAACAGAAAAGTATTCAACTGTGAGGTAAATTACATTTATTTACTCACCCGACTTTTCAGAACTATTGCTGGATCCGTTCAAACGCGGCGGGAGGGGTACAGTTAAATGGAGTTAAATGCAGCCTATGCGTCCTCTGCCGGACGCTTTGCCAGGCTTCGCTTCACACGCACTCCCGGCCAACGTTTTATAAACGTTGCCCCAGGCAGCGTGTAGGAAAGTATGGCAATATCACTGGGTGCGTGCACACTGATAGTAGGAGTAACCTGAACCTGAAGCACTAAACACTTTGCGCATTTCTGATTAATGATGTCCAAAGTACACTGCACCTCTGACGGCTCCCTTTCAGAAAGGCATCGATGGCACAGTGATCGGTAGTGTCCAAAATCCGACGGTTATGACGTGTTTCCGCTCCCAAAATCGCTTCCGTCGCATTCAACCAGCAAAAGCATAGCCTTTAAGATTTGTATTTTAAAAATTCAAAAAAAGGTCATTTTAAGAAGTGTAAATTTGTACACCACCTACTGCAAAAACTAGTCTCGAAAGCTATATTTATGCTCACAGTTCGCGTTAAAAATAGATTTACGTCATCGGGGCCACGCATTACTTGATGGCTGCCACACCGACTTCACTACCGTTCAACATCCACAAGCCTGGTCAAGATGAGAGGTAACATTGCGGCAACCTCGAATCAAAGCATGACTTCACAGCCTTTCGTCAAGTTTAAAAATCTTGGCCGCATGGCCTTCGCTCAAGCTTATGAGATACAGCGCGAAGTGGCGCGTACTTTACTGGAAGAAGTTGCCAGTAATAGTCACGGCACGGTGACGAGAAACACAGTTCTTGTTGTCGAGCACGACCCAGTGTACACCGTCGGAATCCGATCAAAGCAGTACTCGACTGATGTTGAAGAAAGACTGAAAAAATTGCGAGCAGACTTTGTGCGAACAAATCGTGGCGGTCTGGTGACGTTTCACGGGCCAGGTCAGCTTGTTGCCTATCCTGTCCTCTACCTCGGCTCGTTCTTCAAAGACAAGAGCATGCGGTCGTATGTTCACAGCCTCGAAAGGATGATAATCAATTTCTGTGCACGTTTCCAGCTTGATGCAAAGACGACAGAGAACACGGGCGTTTGGATCGGAGACAATAAAATTGCGGCTATAGGTAAATAAATTTTATTAGCACAGTTTTGCTCAGTGCAACAGAACTTCACGTCCTGGCCACCGATGTACTCTTTTTAGCTTTGTGAAGAGAGAAAATGATTCATGAGGGAGACATGAAAATCATCTGGAAAATGGTCCACATCTGCCCTTTGCACGTTTCAAATGAAAGGCTATTTTAAATACAGCTGAGTGTCGGGCCAGATTTCATCTAGTCGGCATCTGCAAACAGCCGTTCACATGCCAAATTAGATTAAATGTGTCGCTATGCGAAGTTTAGAAGCGCTACGAAAACCTGTATTGTGCCAGCTGTTTTCCGCGAGTGGCGCTCACGGTCACTTGTTTGCAAGATGTATACCTGACAAAAAGAACGCGCCCTTTGTGTGGAGCTTACCATAGGCTACTGGAAATCTGTTCCATCAGCCTAGTCCCGCGCATGCTGTTAGGTTGGGAGCTGACACGAAATTCAGGCCGTATAAAAAGAATCTAGGTGTTAAATTAGCTTGCAGGAACACGCAATACCGCCAATAGCCCGATGCCAGTGGCATTACAGCAACCCAAGCTTTCAACTGTGAAACTAGGATATGCTGCTGCTTAGAATGAGGCCAGATCACCAGAAATGCATTTATATTTACTCTTTGTACTTTACTTAGTTTGCCAGCTTGCATGCACTGAGCCCTTGGGATACCTTTCACGATGTTCCTTTCAGGTGTCCATGGCAGCAGGTACATCACAACACATGGCATTGCTATCAACTGCAACCCAGACCTTGGCTGGTTTGATCACATTGTGCCTTGTGGCATTGCAGACAAGGGAGTGACATCGCTGAGTCGGGAACTTGGGCGACTTGTCACGATCCACGAGGCCTATCCCGTTCTTGTGGCTGCCTTCGAGCAGCAATTTAAATGCACTGCTATTGGAGAAATAAATGGTTAATGACTTATTTCCTCTCACAATGTGCCTAGCATAACGTTGACTGAATTGTGCATCCTGCACCAAGCAGGTTGTGCACACTGTTCCATTTCACAGCACACCCATCCAGGCAGAGTTGACAACTGGCCAAGAGAACAGGTCATCCCAGCATATGTTGCTAGTCAGTTAAATGTGGTTTAGTGGCGCAAAAGCGGCTAAGGCTATGCTGTGCCATACACAAGATGTTATATAAAATCCAATTTAAAAACAACAAAGGTTGTGTTTATCTATATTTTGTGTAAAAAGCCGGTGTCGTCTAGAAATTTACGCACGTCAAGTAATGGAACTAGTGGATCATCTAAAATTAAAGTATAAATTGTGCAAAAGTTTGTGTATTTCAATGTGTGCATGTCAGTAATATATGCATAAGTGTTCTTGCCACTTCTCGCATGTTGGTGGGTCTTCTTTTGTAAGTAAAAGATTGTGTGTGAGGTGCGTTTGCCCAATCCGTAGTCGGCATAAAACTATTTCAAAGAGGCGTTCCTGGTGATTACATGACTCTCACTCGCCAAGTACGGGTTTTGCATGATGTAGCTTGTTGTTTGCACAATGGTTCCATTTGTGTTGCCATTTTGATGTCAAGGCCTTCCGAATCGCACGGACACTATCTTTGTATGGAAGTGTTGTGTTTGTTATGCCTTTGTACGCTGCGGCATATGTTGCTCTACAATAGGAATGTTATTCCATAGTATGAGACGGCAACATTTTTTTGTACAACTTGAATATGAAAAAAACATTTGCAGTGCGCTTTCAAGAGAGAAGTACAATTGTGAATGAGATGCAATGCAGTGACCAGACAAATTTCGTGTGTCAATTGCCCTATGGGCCCATGAGTGAAGGTATTCAAATGAACAAGCAGATAACCCTTTCGGGACAAACTCAATGAAGAGCTTGTCCAAAAATGAATTACTGTCGACTTCCGTTAATTAAATTCTGACGGGACCAACGAAACTGGTCAAAGAAAACAAATGGCAGAAAAAACGCCTAAACACGCCGTTTACTTGGCAGTGCTTGCCTTTGAAGTTTCGCCACAATACAGCTGTGTTATGCGGTGAAGCATAGCAAACGAGGAAAGGTGCCACCGTTGCAGACGGGACAGCACGTGTTCCTCAATTTACACACGCACATGCGCCATTTCCAGTCACAGTACGAGCAACGAGACGCCTAATAAGTTTACTGGCACGCCTTCAGAGATTTAGATAAGCCCCTGCTCTTTCGCTGGCTTTAAGCCTCCCCTCGACTCTCTGAGCTTTTTCGTCTTACCGCCTTCCTTTTCGCTAGCTTTCCCTAAACACAGATAGTTTTTCTCCGCTTCTTGGTGCATGATGCGTGCGCGCACATATAAATAAAAAAAAATGCATTCTTTGTCCCGTTACAGTGGCCCCTTTCCATTCTTAGAATGCTTCACTGCATAACAGCTGTATTACGGCGTAGTGGACCAGTCAAGTTCAAATTATCCGACAAAGGACAATTTTGAGATCGAAATAACAGAGGTCTGGGCCCATAGAAATGTATGTCCACCGGCACTGGACGGGACCTTCGGTCAGAATCGAATTGACCGAAAAATCGAATTAACGGAAGTCTACTGTACGACAAGAAATAATTTCAACCAAAGAATCTAAAAGTGTGGCTAATTCGAATGAAAATTACAATGTGCATTGCTTTCATACATGCTTTCACAAATAGCTGAATCTGTAAAATGTAATCCTTGATCGTAATGGCTATGCAGTCAGTGCTCAGCAACGATAGCAATAAGTTCTAGGTTGGTGTTCTAAGTGAATGCTTCCGTCAGGGCTACCTGCGAGAAGCAAACAAATTCTGCAAGTAACTTTGGAAGTAACAAGACTAAACATGTGATGGAACAAGGTAGTGCCAGTGCAGAATTCAACTTTACTACAGACGAACCAAGCTACACACACCTGGTGGCACCATTGCAATGCATGTTCTCTTCCACAACAATGAAGAGCTGTGGAAAAAGTCAAGCAGTGATTTACATAAGAAGATTCTTTATCTACAATCTGTACAGTGAGTCACAGTCCCCTCTTGATAGGCTTGGGTGCAATATACACACGCACAGGCTTGCACAGCTCAATGGTGTGGTCCTCAGAGCGAAGCCCGAGACCTGACCGTTGGGCCCCCTTGCTGTGGACCTCGGTGTCTGCAAAGTCGAGCACCAGACCCATCTCGACATGCAGCGCCTCTGCAAAGAGACATGCCATTTCAGTCCTGGATATGGACTATGCTACATGTATGTATACTGTCACTTGCAAGGCCACTCCATCAGTGACAGCTTTACAATTGTGCAGTAGGCCTTATGCAGTGTTAGCAGCACTACAAATGTCTAAAGAGTAAAAAGAGGTCTAGTTGTTTATCCGCATATTGCAAGAGGTGTGGTAATGCAACAGAAGACTGTATACGTAAAAATAACTGTGGCTTTTGACATGAAAGTACCAACTAATGCAGGAAACTGGTCCGTATTCATGGCAGGCAGCTAAATATTCAGCAGTTGTCTTTGGTTGCTCTTTTCATGGCCTGTTACAGTTTGTGCTTCCTAGTCATGACGGTACATATGTTTAACTGTTTTGTTGGTCATGGGACCATTTACTATCACTTCTGACAGTTCTTCTGTCCCTATCATATCTGATCTGACCATTCTTTCTCTTAGGCATTAGAAAATGTGACGCCTTACTGCACTGATAGGCTTTGGCTGACACTGCAATGTTGCTGCCGTCCAACCTTTCAAAACCCTAGCCAATTTGAAAACAGTGTGGACAAGAAGGTGCAACTACACACAACTCTTGTCAACTCTATTCAGTGTGCATCAAAAGTTGTCATTGACCCTGGTTCACATGGCCCTGGTTCATTTTGGTGGATGATAACTGCACTGATCCTGCCAGTCACAACATTTTTTTTTTTTTTCACATGCCACACACAATATAGCTAAACACACAAAGCATCAAATAGGCACAGCACAGAAGATGAGGGCCATGAGGAAACAAAACACCAATACACTGAAGCGTGAAGTTATGTGGCGATGTGAGCAACATTAGCAGCTGCATCTTAGTTGTAGGTTGTCACTGGTGGCTCGGCCTTGGCGGAATTGATGCATTACAAGCATAACACTGCTGCAATAAAACATGCATTTTGCCTGTCTACACTTCAATAATATAATGGATCTTCGTGTGTCCATGTGTGCATGCAAAACAAAGATGGTGAAAAAGGCACCCTGTTTCCGGCGCGAGTTGAGCACAACTTCTTGCCTTGTTAGCACACCACAGCACGGGCACTTAATTTTCTTTTTGCTTTGTGTATTGCTTGATTTTTGGTAAGGAAGTGCAAAACGAGTAGAAGTAGCATTTTTTCTTTGCTATTCAAAATCAAATCCTTCACTTTTCTCATGATGAACGAGACTGAAAAAATATATATATGCAAACGTAAACATGCCCATTGTTTTCAAACATAAGACTATATTAATGTTGAAGCTGATGTCACGGCAAAGTTAAAAAAGAAGTAGCAGTCCAGTATTGCAAACAGGCTCAATAAGCAGATGAAACAATTATGAGATAGTGATAGCAGCGGCAGTATGAGTAGCCACGCAAAGGACATTATTTAAAATTAAAAACCTGGATGAGCAACTGGAAATCGATGTGGTGAACACAAGCATTAATATATGTGTGCTGCACAACACTTTTTCTTTCGGTTCATAACTTATTTGGAGCTGTCCTCCATGGAAGTTATTGCATGACGTACCCATGGTGGTCCAACCTACATCCATGTTGACATTAGTGCTTGGAGTTTTCGGACAGTGACACTTACTTGCACCAGCAGTCTGACAGAAGGATTATGATGCAGCGCTTGGCTTGCCACATTCCCTCCAAAAGCGTATCTGCTCTGCACTCCTGGTGTACGCTATAAGGGTTTACTAGTCACCACAGTCGAGATTTTTTTGCAGCTGATGTTTGAGTTCCCTGAATTACCAACCAAATGTTGCAGTAGAAGAATCTTGGAATAGGCTAATTGGTTCATCATGAATTAAGATTTTTAAATAGGGATGTGCAAATACCAAATAGTAAGTCTCAAATCGAATACCGAATTGAATCAAGAAAAACAATCCAAATACTGAATCAAATATCGAATAACAAAATTATTTAACAGAAGCTCGCATATTTACAAATTCTCATGCAAAAAAAGCAGCTGTTGTACGTGATCTGGGGTCAACTTGTCCCTCTGGGCCGTAACAATGTTGCCAGCCGTCAAAAACAACTTTTCACTTGGTACACTCGTTGGAATGCCCATGTACTCCATGGCCATCTTGCACAGCCCTCGGAAGTGTTGCTTGCCTGTTTCTTTCCAGAATGCTAGAGGGTCTTGGTCCTTACTGCAAGTTGACTCTCGAAGGTACTGCTGAAACTCCTCGATGTTGGCTGTTTTGGAGGAGTGTCTTCTTTCTGATGACGCTGCCAGCTTCTCAATGCTGTCCCAGATACTACTGATGCGCTCCTTGTGAGCTGTAGATGTTCACTTCAGTACAGTCACTTGATGCTTCTCCTGGAGAGCTCTGCAACTCAGTTCTTGCAAGCTCCAAGAGCCTTGTTTCCTGGAACGTTTGAGCACAAAAGAGGTTCTTAAACTTTGGGTCACAGGCGTTTGCCAACACATACTCCTTTTGCTCGTCCTGCCCTGGAAACTTTGCCCTCATGCTTATCAGAAAGTTTCTTGCAAACTCTGAAGTGTCGTCATCAGCTGCAATGCAGTCTTTCAGGACCATTTGTGTTCCATAGAGAAATGGTACTACTGACGACAAAGTTGCATGCTTCTGGCCACTAAGATCCTTGGTTGCCGATGCGATTGGTTCAAGAGCTTTGACGAGCCCAGCCACTGCTTTTGACTCCAGCGGTGTCAGGTTGGGCACAGTTGTCTCAGAGGTGTCCAAGCTCTAAACAGACAGCTTCTTTCAGCTTCACAAGACGCGAGAGCATGTCATGCTAACTGTTCAATTTTGTTTCCATGTCTTGAATAAGTTCCAAAACTGAGAGCTCCATCCGTCACTGGCAATCCTGCAGTCTTGCCGCAGCTTGGGCACTGTGTTTGTAATGGCCAACAATTGCGCGACACTTCTTGAGAATGGCAGGAACTCCTGCTGTTTCTTCCTTGGCATCTTTTATAGCTAGTTGCCGCGTATGGCCCATACACTGCATTGGGACGCAATAAATGCCCCTAAGGGCCTGCACCGAAGTTTCGTGCATTGTCCGTCACCACATAGACTGGCACTTTCCGCAGTGGCAGCTCCCAGTAATCCATCATTGCTTGCAGGTGCTCCAGGATGTTGCAAGCAGTGTGGCTCTCGGTCACACACCAGTTGTCCAATGCAAAGCTTCTCATCTCGAAGTTGGAGGTTAAGTAGTGGCAGGTGAGGCTGATGTAACTTTGGTTAGACGTCGACGTTCACATGTCACTTGAAAACGGGATCGACTCTATGCCTTCTTGGAAGTCCGCATGCATTCTCTCCTTGACAGCCGTGACTGTGTCTTTGTACAACTCGGGGATGATTGTCCTCAAAAACATCGTGCGGCTGGGTATCTTGTACAACGGCTCTATGTGGTTCATTAGCTCTTTGAAAACTCTATTTTCGACACAGATGTAAGGCTGAAGGTCGAGCGCCAGCATTCGGGTAATCCTGGTGGTTATCGCCGTTTTCTCGCGCTGCGATAAGTCCTTGCTTAACTTCAGCACACTTTTGATGGGCAATAACAATAATAGCAATAACATGTTTGGTCAATACAGCTGCACCCATATGATGTTGCTACGCTATATGCTCAGCACAAAACACAAACTTGTTTTTAAGACAAGGCAAGCACATCGGTGGCTCAAGCTTTTATACACTGTGCAGCTCCTGTGTGCTTATGCCTTCTCTTGCAACATGTGTAAGGGCATTTGTATCAGTGTGCTCGAAGTTTGATCTTATATTGAGCTTGAGTGATCGTGTTCAAACAGATGTGTACATCCGAAAGCACAGTTGCTTGATGCCCAGAAGAAAGAAGTGCTAAGTTAGTGACCCCAGGAAACAGGGTCTCGCTGTGAGCATGTGCACATTGCACACAAAAACCCAAGACTTTCTGTTTTTTCTAATTAACTGCATGTTTATGCAGTGAGCTTTTGTTGCTTCCATGCCTTTTAAACAAACGCAGTCACTATCAACAGCAATATTCTGTTTATGCTATGTGTAAAAACCGCGGTATGCTAGCCCAGTCTTGTTTTATTCACGCAACCAAAACTTTTTTCAGGGCTAGGCATACTTGGCATTTCAAAGTCTATTCTAGTGTTTGGAAGATTTGACTGCATAGACTCTTTCCATCATTTTTTTTTTTTTTCATGTACATCAACAATGTGGTCTTAGGTATGTTGTCATTTCTGGTGACCTTCTGCTTCCTTGAATTTCTGGCATCAACTGAGTGCAAAATTTGAATCTTTACTTTCAGCATGGTACCACAAAACAACGTTGCTGAAGTGTGCAAGAACTCAAGGGTGCAACAGCCAACTCCTAATGACACTTCCAAAGCTTGTGGGGATGCGTGACTCTCGTGCGTACCCTGATGTTTTCTCCGCATAGCTCGCGTGTCCTGTAGTCTGGCTTCTCCGCGTGGCTAAGCGCCGGAGGCGGTCGTAGTGGTTGCGGTGCATTGCGAGAGATGGCGCAAGTGTCGTGATACTAACGCCACCGAACGGCGGGGTGACTTGGGGGAAAAAGGTCAAAGGCTCGCTCTCTTCGGGTTGGGGTCGGTGAGCGATGCGGACGTACCGCGCGTGCGTCGATCCACGCTTTGCGAGACCGTCTCGCGAGGCTAAGAGCAGGACACCGGTGTGGACGAACACGGATTGTTTGGACGCGCCACCGTTCGCGTGACCGTACATGTGAACGACTAGGCGATGGTGTCACAGCATGGGGCAAACACATTCGCTCGCTATCGGGTCGCGGTGAGTCGGACTTCCTTGATTTGTCGCGCGCCCATGTGACTGTTCTATGCATAATTAAAAAAAGATGGCTGACTAATGGAGTAGCACACGAGGAATAAGGATTATAAACAGGGATAAGGTGCCTCAGAAAGGCTGGCCAACGTTTTGATAGGAGGACCTATCTTCGTCAAAGGCTATCTTCGCCTTTGACGAAGATAGGTCCTCCTATCGAAACGTTGGCCAGCCTTTCTGAGGCACCTTATCCCTGTTTATAATCCTTATTCCTCGTGTTCTATGCATAGTAATTCGGCTAGCGTGTATTAGTGTATGAAAGGTGTAATAAATGCCCTTTTGATTGTTTGCACTACTGTGTTGTCGTTCCTTTGTCCCAAGAGCACATCTGTGAGACCCCACAAGCTATGCAATATCTCTGACATTGAAAAGCTCTACTCTGCTGCGTAAAACACTGTCATCTCACACACGACTATAACCACCGAGATTCGACGACAAGAGCTCCTAAGTGTGCTTATAAGTTCACAGATATCAGAGGCTGTGGTGCCAGCAAAGCATGCTACATCGCCTGTGATAGTCCTGGACGTGCTCTGATGCACTGCGGGGTGGTAGTTCAGCTGCTCAAAATGGGCAGGCATGGCGGCACGCACTCCAAAGTATAGGTGGTGGAGCAAATTTTAGCGCTAAATATGAAGTTGCAATAGAAGAAGGGACAGACCGTGAAGCGATTGTTCAAGTTATTCTGAAATTCAAACTAACGGCATGCCTCAAATCAACAAGCTTTCACTGTAGTCACTTAATAGCACAGCACAATGCCAGAGCCTCTGTCTGAGGATGGCTAGGCCATTGAACAGCATAGTTTCGATGAATGACCAGGAAAAAGAAGCTAAAATAAGAGCTTCCCAAGGTTGTTGCACATGGTAGCAAGCGTGTCTGTTTTTCCATTCGGACACAAATATAAAAGAAAAAGAGTTTCCTTTAAGTGGGAATATGTAGTATTTTCTGTTAAATAGTAAGTGCATCCATTATATAAATAAAGAAGAAAAAGTAACAAGTGCAAAAAAGTTATGCCCTTTGGTCTCACCTGACCAGACACCATGCGAGAGTAACACAGTTGTATAGAGACGGTACTTGAGGTCTTCCAGCTGCCTGAAGTCTGCAAGCCGAGGTAGGATGAGCTGCACCTGTTTGTCTGGGTACCTCACCTGCAAGGAAACAGTATGGCACTATTGAACCTTATCACACAACATGCCTTCCTTTCCGTAACTGTTCCACCACATGGAACACCCAGCAAGAAGGAAGCTGCCTACGCTGAATTCATGAGCATGAGTCTTCACACAGATCCTGACTAGCCCAAGAACACAGTAACTGTATCTGCACAAGTATAGCACAATAACCTTTTTACAGCAAAGCTGTTGTTGAGACTAGATGCAGTGGAAAATTCTCGCTCTAAATGTTTACAAATATTCATTGACACAACCATTGAATCTAGCGCAATAAAATTTCAAAATAATGGTGGGCATGTCGAGGGTAACGTTAGAAGTGTGTGGGGTGATTAGGCACATTATAGGAAATTACCAAAGGTTTGTTACCTCAGCATTGAGACTCTGTGAGGTATTCGACAGTGCAAAAGTGCATCATTTAAGACATAATGAACATATTAAATACAACTTAGGAACGAATGGTAAGAATCAAAGGGTTCGATTTTTTAAACAAAATAAGATACCCACATGATGCTTGCAGGCAATGAAGGCAAGGAAAGCATAATGAAAAATTAACTGTATTTCTTGATTGAAATGTAAAAACATTAAGGAAAACAAAAATTAAAGTGAAAGAAAAGACAACTTGCCACTGGTGGGAACCAAACTCGCGTCCAAATGACATGTGCGATGCTCTACTAATCGAGCTACGGCAAAGGCTATCTGCAGTATTTGTGTGTGTGAAGGTGAGATTGCACGAAGTTCAGCCACAAGCCAGCACCATTCATGGTCATGGAGGCAGATGTGAACGCCTTTTCAACTGCAGACGTTGCAATGTCACCATAGCCATGAAAAGATAGGAGAAATGTTAATTTCAGAGCTTAAGGGGAATGTGGTCACACCGTCAGCAATGGCACAACAGCTGCGGCGTGGCATGCCAAAGCGTTGGGGAGGGGGGCGCAAAGGCTGTGAAAATGTTCCAGAGGAACCAGAAACCTCTTTGTTGAGAAAATGCTACAAGGCTATAATAAGGAGTGCACTGAGCGTTTTTGGAATTCAGGTTGTGATTCTTGAACGTCGTATAACACGGCCATTTTTTAAAGCAACCTTGTATTGCCTCACAAGTGTAGTGGTGATGGTGTCACGCTAAAAAACCCGGCTGCTCCCAGAGTAGAGCAGGTGTGGGGAAAACTGCGCCGGCACCGAATCATCTGACGTGTATGACCAATCAGGGTCATTTGGTGTATTGCGGGGAGGGAAAGGGAAGGAAAGGGGGGCTGGCACACGCTCCGCCAGGCTTCCCTCGGCTCAGATCAGTTTTGGCGACTGGACGGGAAGGCCGCGCATGGTGCGTCCTGCCGAGGCTCGCGCTGCGTTTGAGCAACGGCGCCGCAAACTCGCTCAGGAAAGGGCTCGTCAGTGACGTGCCGATTCTAGCGTGAGGGCTTTCGAAGCCCAGGTGAAACGTCAGCCAAGAGCCGCGAACCACAAGTAGTGAGAGCGCGATGTTGAGGCGAAACGTAAGCTAAGGGCCGCCGACCCTAACTTTAGGGCAATCGAAGCGGAACACCTGTGACAGCGTTGTCTTGCCACAAGCTTCGCTTACCGCCATTTTCTCGACAGAGGGAGGGCTGGTGATTCTTTCTTTTTCATGTATGTGAGATTACTGGCTTGATGAAGTACCTTGTGGTATGTCTGGTACCAAGCGAGTGAGAAGAATATGGTGATTCGAGGTGTTTATGTTTTTGTTACTTGCAACCATATGAAGCAAACAAACAATGAAGCCAAAAAAGCATAGGGGAAGTAGCTCAACTGGTTGACGAACAAGATGTATAGGAAAGCCAGCCTGCTGGTGTCGTAGGGAGCTAATGGACACACATGCATGGGAGGGGCCATATTTACAAGGAAGCAGAATGAAGGGCAGTTGCACTGCTGCGATGCCTTCTTGTGCCCTCAACTGTGTTAATGCCCCAGTGCACATGAGCACTACAGTTCTGTCGGTAGGCATGGTGCAATGCACAGACACTCTTGTGTGAGCACACCACGCTACGTGAAAACATTCTGCGAAAACATCTCGGTCAACAGTCCCTGTTTATAAATCCTGTCCTGCTTTTATCTATTTGACGCCCCGTCACAATATTTACCATTTTTTCTAGGATGCCATGAAGGTAATGGAGCAAGCAAACTACTACATTCCCCACCAGAGAATGTGAACTCGCACGGCTTGTGCTTGGCGAGTTTTCACATTAGAGAAGAAAAAGCTTATTGCGGTTTAGGAAAGAGAGTGATAAACATCTTGTGTAAAGCATTTAGTCACAAAGGCTGTTATGACAGCTGGTTTTGCCACAAGCACAGTAGTTAAATTTCCCTGATTAAGAGTGACCAAGACTCCAAAATGTTACAGTAGAATCTCGTTGATACAATCTTCATGGGAAATGGAAAATAAAACGTATAATCCAAAAATCGTATTATCTGAGCATAATCGTATATAAGAAAAAGAAATGTTAGATAAGAAAAAAATGTATTCTCTGAAAAACATATTATGCAGAATCGTGTCAATGAGATTCCGCTGTACTTGATTGTTTACATAACTACCAAATTCCCAGGCATTTCCCTGCCTTGTTTTTGTGCCCACTCACCTTTACCCGAACATTCCTGATGTCCTGGACACTCTCTATCTCGGCATCCAAGGTGATAGCCAGCACAAGGCCTGCTGTGAACTTCTGTGGCAGGTCAGTTTCTCCAGCAGGTTCATACAGGACAGCACGTGTTTGCTTGATGCGCTCCAGTCCCGCATTTGGTTGGGCCCTGGGCAACAGATCAGTATTCTTGGTGACGCAATCATTTCACAGCTGTCATTTTGGACAGCAGTACCAGTCAGACTCTTGACCTTCTAACAAAAGCAATAAGTGGTAGGATGTCATACAACAAGTCAGCAATCACTCAGCACTCCAAGGAATGCTTATTGTAAGCATAGACAAGCTACTAATCCTGAACTTGTCTTGTAAGTACAAATGGTTTGCTGAATTCTTTATTATCTTTGCTTGATCTCGAATTCTGTGCACAGTCAACCTTGATGAGTTACATATTGCTTAATTTGTCTAGTCATTTAGCGCCACAATATTCAAATGCTGCAATCAGTGCACATTTTTTCTATTGAGGAAAAAGCCAATTGCTTCAAGCTAAATATGTCAACTGAATCGTTTGAATTAGGAGTAGCTGACAGGTAAATTGTAAGTGCTACTGGTCATGCTAGAGGTGCTAAGTGAGGCATAATACTAAGGATGATTTATGTGTGTCAATCTTCAATTCTCAATAGAACTTGTACTGCAGCTAGTAGAAAGTTCGCTGCCAGTCTTGCCCTAATGTCTCTAATGTGTCTTGGCCTAATTGGCTTAGAAATGAAGTGAAAGCTGAAAGAAAAGCCAGCAGAACAGTTCTTGAGCTAGAAGGCAATGCCAATCACACAACACTGAGCACATTGGTGGTTGAAGTTGTATATGCACTGGCCACCACTGCAAGCAAGTTTGGAACACTGACACTGACATTTGGAGTATATAAGATTATTTTTTTGCTGGAAATATTGAAGTCCTTTTAACCTGCATGTCCAATAATAAGAAGTTACAAGTTTTGCCAGCAAGTTAGGTATGTCAGATACAGGGGCCAACATGGCCCAAAGCACCAGAAGGTTGCCACAATCATCACAATTAGCCATAAATAAAAGTGAAAGCCACCTAAATGAGATAGCAGTTTTTCACTTATACAGTCAATGTATGATTTTTCTGACTCTTTAGGGAGTCCGAAAACATCTGAAAAATCAAGCAGTCTGAAAAAATGAATGCATGCACAAAATGCACCATTTTATAGGTATTTCTCGGACGGAGAGGGTCAAGGACGGAGTAGCAGATCACCGCAACTCTGCCAATGCATAGTTAAGACTGCTCTGTTGGCATATATGTATATATATGCCAACAGCAGGTGCCGTCAAGGTAGCCAGCGCTGTCTTCAACTGGGGTCTTCAATGCTCGTCAGAACATTGCCTTTTAATACCCTAGTGGCTTGATACATTTGTCAATTTGCTTCTGCACAGTGTACCACTTGCACGCAATAATGTCTCCTGAATTTCGGCTAGGGTCATGTCAGCACTGTAAACTGATGGCAGCGTCATCAGCGCTCACGTCAATTCAGAGCTCGTGAAGAGCCAGTACAAGTGCTGGTTCTTCATTTTCAGAGTCGTCCAAATGTATCGTCAAGCAAAACTTGATCATCGGGCATCACCTGACAAGTTATTCTATATTCGATGAATTCTTCGCAGAGATCGACCCAATTGTTATCTCAGTGGGAATCGCAATACAAGCCGTGTGCAGGGCATTGATCACAAAGTCCATAGAAGGGGACTGATCAGGCACACTGTCATTATCTTGAGATGAGATTGCCATCTCAGTAGTGAGTATGAAGCCCGCATGGCAAAAACAGGTTCGAAGCATGTCTTGTCACCGCCTTCCACACATCTGAAAGCATGCCAACAGCAGACCTAAGATCAACATCGCAACTTCTTCCGCTTTCAAGACGTTCGCCTTATTTTTGAGGAAAAATAAGATTGTCTGCATGGAAATGCCATACTTCACGCTCATGTCAGCTTGTGACTGGCCGCTCTCAACTTGATTGACGATGACGCCTTTTCTTAAGTTGTCAACCTACATTAGCACTTTCTGCACTTCGAATTCATCGGCAAAGATGATGAAGGAGTAGTCGGTGCTATTGCTGACACCAGCAAATCCTTTCAATGAAAAACACGGCAGTGAATAGCATACAGCTTTGTAGCCAACATCGAGGCAGCTTGGCCTAGCGCGGCAGAGCGTACAACAGCACAACACAACCACACACCGAACACTATGTGGCCAAATACAGTATAGACCACTTATAGCGTAACCGCTTATAGTGCAGGACCGGATATAATACGGTCTTTTCAGACTGCCGTTAATTTTCCCATAGCACTCTATGTATACGCCTATCGCTTATAGTGCAGTTCCGGGACACGAAATACCGGTTACAGTGTGGCTGCCTGGAAGTTCGGCAGTCAACCTAGACGGCAAACGCTCCCCTCAAGCCACAAATACCGTATTTACTCGAATCTAACACGCATTTGTTTTTCCGATAAAACAGGTCCAAAAATTGCGTGCGCGTTAGAATCAAGTACGACCCTAAATCTGCGTTACCATATAGCCGTCGGCATTTTAAGATGGCCGCCTCGCACACGCGTCGAGCCTAGCTACTCTCGAGCCTAGCTACCGTAGCTTCCTCCATGTGGTGCAGTACACATGCTTAGTCTGTCTTCACAGTGCAGTACACACATCTACTGTCTGTCTTCACATTCTCTGCGTCTGCTCTATCAGCGTGAAGTACTGAATTCATCATGATGCCGCATTTAAAAGGAAAGTGATCATGTGTGCGGAGACGGACGGAAATCGGGCCACAGGACGTAATCGGCAGGATAAGCAAGACGTAATCTGCAACGATCCACTTCGGCGATACGATTGCCTTGGCCCTATCTTGAAAGCAATCTGTGACGGGGAAAGGCCGCCGCGCACCGTGTTTTCGCCACTTATAGGTCGCGTTGAAGCG
This sequence comes from Dermacentor silvarum, assembly GCF_013339745.2. Classification (NCBI taxonomy): domain Eukaryota; kingdom Metazoa; phylum Arthropoda; class Arachnida; order Ixodida; family Ixodidae; genus Dermacentor; species Dermacentor silvarum. Next base: position 246,036,558 of record NC_051155.1, on the reverse strand, counting down.
AGAGGCATGATAGCACGAAGGTCAATTCGCTCGCCGCGCTTCGTCACTCGAGCGAGATGTGTTCATGTTTGCTTGTGTGTGCGTGCCACCGTGCTTATTTAGGAAGCAAATACGGAACCTAGAGCACGGTGACAGCGACGGCAGAAATGCACCTGGAGCGTCAATTATCGCAATAAAATAGTGTGGTACCGCTTATAGCGTGGACATTCGTGACTCTAGCGACTTACGTTATAATCGGTCTACACTGTAGAAATGGTTACAATGAGGGTTATGCAGTGCACATGCAGTAACGGCGGCAACTGGTTACTCTATCACCTCAAAGAGCTGCATCGACTTCCAACGTGGAGGGTATCTCCCGAGAATACTCTTTGAAAAATCTGTGCCACTGTAGAACTACTTTATTCTGTAGTTTCTAAAAGAAATAGATTAATTTGGTACGTTCATGTTCTCAAGAAAATGCGAAGGGCCTAGAGCTGCACATAAACATGCCTCAATGGCATTCAGTCAGCAGCTAAAGGTGAACACATACAGCCTCCTTTGCCATCAACAGGTGTCGACACTGAGAGTTTCCTATCTTTCTCCAACACCGTCCTTGCCCATAGTACACACTTTCTGCGCTGGCAGAACCTTGCATCAAAGGGCTCGGCATCAATATCTACGAGTGGTTTGACTCAATTGTCTAGATAGCTCTGGTGCTTACAGTTTGCATCCTGATATAATTTTTGAACAAAAGGAGTCTTTCTGCTGCAAGTATCACACCAACAAAGCACATGCAACGGAGCACAAGCATGACTGACCCAGTCTGAGCAGAGCAGAAGCGCAGTGTGGGGCAGGCGTGCGCCTGTAGCAGGGGCTGTAGCACACGCGCCACAGCTCCTGGCTTGGGCTCCTCCAGTGCGTCCACCTCGCGAAGCATGGCAGCCGTGAATGCATCTGGCTGCAGGTTGTGCTCCTCCAGGAACCTGCACAGAAAGCAGCACCCATGTGCTGCAGTCAGGCCACTGCATAGCCACCATCTAAATGACACAGTTCAACCTTGATGCAACTAACTCAATGTACGAAAATCCTTGACATAACGAAATTGTTTTACTTTTAATAATGATGTCCATAGAACTTCATGTATCTGTAGCCTCAATATAACAATGTGTGTTTACCTGCGATTCCAATGTAACTAAAGTTTTCACCCCTGCTGGAAAAAAATAGAGGCAATACAGTAGAACCTCGTTCATATGTTTTCGAAAAAAGCATGAGCAAGAACGTACAAACTGGTAAAACGTTGATACCTACACAATGTGAAGCGTCGCATGAATCGTTGTGGCACGAGGCACGAGACGTAGACGTGCATCAAGCCGGTGGGGCTTTGGCAGCCCGAGACGCGTTCTGTTGTTTTCCTATTACATAGTGCTTTAAGACGGCGAAGGGAAACCGAAACAAAATCGAGCTGGTGGGCAATGCCAGATGCCTCTGAAGCCAAACGTGACACTCTCATCGCGTCACCTGCAACAAAAAACGCCAACGCATTTGGGTTATCGCCTACTAAAAGCGTGCAGTACACTTCCAATGGCACTACGTCTCACACGCTGTAAAATGGATAGCTGAAGATACTAATCATAATAGGGTTAGCAGTGATAGCTGTGAATGTGGCGTGCGATGACCCGGCACCAGCAGGAGATTTGCTGGTACCAGAATAATAAACTGTGTGCGCACCGGCGTTTTCAGATGAGGTGGGCGGGCTATTGCGAGGAAGCTGATGCGGCAGGTGGCTACTGTTCTCGATTGCGTGCAACTGGCGCCTTTTCTTGTTTAATTGGATCTAGCGGCCAGAAAACATTTCATACAATCAGACTCTGCAGCAGGCAACGGTGGAGCATTTGGGTTATCACCTATTATACGCGTGCAGTACACTTCCAACGGCACCACGCGCTGCGAAACAGATAGGGGAAGATACATATCGCAATAGGGTTGGTGGCGATAGCTGTGAATGTGGCGTGCAACGACCCGGGAGGAGATTTGCCGGTACTGGAATGAGAAACTGAGTGCGTGCCGGTGTTTTCATGAGATGGGCGGGCACGTATTGTGGTGAAGCTGCCGTGGTGGGTGGCTACTGTTCTCTATGGCGCATGCCTCTCACATTTTCTTGTTTACATGGATTCTAGTAGTCGGAAAACGTACCATACGATCACAGTTTGGCGATGTATTGAACGTTGGTTCCGAAAGATTGTGTTTTCTGGGAACATATTAACTGGTAAAAAATAAGCATAATTCAATTGGGTCATATTTTGTGTTTTTGATTACGAACATTGGCGTCGGGAAATCGTACATAAGGAGATAGTATGAACGAGGTTTTACTTATATGGGAAATGTACTTTGGGTTGTAGTGATCATATGGTGGATTTATGTGCAGTTGTTTGTAGACACACAACACTTGGCAAGATAGTTGAGTGCAGTGTGGGAGTGACAAAAGCTCACTACACAAACATGTGCAGAATGTACAGTGTAGATCATGTGCAATGCACACACAACCAGGATAAAGTGCAGCAGCACGCGCTTGCCTACAGAAAGTGGCTTATTGCATTTATTCAATTATAAGGCGAAAATGCAGTTGGGGAACATAAGAAAAAGAAAATAAGTATTATCACTAATATACAGTTGACCGTCGAATTATTTAGACTAAGCAGGAATAGCTCAAGATTTTCAAGCCACAACGAACAATTATTCTGAAGTCTGTAAAGACAAATTTACTAGCAGGGGAAAAAAAAAAGAATGTCTTTATTTATCAAATGGCCAAGAAAGGTTGTGAATGCGGTGCTGCATGCACATGTTTACATGTAACAATTTCCGCTTGCAGAAAGATCGCTGGTTCGCCCACTTTCTATGTGCAGCACTTCTCTCTCTTCATTGCAGCTCACGTTAGACACTAAGTGGGGAGGGGGTGATGATTCTCGGTGACAAAAAGTCATAAGAGAAGACAACAAGGCCGCCCAAGACCATGTTGATATTTATTGCATACATGATAATGTGCTGGCCCAGCAGCCCCAGCTTGGCTGCATTTATTCCATTGGGTTAGCCAGTTACTACTGAATTCTCTAGGCGGGAAGTGTATTTCCAGTTTCAAGTAGCTAAACAAAACAACTCTCTCTTTCTGCTCACAGTGGCACCTGTGTTTTCACAACGTCGTGCAGGTGTAGTCCGAAGGATTGAACGGTGCACCGTGGGGCTGTAGGGTGTCTGAAATTTTAGTCATTGTTATACATTACATATAAGGGTGTGTGAGAAGAGAGAAGCAGCGTAAGCAGACCGAGAGCTCCAGGTAAGGCAAGGCGCAGTCCTCGGAGGCCGTGTGCACAGTTGACTGTAGTTACCAAGGGGAGGACCAGGTGGCGTGAGTGCGGTGGCGACAGAGGACGGAAGACGCGGTGGCACAAAGTGTGTGTATTGTGTGTGGTGTGCACGGATGACAGCATGTGAACAGCATGAGGGATGAGTCACGGAGTGAGATAAGAATGTTTGCGGCGAACGTGTCGGTCTTTTGTCATTCGCAATAGGTGTTTGTGGTGGAACCGCAACACCGACAGAATAATCAAGCACATCTAAACTTTCTGCAAATCTAAACTTTTTATGCCAGAAAAATTAGTCGGCGAATGCTACCGATTCAAAAAATTTAGTAAAATACTAACGTATGAAAAAAAAAAAGTAATAAAATTAGCTCAACCTGGTACATTATCTTCTGGATGTTCCACAATGGATCTCCACCTGCTGTTGAGCCGGTGCTTTGCTTTGTTCTTTCGATATCTCAATGATGACAACAATGCATAGGCATTCCTCGTGTATCGGTGTGATGGCAACTACTACTTTGACTGGCAAAGTTTATTATTCGTTATAACTTGTGTTGAAACTGGATCGGCAGTAATATGGCTCTGCTGCCACCATAGTGAAACAGTAAGTGAACCCGTGGAGCTTCGCATATCCAAAATCCTTTGAGGTGTAGTGAAGAAATCTTCACCCCGCCTCTCGCCAGCTGGGCTGCACCCTTTACCTTGCCCCACCCGGCCCTTTTGGGCGCATTGGTATAGATTTGTACGGGCCCCTTCCCATGACATCGGCTGGAAACCGCTGGGCTATTGTGGCAGTTGACCACCTTACGCGATACGCTGAAACTGCAGCACTTCCGGCAGCTACTGTGCGCGATGTTGCCTCCTTCCTGCTTCGTCGGTTCATTCTACGTCATGGGCCACCCCAGGAGCTGCTCAGTGACCGCGGATGTGTCTTCCTCTCGGAAGTAGTTGAAGCTGTTCACAAAGAGTGCCACGTTGTTCATCGCACAACAACAGCGTACCATCCTCAAACCAATGGACTCACGGAACGATTCAACCGTACGCTCAGCGACATGCTTTCAATGTACGTCTCCTCCGACCACACGAACTGGGACGCCATTCTGCCCTTCGTCACCTACGCGTACAATACCGCTACGCAGAGCACTACTGGTTTTTCGCCATATTTCTTATTGTACGGCCGGCACCCATCGCACACCATCGACACAATGCTACCATACCGGCCCGACGCATCTGAATGTGCGCCCATTTCTGATACAGTGAGACATGCCGAACAGTGCCGCGACCTCGCCCGGGCCTTTGCCTCCAATGACCAAGAGCGCCAGAAAAACACTCGCGGTGACACCACCTCTGCGCCCACCTTTCTTCCTGGAGCGCTTGTGTGGCTCTCAGTTCCTTCCGCTGCACCTGGTCTGTCTTCCAAGGTAATGCCCAAGTATGAAGGTCCTTACCGCATCATCGAGCGTGCATCACCCGTCAACTATGTGATTGAGCCCGTTGAACCATCTTCGGACATGCGCCGTCGCGGACGCGACATTGTCAACGTCGAGCGCCTCAAGCCATATTATGATCCCCAAATAGTGACAAACTGTTCGGTCGCCGGACGGCTCCCTTTTTCGTCCCCGGGGTAATTGTAGTGAAGAAGAGGGACGATGCAGTGGGGCATCCTTACCAGCGCTGTCTAGTGGGGCAGTGTCTCCAGCGTATCGCTCATACTACACCGCTCGCGGTTCCCTGAACTGATCGGACAGTCAGCCCCAACGTTTGCGTGCAATAAATGCCTTTACAAAGGCTAAGAATTTTGCAAAAGCAACTCGCCTTATATTTGAAAAAATACGGTACATGCATTGCATGAATGTGTACACACTGGGGGAAAAATGTGACTACAAGCCGTTATGCATTGCCACTATGCATTACGCTGATATCACGCTGCTCAAAGATGAAGCTGTTCTCAGATGTGAGTTTGTGGTGGGCGCGTATGGTTTCACTATAGGGCATGCTGGAGTAATAGTAATTCAATTTAAATTTTGGCGCATTAAATCTGCTACACTCGTCAATTTTAAACAATGGTTCAGTAATTCTGCTTGACAGGTAGGGGGCACAAGGAGTTCTACCAGTACTACCATTAATCAGACTTTGGGCAGCACTGCATAAATGTACATGCCGCGTACAGCACCAATAATACACCTGGAGCTATTTGTGTCCTTGAGCTCATCATTTCTCCATGTCCAATAGGTACAAATAAACAAGCCGGTCATTTTAAATGGAAAGTGAATATCTGGCAGTACAAAAATGCAATGCCAAATGATTAGAATGAGCAACAACCTCCAGGCATAGGCAAAAGTGTCTACGCTTGTACTGTGCCACACAGCTTGACAACTTCTATGCTTCAAAATACTGTAAGCATAGAGGCATAAAAAAAAGGTGCAACAAGCTAGCTTTAAAGTTCAACAAGCAGCTGGATATGATGGCAATTAAGCAGAGCTGGAATTTCAAATCCATGGAAGACAACTTACGTATGGATGCTGAACGGAGAGTAATGAAAAAAGAAAAACACTAAGACACAGTGCTGTCTTCCAAACACTGTTTACTTGGAAACATGCACACCTTCAGGGGCAGGGTTCGTACACAATATATGGCTGGAAATTCAAGGACATTTCAAGGATTTCAAGGATGCAAAAAGGCAGAATTCAAGGAGTGTTAGCGTAATTTTATTTCCTCACATGCCTTAGGAAAGGAGCCCTATTTTCGCATTAATTTCTCTTTCAAGAGCTGTTATCTCCGCTTCTTTTTCTTTGGCTGTTCGACGGAAACTGCTTGCCTTGACAAGATAAGTCAGGTCGTTTTTTGCTTCGGCGTCTTCTGAAAAGCGATCCGCTGACTCCTGCAAGCACTTCAGAGTTTTTTGGAGATTTGTCTTCTTCTCTTGCATGCTCTGTAGCTCTAGCTCGAGTGCTTTTCTCTTCAAGGTTACCTGTTGTGCTACAGCTTGCTTCTGTTCGTCCACGTATAGCGCATACCTATGCCTGGCTTGGCGCACTGATGACTTCAGTTCTCTCGACAGTGGAACGTTAAGCAGCCCACCGTGGGTTTTCACGGCCTCGCAGATGACTCGTTGCGAGATATACGAGAGCTCTGCCATATTTTCGACCGCGATCTGCTTGTTTACACTGAAACCTCTTTCTACTGAAGCCTGCCCATGGCTAAGCAAGAGAAGGACCTTCAGTACTTCCCATAACATCGAGAACGCCGGGTCATGCTTCAAAAGGCGCACAAAGAGAACGTCAAGGCGTTCATGGTCTCTTTCATAGTTTTGCAGTTCATGCCGTTTTTCTTGGCAGAACTGAACGTACTGTGCACACACAATATCTCTCTTGTGCTCAGAAAGAAGCTTACTGTCAATTAAACAGTTAAGAACAACTTTCAGCTTCCCAAGGTACATTTCTGTCTTCGCCATCTCTCTGGGGTCGAAACATGACAACCCTCGAACCAGAGGGTACCTAAGAGGACTTCTCTCCATGATTTTCAGGATCATGTTCACAATGAACTTCCGACACTCCCCCCTAAATTCAAAAACACACTTGGTACTCACTTTTCCGCTCTTTAAGATCTTCTCAGCCACACGTCCAACGTCCACCTTCTCAAGTGACGTGTAATTGGCAGTATTACGAACATCAATTCGCAGCAGTTTCGTGATGCTCGTGGCTTCTGTCAATACCGAGCGCTTCACGAACCTTGCAAGGAGGCTCCTCAAGACAGTTTCAAGCTCTTTTGCTAAAGAAAATGTCTTTGGAGAATCACTCTGAAAAACAGTCAAGAAAGGCTGCACAACCATTGCAACGTTTAGGGAAAAGTTCAGTTTCGCAAGTGCAAGCTGGTCCTTTAGAAAAGCACTGACGTTCTCATACGCTCTACATTTCGGCAAGGGTAGCCTATGGTCGCTCACTGCTTCGGTGTAGTGCCTCAAATGCTCCCACATAGCCAGGGCTCTCTCCAGTACGGGCACGTTCTCAACGCAACGGTGGGGTACGAAAGGAAGTGGAAACAGCTTGCTCCCTGTTTCTTCAGCAAAATCTTCACGGCGGGCCAGTGCATCATGGAAGAATGAGAATAAGCTCGACAGAAAGGTGTCAACTGGCCAGCTTGTCGCATGCATTCCTGCTTTGTAAGCATTATGCACTGTGTGCAAGCCACATGAACCAATATCCAAGCACTGAACTTGAAAGTCATTCTTCATGTGCTGCTGCAACTTGTTGAAAAGACTCCAGTTGACATTCGGGCCGTCCATCGAGAGCTGCACAATCCTGCTCAGGGGAAAGGACGCGAGTGTTTCTGTCAACTTCTGCATAAGGTCGTCCGCTGTGCTGTGACCCATGAATGTCAAAGTCAGATATCTGGTTGTCACCTCACAGTTATTCCACAATCTGACGTGAACATCAAGTTGTTTTCTTTCCAGGTATTCATTCAAGGTTTCGTCAAAAAGCACAACAATATTGTCAGACATCATTTGTTGTACTTGCGAAGTGAAAAATGGGCGCAGACCATGGCACGCAACGTACGCGCACTTTTTCTCAGAGCAAGTGAAGCTTTTAGCGACCTCACTATCCGGAAACATCTTTTGGAATAGCTGGGAAATGTATCCACTGGAGCTGTAGGAGTAGTGTGATGACACAACTTTCATCGTCCACAAAATCTCGGCTTCGATCACGGAATCATGCTTTCTGCAGTCTTCGTCAAGTGTCGCAGCCCGAGAGGAAGTTGCCGTGCTTTCACGCTGACAAGCAGCCTCCGATGACAGATTTGCCGCTTGCATGAAACTTGCGACGGATGAGCAGCCCTCACCTGCTGCAGCTTTGGGTCGGTGCTTCGCACCTTTCTGGTGGCTCTTCAAGGCAGATTCACCCCATCGTTGCAATGTCGACCGTCTTCTGACATAATGCGCACATTGCTCGATAAGGATCGCTTGGTTCCGGTCTCACCCAGTGACGATAGTCCGTATGTTGCAGCCACGCAGGCTGAAACTTGCACTTCCCGCCTGGCATCTTGTCAAAGTAAACACACAACGCAAATGCGAACTTCGCTGAAATGACGCGCATGTGGCCGACAAACAGCCCGACTATATTACCTAAAAGACACTTACTAGTGTGCCGAAAGCGGGTGTCGCGGTAGCACCGAGTGTGATGCCTGCCGCTGCCGGCCGCTTGGTGCGCTGCACTTCGAGACTGTGCCGGACCATGCTGAGACATGGGCGGACTTCAGGCGAGACACGACGCGAGTCTCCCAATTTGCCCGGCGATCTGCCTCTTATGGTCTTGTCCCAATCCGCGATACGTTCGGGGTCTGCGGACGCGCTGGGTAATGAGATGAGCTGTTTCTTTCCGCGTCTGTCTGGGAAATCGCGGTTTCGCGACCTGTTCAAAGTTTCTTTAGACAGACGAGTGCACACATAGATGCAAAATACCCACTCACAAGAAGAAAAGACTGCAACGAAAGCGGCAGCAAGGCGAGAAATGAGCTACGCATTGCAATCGACACGTAGCAATCAACGCATCGCAAATGAACGCGAGTCGAACACCGCAGGGTTTAGCATGGTGCTGACAGGCATCGCCGTCTGGTGGCCCGTGGCGGCAGGCATCACTGCCCGCGCCACCGTCCCGCGTTGGAGACGCTCGGTGGACGGCACACTAGAGTATATTCTAGACACTATACACAAGCAGAGCTACAGTGTACTAGTACACTGTAGCAGAGCGAGCGATATGCCTCGCATTGGATTGGATTGGATTTTCAATGCATATTAGTTGCTAGACGACGTAGGGGCTGCGAAATTTAAAACCGAAATTTCCTGATGTTGCCCTTTAGTCAACACAGCTTGTTTTCATGGGCATTCGTAAGCGAAAGGGCCTTAAAAATCAGTGTGACTCGCGGAGGTACGTCGTTAATTTCCTCTAGCGGAACAAATCCCACGGGATTTTCCAGGATTACAAGGAGCTCACGGGTATTCAAGTAGTTTCAAGGGCCCTTGAACTTATACTATCAATATCAAGGATATTCAAGGATTTCAAGGGGCTGTGCGAACCCTGTTCAGGGGACTACCACAATATAGAAAACAAATGAACAAAATATGAAAATGGGTGTTGTGCACCTGTGCTTACCCCTGGAGGTTTTCCAGCTGTTCGATGAAGGCCTCGCAGAGCCCCAACGCTGAGGCATTGCTGCCCCGGATGACAACAACCAGCTGCAAGGCAAGTGCACGCAGGCGCAGCTGCCGCAGGGACCCCTCTTCCGCTCGCTCAAGGCCCAAGAATTGGTGTTGCAGCACAAACGTCTGCTGCAGCAGCTGCAGACACACCCAACAGTCAGTGCATCACTCTGAAATCCTCTCCAACACAAAGCACACATCATTATGGTAATCCTGAATTATCCCCACTTGCCATAACGAATAGAGAGGGCACTTGACTGAATTTAACATTACAGAAATTTGCAATAAGCTACCACTGAAGAATAATGGCAGCAAAAAACTAAGACTGATGTTCGCAATGATATGTGCAAGGCAGGACTCAACACTTGCACATAAGAAATGTGAAAAATGGGTAGTTTTTCAATGTACAGCATCAAACATTAGGCGTGAGCTAATACTCGATTTCGAATCGAATAGTGAATGTTCGAATAATTTGATTCATGAATCGAATATCTAATATTCAATTTCTCGAATATCGGTATACCTTCTGTGAATGACCCGATAGTCGGTGCCTTGATGCATGCAGCGTTCCTGGTCTTTGTTGGTACAGAGTTCGACCGGGACAACAGGGCCAATCAAAACGATTAATGCTATGCTAAAAGTGGGAACAACAAAAGCAGCGCATGTGGAAAGCATGGAAGCATGTGTGAAGATCGGGCTGATTAGCCACCGGAAGGCACACTGATTGCATTGAATACAAGAGTTCAGTGTTCATGCTTGCAGATTCGCACAGTTGGGTGCTATCTACCCAAATGCGAGCACACAGACTAACTTGGCACGCATACTCGCGTTAGTTGCTGGCTGGGCGACCGCGAACCTAAACGCCACTTCAATGGCCACCAATCTAACCCGTACGCATTATCTTGAGACCGATCAATGATGAGCCACCCGCAGGAACATATTAGCGACAAGCTTTCCGCTACGGTTTGCTGTCTGTTATCACATTGGCTGGCTGTGAATTTTCATCACGGCCACATCATTGGCAACACTGTCTAGCCCGTTAGGCCTAATCGGAGCTGTGTCGTCGGACGTCGGCGACTGAGGTTACGATTACCAAATCAATGCAGATCTATTCACAGCGGTTGCACGACCCTCAGAAAGCCGACAAACCGCCTCCCCAACGAAAACGAGTGCAAGGCATGACCGTTGCATGTTCATGGCCGGCATCTTGGCGAAATACTGTACGGTGGTCCCTCGTTCGAACGCCGATCGTAGACGCACAATGGTCTTTTTTCGTAGCTTCGAGTAACCTATCACAAGACTAGCTTTGAATTTACATTGGCAGGCTCGAAAATATCACGTGACAGTGCGTAGACGCCCGGCTGCAGACACATTTACTCCAGGTGGCAGATGGACCCGGACAAAAAAAAAAAAAAAATGTGACGTGGGGGGGGGGGGGGGGCATCGCACCAACTTGCCTTGGGCCTCCCAATATGAAAATTCTTTAACCATGGCGTCGACCATGGTTAACACATGTGGCGCCGATGACCGCGCAGAGCAATGCAGGGTGACGTGATGCACATTCCCCACTTTTGTCTGCCGTGCAAGTTGGCCTTAAGAGCTAACGTAACCTACAGAAACCACCTGTCGTAAAGATGGAAAAGCCCACCTGTTTCCTGGAAGAAAACTGGAAAGCAATACTTCCTAAGATACAGACGATTGCCATTAAGCACTTTGCTACTTCCTCAGCTTCAGAGGGAAAAACGCACTCACTTCTATTTGACAGAGAGAGAGAGAATAAATTTATGCAAAAGAGCACACGAGCGTAGGTAGCTCCTCCACTCTGCAATGGGTGTTCTCCTCAGTCCAGGAGTCCAGCGGCAATACATGCTTTTATTTACTGAATCAATCAGCAAGTCTTGCTTCTATTTCGCACAAGAGCAGTGCGGAAGCTGAAATTCTCATCTCATGACTGATTAGAGCTAGCAGCGGCAAAGGCCTCGCGATGTCCTTCGCAGAGCGGCCGCGGCGCGGGTTTTCATCTGAGACGCTTTTCACTACCGCGCGCACATCCCGATTATTTTTTCGCTAGTGAGCTGGTCGCCAACAAATTGTCCGTCCATCGCGATGTAGCCGGTGCTCTTCATCTTCGAGAGCTTTGCACTGAGTCAAAGCGAAACTACTGCTTGCCGCAACCACTGCGGACGAAACCGCGGCCGTTATCGACGCGATCATAGACAGCGACCTTGCGGTTCAAAAGGCAGGCGGCCGGCACACGCACCAAGTCAAAACGAAACTGCCGTTTGCTGCAACAAGTGCGCATGAAACCGCAGTCGCTATCGACGTGATCATGGATGGCGAAGGTATGCAGCCGACGTGCGCACCGAGTCAAAACGAAACTACTGTTTGCCGCAACCGCTGCGGACGAAACTGTGGTGGCTATCGACACGACCATAGATGGCGACTATGCACTTGTGAAGGCACACGCCTAACCGCCAACGCGGTGTTACGCGTGGCGAATAACGCAAGAATGAAGGCTTTCAGGGCACAATTAGACACGAATCGTTCCGGCGTTGCTGCCAGTCACAACATAACATATGCTGCCACAACACAACATATGCTGCCAACATAACTAGATGGTGCAACATGCCTTTGCATATTTTCATAGAACAAGCCATGGGTGTTTATTAATACCGGATCTTGTTGAAAAAACATAGAACATGACTTTTACAGCGAAGCTGTCTAAGGCTAGGATCCGGGATTTTATGGCGTCCGTGTGGAAAAACTCTCCCCTAAAAAGTGAGAGTGAAAGAGACAACAACAAAAGCAAACGCATATCACCGCTGGCATCAGAGCTTGGTTTAACGGCCACCTGTGTCTAAAACGGCGTGTCTCTATGAATGTGTGACGTAGTGCGTGACGTAGTGTGTGCCTGATAAGGCGGCCAAGGGGAAAGGGTTGGCGCCTCTCGGCGCAACTGCGCGAACACGCTTGTGCCACTGCTCACGCGTTCATCATTGTCATCTTCTTCCAGAGCTGGCTCCGTTGCCGCTCATCATTCTAGTGTAGAATTTCACTTCTCTTCTGTCTTCGTAATGGGGAGGCCACATTTACAGGGGTATGAGCCATTGCTTAAGGGAGTATGAGCCATTCATTATCTTGCGTGACGCACAGATTTAATAACAGAGGTGATACGCAAATACAGTATGTGTGCATACCTATCGTCATGATGAACACAGATAAGGAAAATAAATATGTTCGTATCTTTGTTCAAAATTCTGTGTCACCTCTGTGTCGTGCGGTAAACAGCTTCGTTGGTCATCCACATTCACAGAGTGGAATGGCTCATGAATTCTTTATTTAAAAATATTGTCATTTTCAAGCTTGTCTTTCTATTTTTGCCTACTTGTGTACATCTGAACAGGACTTTCTATAAGTGAAATGGTTGCTATGAATATGAATTCCATACCACAGACACAGAAAACATTACTCTATGTTTCAGCAAGTTTCATTGTCCTGCCTCTAATAGTTTCCGAAAAAGAAGGCTAAGCAGTAACACTAAATTGCACCATTAGCCTAATTTTGGATTTCTTTCATTTGAAAACTAGTAGAGGTTATACAGAAAATATATGCTGCTGCATTTTGATACAAATGTATTTTAATGTTAAAAAATAAGGCACCTGTTAGTTGCCAGAATTGCCAGGATCTGTAAAGGAGACATAACTAATGCCTAGCATTGGCAACCTACACATTGTAGAAATGAGAGCTCCGCTTGAAGAAATGCGAGCTTATTCAACAACACACAGCATTCGTTGCTGTGCCATTCCTGCAGGCAGTGAGCGTTTTTCACAGAAAGACTCTGAGGCAGAGTAATACCACTAACTGGCTAACACCAGCGAAAGAATTGACACACTACACACATTTCTTTTCAAAAGCAGTAAAATGAACTCTTACACCATTAAAAAGTCATAAGGGTGCCACATATATTCAGATTAATTCATTATGTTCACTTGCCTGTTCCAGCAGGGATTTCAGGGCACAGCTCTGCAAGGGTGAGGCAGCGGACAGGTTGAGCCAGCTTTTGTTGGACAGGATCTGCAGAAACAGGCACTGGCTTCATCTCGGGGCTCAAGATGTCCCTTGCAGGGTTTAATGAGTCATATAAATTAAGGGGGCTAAATAAATTTCATTCCTAGCATCTTCCTAATGGCTCGCGTAAAGTATGCAGACGATGCCAGAAAGTATAGGAAGGAACAAAGCAGTGACCTGGCCACTATAGCCAATAACATTTTTAATGTTGGACATTTTACTTGAAAAACCAAGTAAAACTGTTGCGAGAGATGCTAAAGCACACAGCTATAAGGATAAAAGGTGGATTTCAATTTATTGAGAAGGTTTTTAGTGTGCAACAAAGTGTTAGCACATGTGTTTTCCCTTTCACCACTGACACCAGCCAGGAACGAAACACTGTGGGGATTGTCACCTGTGTCCCTGTCACCTTTGTGCAGATGCTCGCCTATTATTTCGTCCCTGCTCCTTTCCCTTTCCTCCTGTGCACTCACATTGTTGTGCTCACACATTGCGGACGCGTCGAGAGCCAGCATAGACACGACGGAGGTGCACTACACCCTCTCCCACATCTCCCTCACTCTCACGACGTATACACACCCTTTCCCTCCTGACTCGCGGGAAAGGAAAAGGTACCCGACACGCGAGGAGGACATTCTTCTCGCAAAGGTAAAAAGGTATAAAAGAGTGTCACCGGGGAAGACTCTCTTTCTCTGGCGATCCGACCTTGAATCCGACCAGCGACCAAAGGAATACCTGCCGCGACCCGTGAGTGACCTCGCTGCATGACTGTCATGCACAATGAGGCAAGCCTATTTATTACTTAATACAAAGTGGACATTCCCTCTGCAAGTGTTACTTATTGCTTGCAGCAATAAACATTGTTAAAGCTGACGCCGCTAGTTGCATTATGCATTCAAACCGAACGTAACTGCAATTAAATGCACTACAGGTTGGGGAGTACTGCAGAACGACTGTGTTTGGCTAGATTCGGAGCTCGCCTTCAGCTCTAGCCTCACGCAGAGCAGACCCCCACACCTGCTACAGCGAGGTGGAGCGTCAGCGTGGGTGAACATGAAGACAAAGATCTGTGCCTAGTGCTTGTGCGTGGCCCTACTGGGCAGGGCCAATCTCATCAGATGTGAATGCTTACAGACATTGCCCTACCATCTCCTGGCTAGGCCCTTTGGTAACTGCAAAAGTGTACAGCATTGAGGCAGGGAGAATTCCTCTTTTAGTGGTGTGTTGTGGGGAGCTTTCTTCCCACAGCGATATGCTAGTAGCACCAATTCTGCTAAATTGCCCTTGGTACAAGGGCACTTGCTTTCTGTTCTGGCCACGGCAGGGTGTTAATACAGCCGTGGGTGTTGCTGGAAGCATTTACAGTGAAACATTATACAGTATAGACCACTTATAACGTAACCGTTTATAGTGCAGGACTAGATATAGTACGGTCTTTTCAGACTCCCGTTAATTTTCTCATAGCACTCCATGCATACGCATACCGCTTACAGTGCAGCCGCGTGAGACGAAATACCGGTTATAATGCGGCTTCCGCGGGAAAATCTCACCGACATGGGCGGCAGCGAGCACGCTTCTCAACAAGGTGCGTGCTCTCGTCCGGCGTGTGCATTATTCAATGCAATCAAACTCCTTAATTCGGACTTATTTGGCCGCACATCGGTTAATTCGGACTACTTTCGGAGCTCGAGGAGCACCGCAATGGTGCGACGCAAAAGAGCAAGAACGGCGCTAGCGTCCAACTGAAACGAAGTGGCAGAGTCCGCATCGCCACAGCCATCAGTTGAAAAGGTATGTGAATGACAGCAACGCCGGAACGCTTCGAGCCTATTTGTGTCTTTAAAGCCTGTATTCTTGCGTTTACCGCTGCACATAACACTGCGTTGGCCGCGGGCTTTCGTAACTGCGTAGTCGTCATCCACGATCGCGTCGATAGCGGCCGCGGTTTTCTCCGCAGCGGTTGCGGCGAACAGTAGTTTTGTTTTTACTCGACATGCGCGTCGGCCGCGTGCCTAAAAAACTGCGTAGTCGCCATCGATGATCGCATAAATAGCGACCGCGGTTTCGACCGCCAGTTGTTGCAACGAATGGTAGTTAATTCGTACAGACTTGGTGCGTGCGTCGGGCACGTGCCTGCAGCACCGCAAAGTCGCCATTCATAATCGCGTCGATAGCGGTCACGTTTTTTTTTCCGCACCGGTTGCAGCAAACTCTTGTTTCGTTTTGACTCGGTGCAAAGCTGGCGAACTTAAAGAGCACCGGCTACATCGCGATTATGTTTTCGCCAGCTTACTGGCGAAAACGTAATCGCGATGTACGCGTGATAGTACAAAGCGTGTCTACATGCTATATGGCGAAAACTCCAAACAAACACATATCCACATTTGAGTCTTTACTATGCCATACACACTGCGCTGTATTCCTATAAATGTCCACACTGTGATCAATGTGCAACGCTTTACCACATGGTATGGGCTTGCACAAACACACCACAGCTCACACCCATAACACACCCCACCACACGGCAATGGGAGGCAGCGCTGTCCAGCTCCGACTCGACGGACCAGCTCAACCTGGTCAATCGAGCGAGAAGGGCAGCTAAGGCTGCTGGACTCCTGGACTGAGGGGACCACCCACTGCAGAGCGGAGGATCTACCTACGCTCGCGTGCTCTTTGGATTAAAGTTTCTTCTCTCTCTCTCTACATGCTTGGTCTACATGTTTGCATACATGCAGGGCTTGAAAATCGTTGTTTTGGTTATAGTGCTGTACCGCTTATAGTGCAGATATTCGCGACTCCGGCGACTTACGTTATAAGCGGTCTACACTGTAATGAACTGGAGTTAACTGAAGTAACCATAATTCCCTTTACCATTTCTATAACAGCCCATGCCTATAAAACTTTGTCTTAATGATGCAAGAATTTCCTTTAAATGGATATAACAAACTTTTTTAAATTCATATTAAAGACACACGTGATGCAAGAGTTCAACACTACCACAAGCAGTTGGCTACCTAGCAATGCACCAAACGAAGTGTGCTGCCACGTCTCCAGCCACATCTGCACTTTACCACCGATGCATTGCCACCGCGCTCTAACAATGCCGTGACTTCTGCACTCACCTTCGGCCTGAACTCTGTGCATAGGCCTATGTACACAACACACCACATTGGTTTAGGGTTATACCTCGTGTACTCTTTCTTACCTGTACTTGAGCTATAATGCCAAAATGAAATGCAAACCGCCAAGCATGTGGCTTTATGGTATGTGGGGGAAAGTTTTTTTTGGTGCCTGTTGGCCACTGTTGCACAGTGGCCACAATAAACTGCTACACATGCACATTTAAGTGATATTTCACGTCCTGGGACTTTATTTTATAATGGGCCACGTCATTTCCCACTCTTTCTGCCTTTTGTGATGGGCTCAGAGGAAGCCGCGTCGCTGTTATCTCCAGAATCAAGCACTCAGTGCACTGAATGACAAGAATAGGAAATTAAATGGATCATTACAAAATATCTCTACTCCCATGTTCTCAGTGGCCACATAGCTTATCAGCATTTCGTGAACATGTCAGTGGAGTGCTGCAAACCTCTGATCCCAGTGATGAAGATACAGCAGAAAAACAATGTTTAGTGGTCCTCAGTGGTATGCTGTGGCCTTTTTCATCAGCTTTGGCTTACCCAGTGGCAACTCATGGCAACTCACAGCAGTGGAAACTCACTGCAGCCCACCACAGGCGGGCAATGTTGGCCATGACATTAAACGACATAAAGTGATTTTGGCTCGCCCTTCAACTTCAATATAGCAAGATTTTACAGCAAACTGGTCCTTTTGCTAACTTGGGCACTACTGTGTTTCTTGTGGCTTGTGACGTTCAGTGCCTCGTGAAAGCTGAACATGTTTGCACTGGATTATGCACTGCGATGGCTCACACGACCCTGTAGCTCACTAAGGTCAACCCTGAAGAGGCCATACTGCTGTGAGTACTTTG
Source organism: Dermacentor silvarum (assembly GCF_013339745.2). Taxonomy (NCBI): domain Eukaryota; kingdom Metazoa; phylum Arthropoda; class Arachnida; order Ixodida; family Ixodidae; genus Dermacentor; species Dermacentor silvarum. Next base: position 246,018,968 of record NC_051155.1, on the reverse strand, counting down.
GATCACCACAACTCGAAATTTTGGGTTGGACTACAGAAGTACTGACAGCCATAGCAGCAGACTACTTCTTACTTTCGTGAAAAGGGCAGACGGGATATTGTGAACAAAATTGTGTAGTTCCAAACACAGACACACCTTGGCAAACAGCAGCTGGCATCGCAAGTACAAACTGGCACAACTGGCGGCAGCCGTAAGCTGGGGCTCAATCTCTGCAAGCCTCTGGAGGTCCCTGTTTGGTTAAGTAAAGCACACCTTGAACAAATGCTCACCTCCAAGTTGCCTACATAATTCAAACATGATAAAGAAGATGTCAAGATTGGAAAACATCAGGACTAGCTGCCAACTAAAGGTTTACTGCAAAAAAACACAGTATAACACAAGAAAATGTTAATGAAAAGTACATTTAGTGCCACTGAAAGCCAGTTAATGGAGTGCAGTCGAGTCCCACTACAACGAAATTTTTCGCGTGTCCTGTGAATTTCGCGCGCACTTTGTGCACGTCGCAGATTGCTTTCAAGATATGGCGCCCGTGTGGCTACGCCACAGCCGCTGTTGTCAACACGATGCCGTCTCGTCTCGTCATCTGGGGGAAATGACAATCCACAAGACACACCGACTCCGACTTGGTTGTGGCAGAAATTTCGTTGTAGCAGCGTTCGTTGTAGGGGGATTCGACTGTATATCTTATTTTCTAGTATAGCCAGAGAAGGCTGAGAAACCCACCATATTTTTCCGCATATAACCTGCCACTGCGTATAACCCGCACCCCCAATTAATACAGCTGAGAAGGAAAAAAAAGTATCCGCCCGTATAACTGCATGCAACAAAGCTCAAATATTTGTAAAAACAGTCCATCCACGGATGCACAACTCGTCCACGTAGTATCGTCAGCCAGTGGCTTTGTTCCACCCTCTTCGGCGATGCTGATAAAGCTGGACTAACATACGACGGATGTGACCGCGGACGAATCAATCATGTGACATCCGACGTGAATCGGATCGCTTAGCAGGTGCAGCTAGCATTCACACGACAGAGGATGACAGTGCGGCCAGAGCAGCCCTCGCGTGGGCAATGGCGATTGCTCTCTCCGCCGTATCGCGAAGCGTTTCGCGTGGACCAAGGGAGTGCCGCGGGAACGGGTGACCTACAAGTTCGCCGGCGCCACATGCACTATTCACAAAATGCCGACCTGTAAAGAGGAGGAGAATGGACGACCATGAAGGAAGTGAGAAGGAAGCTTTAACATGCAGTGGTAGGGAGAGGGTGGGATTCCCTAGGAGATAACGAAACTAAATGGCGGAGAACTTTGCCTTGAGGTGTGGCTACAAGGCAGCGCGTGCCGCTCTACCGTGAAGCCACACAAGTAAAATTCGCGTAGAACCCGCACTCCAACTTTACTGTTCACGTTTTGGAATTTTGGGTGCAGGTTGTACGCGCGAAAATACGGCATGTGCCTGTCATCTTACAAATGAAGGATGCTTCTGAGATTATGACATGATACCTGAATTGGATAAAGAGTAGACACTATTGTCGTTCACTCTTCTTCTGTGTCCTTGCTTCTTTAGCACAATTTTACACCATGCATTCGTACTGCATGCAACTTCATGTGACGTAACTAAAATTCTGGTACCTGACTGCACTATGGCATTCGATGTCCTGACACATTTCCATGAGGACTAAGTCCTGTGACAATGAGGTAAGCAGGTACTTTAATTTTTACTGAGACCATGTCAACACTTCATGAGCCACTCATGTTTCTATGTCATCTGCCTTAATGTTATCTTTGGTTTCAGGCACCAGTGAAATTGTACGGTCTTGATACACTACTCTTTACAACTGCTTTTAGATAATTGTTGCCGTGCACAATAATGGGAAGACCAACAGATACAGAAAAGACAACAAGAAATTATGGGTAGATAGTAGTCTAAAGTGTTGGCAGGAAGGCAGCAGAAGCACTGCCCTCCTGTCAAACAGTTCTCTTCTCTAATGTGAAGCATCCTGTTAAAGAGTACGAAGCCAGGCTAGATGGTTTGTGTTCAACATGGCAAAGGGTATAGACAATGGGACAAGGATGAGACATGCATGCCTTGCATCTGTGTCTGTTTCTTATTTTGTTATGAACACTGTGTTCAATGTTGAATAGATCCTGCATTGTTATATAAAATGTGTCACCAACGGCAGCCCCTACGCAGCACCAGCAACAGCATGGACCAATGTTGAGCAAGCTAGACTGGAGAGAAGCACTGACCGAATGGATGTCTCGAGCCACCCCTGCCTGGCAGCAGGATGTCGGAGTTCAGCTGCAGACGCCCGCTCAAGTGCCTGGTGCAGGAAGCTGTGTGACTGTGCCAGGGAGCAAGATGCCAATCCTTCTGAAGGGCTACTCTGCTGATTTGGAAGCTGCAACAGAAATGTGCTCCAACGTTAGTCTTGGTAGGTCAGCTCCAGTAGAATGCACAGCTGTCATGCAAAAATATCAAACTGGTGCCCAGGCATGAGGTGTAATTAACCCTTACTTGCTTTGTAGCTTTTCCCAGAGCTATTGCGGGCACTGTTATGGCCACACATCTCAGGGTTGTAAGCAGTCTTACTCTCTGTCTTCCTTTTTAATTTTCAGCTTATGACTGCTCCAGAGGACATGCAGCCACCACCACCCCACTGCTAGGCCATTTAGCCACCAACTCCAGCTGGCTAAAATCAGCCAAGGTACAATGGTAGTTCGTAGTTAGAGTGGAGTCACTATATTTGTTTTGATACTGTTTTGTTCCTAGAACATGCAAAGATATTTGTTACTCGTTGAGGGACAACAAATTTTCAGCAAAACCCATCCCACATTAAATGTTGTTGTTGTGATTAGCATTGAAGCAATAAAGCGACACACCATATTGGTACCACTGAAATGAGTCCTGTATGAGGAGCATATGCAGCAGGGATTCTCTCTCGTGCTTATCACTGAACACGAAAAGGCATCTAGTGGCGGCTTCATCAAATCCGCACGTGGCACTAGTGTAACATATATATTCGGACAAGATTGTCTCAGTACGTTTGTCAGATGTTCGATTCCACCCAGCACCGGAGAAATTTGAAACAATTTTTTGTCACAGAAGAGTGGCACATACCCAGTGGCACATACCCAGTGAGCTAAGTTGGTCTGACCGTTGGTTTCAAACCCTGTTGCCTCAGCACAGCAGCCCAAGGCTGTACCCATTAGACCATGGACTACCCAGTAAACCAAGTCAGCATGAAGACAGTTAGCGACCCAGGCAGACAGAAAGATAGGCAGAAAAATAGTACACTAAAGGTGCGTGAAGTTCCTAAAGAATCCTAATCGCACCAAAACAGAGTGCTCTGTAGGTGGCTATGCAGCGAAATGTAATAATACCAACCATGACCTCCACATCACATAATCGGCTGATCCGATGCACAATTGCGTTCTCAATGCAATGTAGCAGAATCATCTTTCTAAATCTGTCCAGCCACCGCTGTAAGTTGAGCCTGAACACAGGGCAGTGCATGTCCTGCAGAAGTGGCTATGCAAAGAGCTAGGAGTTCCCATTTCTACAGATTATGATTTAGCCACAAGTACCACATAGCTGCTCTACCAAATGGTATACAAAGCCAAGCAGCTAGCCAAAGGAGGCTCATATACCTAAATAAAAGTGACCACAGCTGGTGGGCTACCAGTAGTGCTACTGTGTACTAGTGTGTACTTTATTCTGAATAAAGCACTTGCAACGTGGCACAACAGAGCTATGAGATGGCAGAAAAATTACAGACAGTGACACAGCAAAGTAAGGTGGCAATGAAAGACCATTCCAATCATCCATTGTAAATAATCAGCTCCCAAAAGACCAAACAGATTGCACATTTTGCTCAGATCTAAAGGCAGTGTTCTGGTGAGGTGCAGGTAATGGACAAGAGGCACTGGTCCCTGTTAGAGAGGTCACAAGTACAGTACAGAATTACTCTTCTGCACAGATTGCATCAGTAAACGGAATTAACATAAAGTGAATCGACACAAATGGGAAGAGCCAGTAAAGAGCACCAACCCTAAGCTGCGGCACCAAGCTGGGGAAGGAGTCTTTGAGGTACGAGTAGTGCCGCAGTGTGTGCTCCTCAAACAGTGGCACCATGGTTGGGCACCCTGCTGCTGCATTGAACACCAGTATCAGTGTGCTCATGTCTGAAATGGCAGGTCAAGGTGAATAATGGGTCTCGCTAAAGGCCACACATCCTCAAAGCATCAGAGTAATTTCAAGGATACAAGCTGGATCTTCCACGTCAGGCTCTGGCAGGTCAAAGTATGCATGAATGCCCAGGAGTTCTGGAACCAACGGCAGTGCCAGATATGGGTGTCGCAGCCCCAGCAACCGAAGGCACCTGCAGTTATCAGTAGCGGAATTAGAAGAGCTGTTCTTATAGGGCCCCTGAAACGATTCGCACAAATTTTGTAGACGTGTAGGGTACAGCTACAGTAAAACATTTGCACAACAATTTGTGTGAAGCGTCTCATATTTTAAGAGACCTATGGACGATTACAAGTTACCCTTCTCTTTAGCTATGCTTTTTCTCCTCAACTCGTTCGCCGAGTGATCGGGGCTAAGCTACGCCTTCACTGGCTCTACGTCATGATATGATGTCGTGTTATCTACTTCCAGTTTTCTTGGAGCCAGCATGCGAAGCCTCTCCAACCTCTTCGCCAGCCACCAGGCACTCGATCCCAAGCGAGAGCTTCGAAGTAGCGTGCGCTGTGAGCATTCTGTCACAGCACCGAGCACGTCCGGTATTCCGGTAACCACAGTCAAGCTGGGCATTTTGACGGATGGGTGGAAGCGTAAACTAAAGCCCCTCCATACTACCATTGCTGTGATAATGGAGCTTCAGTCAGCGCAGACGTCAGTGAGCCGAGTGAGCGGCCTGATCAGTCTAAAATCGGGCTGCATGGTCCAGCCACCTGGTGGGGCAGAGCTTGTGGGGTCTCACATCCCACGTTGGGCGCCAGATGTGGGGTCTCACATGTGCTCTTGGGACAAAGGAGCGACAACCCAGTAGTGCAAACAATCACAAGGGCATTTATTGCGCCTTTCATACACCAATGCACCCTAGCCGAATTACTACCAATAGAACATTTACATGGGCGCGCGACAAATCAAGGAAGTCCGACTCGCCGCGACCGGATAGCGAGTGAATATGTTCACCCCATGCTATGATACCATCGCCTAGTCGTTCACGTGTACGGTCACGCGAACGGTGGTGCGTTCTAACGATCCGTGTTCATCCATACCGGTGCCCCACTCCGGGCCACGCGAGATGTCTGGCGAAGCGTGGATCGGCGCACGCGCGGGACGTCCGCATCGCTCACCGATCCCAACCCAAAGAGAAGCGCCCTCGACCTTTCTCCCCCAAGTCACCCCGCCGTTCGGCGGTGTTAGCATCGCGACACTCGTGCCATCTCCCGCAATGCGCCGCAACCACCACGACCGCCGCCGGGCTTAGCCACGCGGAGAAGCCGGAGGAGACGTGCGGGGAAAATAACATTAGGGGACGCGTGAGAGTCACGCATCCCCACAAGCTTAACCAGCCAAACAAATAGCTAATATTGCTGTAACCAAGTATACAACATTTTGGACATCTAGAAAAACAATGTGTTCATGATTACATTCCTTCCAAAAATTTACACCAGCAGCAAAGTAGAATACACTTGATTACTGCTATATTAGTTCTGTGTTTGGTTGAGCTGTGTGCCACCAGGTGGCTGCACCGTCCAGTCCATTCACGTTTGCGCCTCCGCTCATCCCGTAAAACGCCTGTGCAGTCAGCTTGCGCTTGCGTTTACCCAAATACCGGACATGCGAATCACTACTGTGCCGTAAAGTAATCCTTCGACGTGAAGTGACGGCTGCAAACGCGTAGATGCCGGTGTTGATCGGATACACACAACCAGCGCTGCAGCCACTTTGCTCGCATATTTGCCTTGCAGAAGGACACGATGTCACAGATTGACATGTCCCCGATCACTACGTTTGCAGCCCACAATGCGAGGGTGAACCACGGTGCTTGCGAAAAGACAGATTGAGACCAACACAGACCGCGCAGCTCGCATCAACACGGCGCACATTGTAACACAAGCAGACGACACTTGCTGTGTGCCGGAAATGCTTTCAAGAGTGTAGTGATATACAGTATAGACCACTTATAACGTAACCGCTTATAGTGCAGGACCGGATATAGTGTGGTCTTTTCAGACTCCCATTAATTTTCCCATAGCACTCCATGTATACACGTATCGTTTATAGTGCAGTTGCGGGAAACGAAATACCGGTTACAGTGCAGCTGCCTGGGGGTATGGAAGTCAGCGGAGACGGCGAACGCTCCCCTCAAACAGGCGCCCCAAGGAGTGCTCGAGGAAGAAAGAGACGAAGTGGAGAAGGGCACGTGGTGCGAACGAACAGCCAGTGAGGCTGTAACCAGAATCTTGAGTGCGAGTCGTGAAATATCACGGCGCGCATAGCGAGCGAGGGCCACGAAACAGCCAACGCTCGCTTCACGATAACGGCAGTAAACGAACAAAACTTCAGCGAGCGAGCGGGCGGCACCGGCACGGCACGGCGAAGGGCGCACGCGGAGACCGTGGAATGTGTGGGAGGAGGGCGGCAGGGAGGCGGATTTCGCCTCGGCAACTCCGCCGCTTCGGTTGCTCCCCTCGCCCTCCCTCGTGGCTCCCTCACTTTCGACTGTCACCGTGCGCGCCGCCGTGCAGGCGCCGTCGCTACAGCCGGGCCGCGTATTTCTATTTGCGCCCACGTACAGCGCTCGACCGCTGGTGCCACGCTGCGCCACTCATGCGTACCGCGTTTCTAGGTGGTTGCTTTCGCCGAGGGTGGGCGCAAATATAAATACGCAGCCGGGGCCCGGCGCCAGCTCCCCGAAGTTTCGTTTTCTGCCGTTATCGGGAAGCGGGCGTTTGCCGGCGTGGGTTGTTTTGTTGGCCGGCCTGGGACAGCGCCGCTGCTTCCCTCTGCGCCGTAGCCGCAGCGTGCAAGGTCAACACGTGACTAGAAAGTAGAGGAAGCATAAAGGAGAAAGAAGGGTTCACTGCCGTTTTGTACGCGTGGCTACGGTAGCGTGGCTGAGACGTCGGCACGTACACGCATGTTCCGGCGCAACGCAGTATCGGCGACCTTGCCATTTGAGAGAGGGGAAAATGTCCGCCGAGTTTTTTTTTTTGTTTTTTTTGTTTTTTGGTTTGTTCGCGCGCGACATTGAGGGGTCCCCCTCCTATATGGTGGTGCCGGAGCAATGCCGGTCGGAGGCGCCGCCGCGTGATTTGGTTCAAATTAACGAGATTCGACTGTAAATTGAATGCAAACGTTCTAGCCGCATTCCTCGACTGTCGCATACGCGTGGCGGCTCGGTGCACATGTTTTGCATATGTGCGGGCCTTGAAAATGATTGCTTTGGTTACAGTGCGGTACCGCTTATAGTGCGGATATTCGCGACTCCGGCGATTTTCGTTATAAGCGGTCTACACTGTACTGTTCTTGTGCATTCTTTTTCTGATACTTTCTTTCTTATAGAAACAAATTACCTAACATTTCAACTATTACGAACGTTTGCATCATCATGACGTTGGAAAAATTATCGATGATGCACCCTGGACAGCCAATCGGATAGCTTGCCCTACTGACCCGATATGGTCAAATAGCATCTAATGGTCAGGGGCTGCTTAAAATTCATCTAAGTGGCGTGCTGCAATTGGTAGCGATGTGCCTTTTTAAAACCTTGTAATAAATTACATGCTTTACGCAGAGCACTTAAATGTGTCAATTAATGATCAGAAAGACCTAACCTAACGACTCAGTACCTTTGTACAAAATCGTCAAAACCGTTTCAGGGTCTCTTTAAGGCAATCATGAAAATCTGAAAGTGGACTACCTCCAGAGGGAGCGCTTGTCCTGCGGGTAGCGCTTGAGATTGTCCAGGAGGGCGTCCACACATGCCTTGAGGCCTGCCTTTGTTGACAGACAACAGCCACCCAGCACTTCATGCAGGGCTTCCCGGATGTCCATTGATGAGTCCTGCATAGGTACTCGTAGGGTTTGCACTTCGACGGCTCAGTTCTACAGTAGAGTTTCGGTTAATTCGATTTTTTGTTAATTCGATCCTGACCGAAGGTCCCTGCTGGCGCCCATATGTTTCTATGGGCCCAAACTTTCGTTATTTTGATCACAAAATTGGCCTTACCGAATAATTAGAGCTTGAATGATCAGCTTCGCCGCAATACAGCCGAGTTATGCAGTGAAGGATACATACTATATTGCGGTGAAGCATATCACGAATGGAAATGGGCCACTGTCACAGGACATAGCAAATGTTTCTTAATTATACAGGTGTGCACGTGCCACCTTTGGTCACAGTACATGCACCTAGAGGTCTAGTAAGCATACTGGCAGCCATTCAGAGCTGTTTGAGATGCTGCTGTGCCAATTTGAGCCCCTGTTTCGCTCGTCGTGCGTCTCGTACATGATACTATTAATGGGGCCTAGTATGCGTTGCTTAACATGTACACGCACGCGCCGTGCACCGAGATGCGGAGAAAGGCCATCTGTGTTTTGGGAAAGCTAGCAAAAAGAGAGGCGGTAAAGTGAGAAACTCGTCGAGGGGATGTTCAAAGCCAATGAAAGAGCCGGGGTCTATCTCCTTCCAATGAACTTATTAGGTGCCTTGGTACTCGTACTGTGAGTGGAGACGGCACATGCGCGTGTGTAAATTAAGGAACAATATGCTACGTCCTGAAACAGTGGCACCTTTCCCTGGCATAGTATAATTCACCGCATAACAAGGCTGCATTGTAGTGAAGCTAACTTTATTTAATTGTGAATTTAATTGTGAGCTTTAATTATGAAGTGATTCAACAGCGTGTTCCAGCATTTTTTTCTACATTTTGTTATATTAGAACCGTCGGATAATTCGACTGGTTTCGTCGGTCCCGTCAGGATCGAAATAACGGAAGTCAACTAACTGTATAAGCTAAGCAATGGCAAACAGCCACTGAGTATTTTGAAAACTCTAAAGCCTAAAGTCAAAGTCTAAAAGCACATGTCTAAAAACTCATTTTACCTTACTGCTCCCTTCTCAGTGAACATATTCAAAAACTTGCTTTGACTCCACCCTTCACAGCATCTGTTTACAGACACAATAAAAGGATGGTGAAGGTCCCTGCTGGCGCCCATATGTTTCTATGGGCCCAAACTTTCGTTATTTTGATTCAAAACTCCACCTGCCCTGTCCATTGCGTCACATATGATACGCCTGTGAAATGTCTGACAAACCTTTCAGATTCTCTATGGAGATCTGGCGGTCGACGCTAAACCCCCGTTCGAGAGTTGCTTGCTCATGGCTCAAAGCAAGCAACAGCCTGACTGCTTTCCACAGCTCTTTGTAGGAGGGATTGAAGCTCAGGAGGTCATGAAAAAACTCATCCAGTCTGCTAAGGCTCCTCTCAAACAGGTGAAGCTCGTGCTTTAACCCCCGTATTCAGAAATGCAACTTCGCTTCAAGTCCGTGCTTGACTTGGTTAAAGTGACGCCTATTGTGAACGTACCAAAGCAAATGAGCATCCTGGGCATGTTTGCGCCAGGCGTCCTTTAAATCAAGTCAAGTACGGGCTTCAAGCTAAGTTGCATTTCTGAATACGGCGGTAAGTCTTGCAGTAGCTCAGTGTATTCTGCCATTACACATTCCCTTTGGCAGTGACTCAGTCTTCCTGCCATGGTCAAGACGTCCGACACCTTCCTTAGGCGCACAAGGCACTGATCCGGCTTCGAGCACATGAGCCGGGGGCCTAGAGAGGCCAGGTTTCTAACCATTAATGATTTAAGGGTACTTCGTTCCCTTCATTCCAGTATTTTCTTGGTCACAGCTGCCAAAGATAGTTCACACTCCATTCTGAATTTAAATGTATCCTTCGCACTTGCCCTTGAATCTGTCAGTGCTTGTTCACATTTGGGGCCGATATCCACTTTTTCAAGCGGAGTGTTGTTAGCAGGATTATCAACGTCTACCCTGAGCAAACCACCAATCCCTGCCAATGAAGACAACACTGAAGCCTTCATGAATTTCAGAAGGAGCTTCCGCACAGCACTCTCAAGGTCTCTAGCAAGAAAGAAGATCATTGGCTTGTTGGACTGGTAGTCTTTCAAGAATGGCTGAAGAATGGAAGCAACACTGAGAGCAAAGTTCAGTTTTGCCAGCGTCAAGGAATCACAACAAAAGCTGTATGCATTTTCAAATGATGCATACTTTGGTAAGCTCACCTGCTTACTCCTTGCAGACTCCACATATTTCTTTATGTCATTCCAAAGAAGCAATGCTCTTTCAATGACAATTACGTTTTCCACACATCGATGAGACACAAACTGAAGTGGAAATGTTTCCTGGTTAGTCACAGTTGAAAAATCTTCCCTTCGTGCTGTTGAGTCTCGGAAGAGTGCATTCAAGCTTGACAGCAGAACGTCAATGCTCCACTTGCTGGCTCCCACGTCTGCCCTGTATGCATTGTGGATCGTATGAAGGCCACACGTCCCCAAGTCAACACATTGGACCTGATGGTCTTCCTGCAAGTGCACTTGCATATTCCTAAAGAACTTCAGGTTCATGGTCGGCCCATCCATCGAGATCTGAAGAACTTTTCCAAGTGGCAAAGGCTCCAAAGCCCTTAGAAGTATTTCCTGAATGTCCTCTGCCATGGAATGCCCCATAAAATCGGATGTGTAATATCTGGTGGCGACCTTGTGTGACAAGTCGCAATAGCGCACATGCACGTCCATTTGCTTCTCTTGCAGGAAGTCATTCGCTGACTCGTCAAAAAGCACGACGTAATAGTCACTCTTCTGTACCTCTTGTTGCAAGGACGATAAAAAAAAATGGCCTGAGCCCATGGCATGCAACATACACGCATTTTTCTTTCTCCGCAGGAAAACGATTTAGCCACGTCACTGACAGTAAACATCCGCTTGAACAAGTCGCCGGTTTGTGCGGATGATCTGTACGAGTAGTGGGAAGTAATCACTTTCATTGTCCACAGAATTTCTGCATCGGTAACCACCTCGTGTGACTTGCAGGCGCTCTTTAGATGAGTCGCCTGCGATGGAGCCAACCCAGTGGACCGCTTGCTTGTGCTTGGTGCCAGGTAGTTCTGTATAGAGTTTCCAGCAGCCATTTGCACGATTTCGCAGTGCTTTGCACTTTGAGAGCAGATTCGCCCATAGAAGCGGTGTCGAAGGTTTTTCTGCAGGACAAGCATTTCGTGCGGTGGGGGTCCGATGTATCCGGCGCAACCCAAAAGTTTATAATCGTTGTTGCTGAGCCAGGCGCTTTGGAATTTACATTTCCCAGGCATTATTCTTAACTATGCACACCACAACTGAAACAGGGGAAGAAGCAAACAAAGTGTCGACAGCACCGGAGTGCGCGCACACAGATAAACTAAGCACATTGTGGCCAACAGACAACGCTCAGGCTATGAGGCTGTACCTGTTGTTAGTGGGTTGCCAATAAATCCAGCCCAAGGTGAACCCCCCAAAAAAGTGAAATACTACCAAATTCAATTGTTAAAATTCATGTAACTGCGCTTTCGTTACAAATAAGCATGATCGCACAACTATTTTTTTTTTCTGAGGAGGTCGAGACGCTCTAGCCTCATTGTGGCCAGCAACTTATTGCTTTTGGCCAAACCCGAAGTCAAAGCAAGCCAGAGTGAAAAAAAAAAAAAATTGCGCGGCGGACGCAGACAAGTTTGACTTCGCGGTCCCGGCGTTGCAGAAAGCAATGAAGTTTGCCAGGACCACCCTCAACTGCCATATAATGTGAGTCACACTGTCGGACCCCGTGAAAACCCCAAGAATTCAAGGGTTCTCAAGGACGGAACAGAAATTCCAGGACTTTCAAGGCCTTGAAAACGGAACTTTCAATTTCAAGGATTTTCAAAGATTTCAAGGACCTGTGCACACCTGTTAATAATGGCCTTTCTTTTGTTTCTTCATTCATATTCAACTATTGCATGTTTGCTTGCTTACGAGGGTATCAGCCATTCTTGATAATGAGGTGTAACATTGTATGCGTGATTCTTATGAACGTATGCACTGTACGCTTCACATTGCTGAGGGCTTGTAGCCTCTGCATTACGAGAGGGATGAGCCTTGCATTTTTTGCTTGTTTAGGGCGGTATGAGCCATTGCTGATGATGATAGTTTTTGTATTATTGGAGGGGACGACGCGGGTATGAGCTACAGTTTTTGTACCATTGGACCGGATGACGCGTTTTTGGGGTACGAGCCATTGCAATGAGCCACTTAAGGCTTCCACCTCAATAAAGAAATCTAATATCACGACCTCCACCACATATTTGGGGACACTAAGCACTTGCAATAAGCCTTGCATCTTATTTTATAACTTCCCCAGCTAGGGGCGCATTTTGTAAAGATTCTTTTCCTCAATTTTTATTCATTTCTTATCTGCCATGCCAAGTGGCCAGTCCCTTCAATGGTGGGGGCGAAGTGAGCTAGTAACGAAGGCAAAAAGAATTAAAATATGGAAAGAGTTGTTACAGCATAAAGCACCAGGCTTTACACAAAACATTTACAAAACATTATATACACAAGAGCATTTATCCAGAAGTGCACATCTGTAAGGCAAGTGACAAGGAAGTTCTTGATGCAGAATAGCAATGGGAATACAAAGCCAAATTAAGGCAGAACAGGCTGATTTCAACATATTAAAAAGAAAGTGGCGAGATTATTTTCACTCTCTCTCTGGAGGTAATGGGCATCATGCCTAGTGCACACACAGCGTTTATCATAAGATGTAACAATTGTTGAAGCACTTAGACCAACTGATAAGCTCTTAAAAGAAGGATTCGAGCATGTGGCCTCAAGCAGGTTGGCTCACCTCAAGCACAGCAAGGACGGTCTCCAGCTGGTCCTCACGCAGCACGATCTGGTTGCTGATGCGGCCCAAGCACTGAATGGCCTTCAGCCGCACCTCTTCAATCTCGTCATTGAACATGTCCACGATGAAGTCCAGAGACTGTGCCGCAAATGATGGGAACTGCAGTGCCAGCCGGCACAGGGAGTCCAGGGATGCCAGCCGTACCTCTGCACAGCACCAGAGAGAGCGCAGCTAGTCCCCCTGCTGCCCTGGGGCTCCCTTGCCCATACTCACCGAGGAACTCATCTTCGAGGCCATGCACAAAGGCCCCACAGGCACCTGAGCCCATGAGGCTTACACTCTGGGCATCCACTTCCTCGCGAGGCGCATCGTCTGCCCACCGCTGGCCTGAGGACCACTCGCCACTCTCATAGCTCTCCCGCTGTCGCTCATGTGCTGACCGCTTACGCTGCACAGTAGGAGGAGAAAAAGGCAACCTTAGCTGGTTTCCCATCTCTTCCACCTGCGGCCAACTCTAGGAAAAACTACAAGGTGTGACTGATAGAATGGCAGGTGGATCGATGGATGTATAAATGGACTGATAGACTGGTTTGGTCTAACATCCCAAAGAAACAAAGGGGCTGTAACAAATCACTTCTGCAGAAGCCCACAAGGTGGAGGAAACTTTATGAAAGGAAAAATGACATCCACCCGTCTTGTAACTCGAAGCTACAAAGGAAACCAATATGGGTTTCTGAGAAAAAGCTTCGCAGTGGAAGAAAAATTTGTGCTGGACCAGGACAAATTTTTCTTCAACTGCGAAGCTTTCTTTCTGAGAAACCCGTGTGGGTTTCCTTTGTACCTTCGTGTTACAAGACGGGTGGACCTCATTTCTCCCTTTCATAATGGGGCTATGAGTAACACAGTAAATCTGGAAGGCTTCAGAATAATTGATCATCTGGAGTTCCTTACCCTGCACCCAAAGTTCAGTACAGAAGCTCTGTTGCATTTATTTGCCCAATCAGAATGCAGCTGCAGTGGACAGGAATCAAAACTCAGAACCTTGTTCTTAGCAGCAGGATGAATCGGCTAAATTAGTGATCACTAATGTGACGAAGAAGTGCTGTGGGGCAATGACCTGGTCCACACGGGATCACCAGTCCAGCATAGTTTACTGCCTCATGACCGAACTACTGTACGAAGGCCTCAACAGGATGGTGGCAGATGAAGATGGAGCAGGCAACCTGGAAAGTGAATACAACCGGTTACGCCAGGTTTTCGAAACCGGCTTTTGGTGCAATCGACCGCAACTTTCGGTGGCTGTTACTCGCCCAAATGAAAGGGCCCTACTTGAGATGGCAGCCAAGCTGAAAACAAAGGCCGATATGCTGGAATCCAACGATCACCTGGTATCAGAAATCAAAGAGGCCATGAGGCAGTGGGCTCAGCGGTCACGAGGTCGGCGTGGACTCAAGCCATGGTGGAGCAGAGAAATGGCAGAAGCTATACAGCGCAGGCAAGAAGCGAGCCGTGCCCACAGGCATCTGAGCAAATACGGGGATCCAGAAGCTGTTCTGGTTGCCACCCGCCGCGGTGGCTGTCAACTAAGGCGTTGCGCTGCTGAGCACGAGATCGCGGGATCGAATCCCGGCCGCAGCGGCGGCATTTCAATGGAGGCGAAATGCAAAAACGCCCATGCGCTTGCGTTGTAGTGCACGTTAAAGAGCCCCAGGTGGTCAAAATTTATCCAGAGCCCTAAACTATGGCGTGCCTCATAATCAGAACTGCTTTTGGCACGTAAAACCCCAGAAAGAAGAAGTTCTGGTTGCCTGGGAGACCTACAGGAGGCTGAAACAGGATGCAGTTGTGCTGGTGCAGGGGACGTGTTCGGGGCATGATTGGACAAGGAAGTTCATGGAGGATTTGAAGGCAGCAGGAAGGCAGGCACCACAGCGCTTCTGGCGATACATACACAAGTCGAACCGGCAAATATCCCAAGTGGCACTGCGGGGGTCGCCGGACAGGGAGGAAATGATAGGGGAGGAATGTATCTTATTGCTGGAAAAGTGGGTGCGATCACTGCAGCGGCAGCGTGCCTTGGACACCCTGTCAGAAGACATGGCTGGCTCGTACATGCTGCTTACACCTGAGGAGCAAGCCGACGCCGATCTATGATTGGCACCAACTGAGAGAAAATTTCAGAGAGCGGTGAGCAGGGTGGATGCAGGGACAGCAGCAGGGTGCGACGAGATACCGATGAGCCTGATCGAGACGCGAGGTCCCAAAGCACAGGCTAGGATCAAGAAGTTTGTGGCAGAGGTGCTGGGATCAGCGGGGGTACCTGGAGATTGGAAGAGGAGCAAGCTGAGACCTCTGTACAAAGGGTCAGGTGATAAACAAGACCTCAGGAACTATAGACCGATCGCCATAACCCCGGTCCTATATCAAGTGACTATGCAAGTGGTGAATGCACAACTCCAGCAGTGGATGGAGGCCATGGGAATCCTTGGGGAGCTTCAGATAGGTTTCCGGCAGGGACGTCGCATAGAGGACAGCCTCTTTGTCATCACGCAAAGCATTGAGCTGGCCCTCCAGGCCGGGGACCCATGGTATGTGGATTTCTTGGACAGAGCTAAGGCCTATGATTGTGTGGACCGAGAAATCCTCTGGAGGATACTGGCAGAGATGGGCCTGGCTGACGATCACGTAGTGCTTCAGGCCATCTACAGTGATATGGTGGCAGAGGTGGAGTGGGATGGCCATAAGACTGCACAGGTAGAAATGCCTCGAGGCCTCCGGCAGGGTTGTCCGCTATTCCCACTTCTGTTTATGGTGCGTGTTCCAGGGGTGGTCCAATGTCTTGAGGCTTTGGATTGTGGCTTCACTTTCAGGCACAGGGAGAGCAGGCAGCTGGTACAGAGATGGATCCCAGCTCTGGTGTATGCCGACGATTTTGCACTCCTTCCAGGCTCTCCAGAGGAGCTGCAGAAATTGTTAGACATATGTGGCAGGGAGATGGGGCAACTGTGACCGAGTTTCAGCTCCACAAAGTGTGCGGTGTTGGTTTGGGGGACACAAGACGTGCGGCTCGACACAACATGGAGCCTACAGGGCAACCCAATCCTCAGGAGCACCAGCACAAAATATTTGGGCATCAGACTGACAATGAGCCCAGACTACCTCTCAGCATATGAGAGAGATATGAGAGGAAAAGCAGCCAGACATAGGGGAATTCTGTGCCAGAGGTCCTTGTGGTCATACAGTAGATATGAGGTGATGCGAGCGCTGTGGAAGATGGTAGCAGTGCCGGGTCTTACCTATGCTAACGCCATACTGTGCCTCTCCTCGAGAGTGCGGGAGTTCCTGAAGAGGGAGTTCCCTCTTCAGGAACTCCCATTACTGCTCGGGTGCGGGAGTTCGCACACCCGAGCAGTGGGAAGCCGTGCTGACTAGCTCGGACCCTCGTGACCAGCAACAACTTGTGCGGCGGGCCCGGGAGACAGCAAGAGCCACAGGAGCCCTGGACTGAGGGCACCTCCCAACACAAGCAGGAAGACACCTGCTTGTTTTTTTCTTTTTTTTCTTAATAAATGTTTTTCTCCTCCTCCTCCTCCTGAAGAGGCGCTGGGAGTACACAGGTTCACACACGTGGAGGCGGTACAGGGGGAGATGGGATGGTCCTCCTTTGCCGCGAGAGAGGCGGTGGCAAAGGCGACATCTGAAAATCGGCTCCTGAGGCTTCCGGGAGAGAATGTCGCACAACAGGTGCTGGTACACACCATTTTCACCGACAAGTCGACGAAATGGACGAGAAGGACAGCTGCACTGCGTTGACATTTTGTCTGTCTGGAGGAGGCGGTGAAGGAGCCGAGGGACCGAATGGGCAAGGAAACACGGCTGCAGGTGCAACAGACAGAGGCAGCTGCGCGGAGGAAAGCCATAGAATAAAAGTTGTCCCTCGAGTTGTATCGTAGTGAGTAGCTCAAAATCCGCACCGACTGCTGCTATGACAACTCGAAGGGAAGCGCGCTGCTGGTGGAGAGAGCTGGATGTGCTGCACAGTCGCCTTTGGAGAGCGCGCTTCACCGAGGAGGTTTCGACAATGTGCGCCCTCTGTGGGAGGTCGGACGAGACACTGCATCAAGTGGTACTGGAGTGCGGTAGCATCTTTCCGCCAACCTGCACACAGGTGCTGCCTACCGCCCTTGGGTTCAAGACGGAAGAGGTGGGGGCCGCGGAAGTGACCAAGAGACGCCTCGAGTTTTGGTGGCAGCATGGAGCGCTGCGCCAATGACTATGCGAACATTTTTTGAAGTTCACGAAAAAATTTTTAAGTGTTTTTTTTTTTTTTTTGATGTGGTCATGCCGGTTTGGACACGGTCAACTACGGTGACCCGATATAAAGCGCAGGTACACCAACACCATCACATCATAGCCCCTCAGCCACCATACCAGGTAATGTGTCATCGAGTACACATTCTCAAAACCATAATTTTCTATGAATATGCCCAACGACCATGACTTCAATGGCTTGCCTCATCTCTAGCTTCAACGGTTTACCAAGTGAGACACTTTGAATGCCACTGCAGAGCTTGCACCTCAGGGTTTTTGTTGGCTTTGCAGCCTTTCTCAACTTATGCTCCGACTGTAGGAAACCAGTTAGCGGGAGTTCACTATAAAAACAGCCACTCAAAACACATGACTTAGCCACCAAAATGTATTTAAACATTCACAAGCTTGTTTATTAGACAGTAAAACAACAGACAGTAAAACATAGCAGCATCTATTGCATAGAAGAAAGGAAGCTGATCGCAAGTGATAATATGATCATTTGGGGAAGTTCATTATCCATCATGGTCAGCAAGTACACGTATGCACAATGAGATAAATACAAAAATACAGACAAAGTGCTTCGCCTGTGCCTGCCTTTTCATCCTTCCATCCTTATGTTTATTCGTGCACTAGTTGACCACAATGGTCACACAGATTCGTTGTGCTACACCAGTGCTTGTACAGAAAGTGCAAAAGCACAAAGTAAGAGACAAGATTCACCGGAAATCTACTGCAAACTCTAGTGCACTGACAGCCTACACGTAAACTGAAGCTGGTGATCATCTCAAGATGGTTGTTCTGGCAGTGAAGAGAGTTGTTCAGTCTGCTGATGCTAAACAAATTTATCTGGTTTTGGGATTTACCATATTTTTTTGCCATTGAAATCGTAATGATTTATGGGGGCTGGTGCTGTTTCATAACAATGAATTTCCTAAACCCAAAGCATGATAACAGTGTTCTGTACTACCTATTCAAATAATCGTTTTTGGTGTGGTAAACAGCTTGCATCCTGACTCTGGTGCAGAAAGCCAAGCAGAGGCAAATGACAAAATAAAGAGCTAGACTGATGATATATTGTGTCAAAAAAGAAGAGGAAGAAACAAAACCCACCCTGAGATTCGACATGAGTTTCTTGTCAAGAGTCTGCTCCAGGAACTGCAGGCTCACATGGCTCATGGTACCCTGCAAAACCAAGTCTGGTGAGCCCATTTCTAGAAATGTGCCTTAAGATTTTGCTATTCAAAATAACATGAATGCTCAAAGGCAACTGCACTCTATGCATTTTCGGCACTCTTTATGACTGCACAGACAAAGATTCCACTGAACGCTTATGAAACGACTGTTTGAAGATGGCCCAGACAGGAAAAAAATATGCACCAAGCACCGTCTAGCCACCACTGGATTGACTGCTTGTCTACCACATATAAGCATCCATAACAAAGTATTCATGCAAAAATAATCGGAAAGAACACAGAACTTGCATCAAAATTAGTCATCGTATCTGTCGTCTTGAAGTTGCCATTAGTCGCATGATTGTAAGACTTTTTTTTTTTTTTTTGTCTCCCTGTTCAGCTGCATGTATGCCTAGCTATGTTAAGAAAAGCAGACAAACAATCCAACGAACTATTGACTGGGATATGCACATATTCCAATGGTAAGTCCGTGTGTGCACTCCTTTGCTCTAACTGATGTATAAGCACTGTTTATTTTTAAGTCTGTATGAACCAATCAATATGAGCACAACTTGCCAACAAAGGTATTTATGCGATAAAGGACTCTACTAATAAAGGAGTAACAGTTCTTTCTCCTGGGCTTGCTGCATGAAACTGTTAATTTCCACTTATTCGTAAAATTATGACATGCGGAATAAGCGAACTGTGAATGTAAAACTGCTACTTCTATGCATACTAGGACAAGACTAATAAGGTTTAACTACCAATAAGATTTAAGGAGTCCTGCAGCACTCTTCAACCAGCTTTTACAATGCCTTTGTTATGAAGGGGCGCTGCCACATAGATCTCCTTCAGCAAGAAATTTTTTAATACAGCTCTCATCTTGAGGATGAAAAGCAATTCTACTGCAGCCCGTGCACTGGTTTCAAACCTGCCAGCTACACTGAGGTCCATGGATGATCAGTTCCTAACGGACTCCCTGAGTAACAAAATAATCTGGATGTGAACACAGTAGTTAAAGAGCACATCTACCCGGATGAAGACACTCGTCTCGCGTCGCTGTCGCACTGCGAAGGAAGTTGTGAGGCTCTTGCCGCTGCGAGCAATTATCAGTCGTGAGATAACAGCAGTAGCTTTTGCGCAGATTTTGTACAAAATAGAAATGAGGGTTGCAGATTTCTTCAATAAATGAAGGCATGTCGATGTAGTAAGCATTTATTTTCTGTTAAAATTAAATTCAAATTAAATTTCAGGGTTTTCCGTGCCAATACCTCGGTATGAGTATAAGGCCGCCGTAATGGGGTACTATGGATTAATTTTGACCCCCTAGGGTTTGTTAATGTACACCATATGCACGGTACACAGGTGTTGCACTTCGCCCCCATCAAAATGCGGCCACCGCGACTGGGATTTGATCCCATGCCCTCTGGCTTAGCAGCGCAATGCCACAGCCATTACGCTACCACGGCAGGTTTATTTATTTATTTGTTGACACATTAAAAAATTCAACATTTGGTTAATTCAGGCATTTTTTTCCTGTCTCACAAAATTCGAAGTAATGAAGTTTTACTGTAACGAGGTATCACCAAGGACGCAGAACAAGTGGCCAATCTCATGATGTGCTGAAAGCAGCCAGTGAGACAAGTGCACAAAGCTGAAAGGTATGCTACTTGAATAAGACAAACATGAAGCATCTCTAGCAGTGCTAAGGCCACTTATGACTTGTGACTTAGGTGACTTATGACTTGTAAGACAAAATGTTGGGCAGGTGTTGTGCTGATGTCTTGTTCCTCAATACTAGTAAAAAAATGTTTCACAATAAGCTCTAGAATTTGCAAGATTTTCTCAGGGTAAAAAACAAAAGACAGACGTTCTCCCATATATTATAAATAATGCACAAACACTGGTTGTTTTACACAGTAAATAAATTTCCTGAACAGCACTGCTTTCACAGCACTGCTTGCCCTGCTGATTTCATGAGAAGCCCAAGATTCCTCACCATCAGCGAGGCTGCTTCAATGCGCACACTCATGGAGAGATCGCCGACCATCTGGCAGATCTTGGCAAAAGCATCATCTGCTAGTCGGATTTGCTCCTGGCTGTTTCGTACCTGCACAAGGCTGCCCCACAGAAATCACACTCGATCAAATGCCACACGACACGAAAGCAGTGCTCCCCATCTATCACGTCAATGGCTTGTTGCTTTACACTTCAAGCCTACAAGGCAATCTGGCAATCTCTAGCTCAACAAAAAGGCAAAGCCAGCTTGTGAGACAAAATAGCACTCAATTTGCATCAGGCATTGTTATTCGTTAAATTATGTTGCAGTTGAATTAAAATCTTATCTAAGGACCTTTCTTAGCAATATTTTTATTATGCAGCAGTGCCCATGTAATCAGTGCTGTCATTTTCAGGTACCCTACCATTTGCCTTATGCAACTTATGAGAGGGATAACACTTTATGGACATTATACAAATAAAGATAACCCATTGAAAGTCTACTCAGTGATGTATGTCACCAAAAGCTTTCCAGTCTTTCCAGTGTTCAACCTCACAATTCATTGCATGTGGGCTACAAGTGTACCACAACACATTTCATACTCTGCTGGTAAGCAACCTCGGCTTAGAGTGCAGCAGGAACTTTTTCACTAGTAGTCAGGAAAAGTAATTTTGGTGACCACTGCCAACAGAAACAGTACTTCATGTCAGGGTCACACTAGTTAGCAAACTGCATAGTGATGTGCACCAAAAGTAAGTGGAGTGTCCGGCACAAGGATAAGAACTGCCTCAGGCAAACACTCACTTATTTCCGTACGCATGGCTTATCACTTGCACCAGCTTCAGGGCAGCTATCCGCACACTTTCATAGTCATCAGTCAATGCAGTCGTCACATGTTCATACAGGCTCACATCCAGCTTCAGGCCCCGGTCATGAAGACGGTACTGGAGAATTAAAAATAAACAGCACAGGAAGCTATCGTTAGATGAGAAGCATCTTGGTGTGGCTGCTATGACACTTGTTCAGTGGTCACCCCAAACACGATATGATTATGAGGCAAGACGTAGTGGCAACTCCAGATTAATTTTGGCCACCTGGGGTTCTTTTACTTGCCCCCAATGCATAGTAAACAGGCGTTTTTGCATTTTGCCCCCATCTAAATGCGGATGCCGTGCCAGGCATTTGATCCCGTGACCTCGGGTTTAGCAGCACAAAGCTGAAGCCACTACACCACCACGACAGGTGACCATTTATTGTCTTGGTATTCCTTCACGGCAGCAGTGCAATTTCGTTATGTTGAAATCACGTTTCAATTTGGTTATATTGAAATGAAAGTGTGCTTATTGAAATAAGCACACTTTTTTTATATTGAGGCTCAATATACATGATGTTCTATGGATAAGAAGTTATAAAAAGTTAACTACATTGTTATATTGAAAATTACGTTATACTGAAGTTTGCTATATCGAGGTTTAACTGTATTGAAATTTATAATGGCCACACTGCAACCCTGGGTGGTCAAGGAACTGGAGCAAATTGTTTACAGTTCATGAAATTCTCATGCAATTCACTTTGTAACATATTTCATGCTTGCTCTTTTCACTTCTTGGTGGCTTGGTGCCAGATCAGTGTGCCATTTGGTCACTGTGCAGTGGGTCTATGCAGAATTAATGCTGTTGGTGGAAGATGATCACACTCTCCTGGTTCATTTAGTAGCACGAATACCTTTTGCTTTTCAGAAAACAGTATCATGATGGCAGAGTGAACGATATAATGGTACAATTAACTTTGAGGGAGGCCACAATATGAACAATATAACTAATATATAATATATAACAGATTCATATTGAATACCCTACTTTTGTTCTTGCTTTCATAGCAAGAACAAAAGTAGGGTATTCAATATGAATCTGTACTGTGGCCTCCCTTAAAGTTAATTGTACAGTTATATTGTTCACTCTGCCAGCATGATACTGTTTTGGGCGGACATGGGAGAGATACACTTTGCCCTCTCCCGATTCTCGCTCGCCTCTCGCGACGTGCGTACCCGCGTGGGAAGAGGGACAGTATCCAACGGGCGAGGAGGACATTCCCCTCGCGAAAAGGTAAAAAAGTATAAAAGAGCGTGACTGAGAGACCCCCGGGGCTTTCTGACCTCGCTACACCTGACCTTCCCCTATGGATATACCCGCTGCAACCCGTGAGTGACCTCGCTTGCGTGACTATCACACGCGACGAGGCAAGCCTATTTATTACTTATTATACAGAGCGGACTTCCCTCTGCAAGTGTGTTTTATTGCCCGCAGCAATAAACGTTGCTGAGTTGACTCGCTTGTTGCCTTATGCGCCCGAACCCTACGTAGCTGCGATTATATGCGCTACGGGTTGGGGAAGACCCCCACACGGTGAGTTGAACTTCCTCGATTTGTCACGCGCCAATCGGCATGTTCTGTGCATAGTAATTTGGCTAGCAAGCATTAGTGTACTGTGTTGTCGTTCCTTTGTCCCAAGAGCACCTGTGAGACCACACAAGCTGTATGCTGATTAATCCTGCTAAAAGCAAGTCTGCCAACAGGTGACAAGATTTAGGAGCACTGTGATAAAAGCCATCACAATGAACCAAAGTATGTGCTGAGAGAGTCTTTCTTTAAAGGTTATGCCCCCAATTTGGTGGTGGAATAAAAAGGCAACATTAGTGCACGAGTAGACATCTTTCTTTTGTAGCTGAGATATTCAGGAATTTCAGGACGGTTGAGACAGTAATTATTGGTACAAGCAAACACCAGAGAATAAATTATGCACTATTCTTTCAATTACATGCTCTTGCTTTGCTCCAGCCCAAGCGACTGTATCAATTTCTGAGGGCACCACATAAAAAAGGTAAACCGATTGCTTTAGACATGATGAAAGCGCATGCAGCTGTGGAACACCTCTCCGATTTCTTGTAAGTGTATTGACCAAAGTCTGTGTAAAATGGGGACATGTCAATAAAAACACAATGTGAATGAAACAACACAGGACTTTTTTTAAAGAAGCTCAAATGCTCCTACCTTCATGCTCGGTGAGAATTTCTCTGGGCAAGCCTTCTAGCTGTGGCCAGCAGAGCATCCCTGGCAGTAGGTTTGTCAGCAGAGCTGTATTGTCCATTGGTCACTCTCCGCAATACTTTTGAACAACCAAATTTACAGACAAAAATTTGGTAGCCTTGCGACACTGCTACTGCTCACCCTTTAAGTTCTCTCGAGAACTATATGTGACATGCAAATGAAGTAGGTAGGATGTGTTTCCCCCCAATATTTTGTATGTCATGTCCATTCTGCTGGCTCAGTCAATTGGGTAAACAACCTCAAGTTTGGGCATCACTGAAGCCAGCTGAATTATGCCCTTACCATGGCCTGGAAGGCTGCTGTGCGAACACGAGGATCCTGATGGCGGCTGTAATCGCTGAGCAATGACGACAGGGCCTCAGGTCGACCATCCGTAGGGAGCAGGTCACTCAGCAGGCGCAAGCACTTGCACTGCACTCTGTGGTTTCCGTCCAACAGTGCCTGCAACATCAGGCAAGGCTCAGTGGAGCGCATAACAAGGCATCACAGCAGCTGATAAACATCAGTCCAGAATGAGTATGTCAATGGAGGAAGCGAGACTACCCACAAATGCGAGCCGGTAAACACTAAAGAGACACCAAAGTAGAACACAGTATTCTTTCTTTCCCCAACATTACCTCCATTAGCATAGTTAGCTTGTTCACATTCTGCACCATGCTTCACAGTATAATAAATACATCCCTGTTCCTCTCGACGCTTCTTTTGGGCCTCCCTCTCTTCCGCAATCAATGCATGCTTTGCAGTGGGGCGTAGCCAAGCATTTTTTTCGGGCCTGCTCGTACTTGACCAAGGGAAAAGGGAAGAGGGCAGGTGGGTGTTGTTACATGTCGTGCTATGCCAGATATCCCGGTACATTAAAAAAATGGGGGGGGGGGGGGGGGGCTCGTGTTTGGTGTGCCCCCTCCTCTGGCTACACCACTATGTTTTGGCCCAATTTGGTTGGTTAGTTGGTTTGACTTTATGAGTGGCTCATACCCACTATGAAAGATTGGCCAAGAACCACATGGGTTACAACAAAGAACACTGTCCAAATAAAAAAAAAAAAGATGCTAATGAGAAAATTTTGATAATATCAAAAGAATAGTAAAATAACAATGTCTTAAGAATTTATCCATAAAATCATCCTCATTCAAAATGAAATTTCTCAGCGGCTGCACAGACATCCCTATAACAATGTTTTAAAGAGAAGGGATCCAAAGACAGAATATTAGGAATGGAAACATTCAATCCAATACCGTGAAATGGTCCTTATAAAATATTTTTTCTTATTCATGAGATTTGTTGACTTGATTTTAAAAACAGCGAAGCTGTTAAAGCTGGAGGAGAAACATCCGAAGTCCGCAGAAAACTCCACGTCGTTGCTCAGCAACAACCTGGCCAACCACGCCATTGCCCAGCACCACCTGGCCCAACCTCGCCTAGCCGCGCATGCGTTGAAGCAGTAGCGATGACGTCACCTCGCGTTGCCTGGTAACCACAGGCACAGGTACGCGCTCGCTTCACCCGACACAGACACGGCTCCGCCAAGCTCCCGCCAGCTGCACGCCACCCGTACACTGCGCATAGTTTTCGCCCCACTTCCCCTACGTGTGCTCGGACTTCAAGTGCTTCACGAGGTGTTCCCTGATGCCATGGACCATGAGGAAATGCTTATACACTTCGTATAACTTAGCATCACTTCGTATAGCCGCGACCAGCTAGGAACCGATCAGCTCCGCTGCGTCTTTAGCCTTGCACCACTAGTGCAAGCTACCCCGAAATCTTTTTTTACGCGCTCCGCAACTTCTGTTGCCGACTTCCTCCGTTCTCTCAAGCTCAAATGCTCCTCATTAAATGCATGCTCAGGTACTGGTTTGTTCCCTTCACTACTTCCTCACACTGAGCTGCATTTATTGCCAACTTCTTCACTTCTTGTCACTTGTTCTGCTTGTGTGTACCCAGTGGCACATACCTATTCTGGGGCATTGGCCAGAAATGGGCCCACATCACTCTTACTGTGAGCAACTCTTGCCATGAGAAGTAGCTTGATAGGCCAGAAAAGGTGCAAATACAAAAGATGGGTGGCGACGCTGCCTTCAAGTTTCTGCACCAGCTCACCATGGCCTCATGCATTTTGGCAGAGTCTGCTCGGGTCTGTTAGGCTCGGCCGGCTCGTGGCCTCCGAGATTGCATGACTGTCAATGCAATCTCGGAGGTCACGCCCAGCTGCCAACTCGCGCGGCGCGCTGCAGGAAAAGGGAGAAGTGAATGCACGGCCTGGACATGACCCCAAGATTGCGCCGGGGAGGCCTATGAGGCCAGGCCCACCTGCAGCTGCTTGCACGGCGAGCCGTAGAGAAAGAGAGAAGGGCATGCACTAATCTTGCGCACTGATGCGCGTAGCCGCGCAGCATGGCGCGACTTGCACAGGCTTGCGCGTGATCCTCGACACTGCACCGGGGTGATTTCGGAGGTCATATGCATATGTAAAGTGTACCATTGTATAAGACGCACCAATTAAATTTTCGGAAAGAAACTGCATTTTATACAACAGAAAATACAGTATATTTTATTCTAAAAGAGCCAGAGACTGAACCAATGTATATGTACATGCATGGTAGCGCAACTCCCATAGAAGCACATACGTCCTACAAAGGCGGCTTGTGGAGGCACAGCAAAGCCACCTACATTTCGCGGAGCCAACTTCACTTTCATTTTCATTAACACAGCCCACATACCACCTGTAGTTTTTCTCTGGTACTGAAGACATAGCTAAAACATATTTATTAGTAAAAAGGCAGTTCTAAAATAAAGTTACCGATCAAATCTTATAAGGTTAATATTACATACTATATTGCCATTACTTATCATAGCTATGCATAAGAGAGTTTTAACGGCATTACAGTGTTAAATACGGCGATACCATCTCTGAATATCTCAGCATGCATCGCCACGAGATATGGAGGAAGAAAAAAAAACTGAGGAGAGGCCCTACCCACTCCGCTCGTTAGGAGAACAGTGCAAAGAAAGTCACATGGTGTTTTTCGCTGTAGCAGTCATGTTGTGGGGGCACAATGGCGGTTGTGTTATGGTGGTGTGTGCTCATGCATGTGCTGCCCCGTAAGTCTCGTACGGTGGCAAAGGTGTGGTGTGTGCAGCATGGCATTAGTCTCCGTGTTTTGTTCAGCTGTGTTATCTAGAACGTGCTCTCCTGGCTGTTGTTGCGGCCAGGTGGGACTGGAAGAAGTAAAAACGCGGGCAGCTTGCACTAGTGGTGCAAGGCTGGAGTAAACAGCGGAGCTGGTGATTGGTCTAGCTTCTTCCAGGTTTTACTAGGTTCGGCTAAGTTTTGCTAGGAAATGCAAAGCGCTGCTAGGCACGGTATTCAGAATCGGCTCGCCGCCGACGCGCAGATTGTCACGTGGCCGCGCGGCACGCTTCAAGATGAGCGGCGGCTTCTTCGAGTGTCCGGATCTTCTTTGGTCATCCCATGTCAAGGCTACATGTACTCGCCACAGAGTCAACGAGAGTTGTGCCACCGTCGCGGCAGGCTTTGAGCTTTATCTCCCCGGTGACGTCACAGCCAAGCTGCACCTCTACACTTGCCGGTGCGTTGCCCCGTTGGTGCTGCTACAATTTCTTTCTCTCTCTATCTCGCTCTCATTTTCTCTTTTCCTCTCCCGAGCATTGCGCACACCACGCGCATGCTCTCCTTTCCTCTCCTTAACGTCCCATGTCAAGGCAACATGTGCACAGCACAGAGAGGAGGCAAGGCACACGCCGCTCCGCAAGGTGGTTGCTAGGCAACGCAGTGACGCCATAGCTCAGCGAGGTTTTGCGGCAGGCGGCACTTTTTACGGTTAGCTAGGACAGTTCCGCTTTTAAAGAGCGTGAAACGAGCGCGCATGCAACGGTGTACACCACGTAACAAGTCATGGAAGAAGGACGATCTGAGAATAGATTTGCCGTTTTCGGTCTATTCATGTTAGCATGTCATTGCAGACTGAAACCCCTGAGCTTTAGAATTTGTACGATAAACTCCTTGCAGGTCAGTGACAGCTCTGCAGTGTTCCTGCTTTTGACAGCAGATGATGGATTTGTGGCATGTAAAACAGCCATGTGGAAGGATGGGAGAGAAGTGGCTGCTATGAGTAATAGAGGGATGAACCCTGCTTACCAGACATCTTATCTGTGTGCTCAAGGGGCGCAGGGAAGTGAAGGCTAGCATATGTAGTGCAAGAGTGAACAAGGCTTGACAGAAGAACATACACCCGTGCACACATCAAACGGCTGATGGTCACACATAGACCAGGTAATGAATTACCTGGCCTACGTCTCGTGGGGCAAACTGGTGTTTTGCCCCGCGAGATGTAGTTGCGCTTCAATAACACGACCATAATTGATGTCAATGCCCATTAGTTTGGAACTTCACTTCAGCCTCACCCGTCAATTGACCTTGACTGAACTTTGCAAGTTTAAAGTACTTTCACTGAATCACAACAACGTTTCAACAACAAAATAAATTTGAGAAAATACATTGAAATTTGTGACATCACACTGACATACTGGCTCTGAGGTCCCTGGCACAAATTTAAAATAAATAAAAAAGTTGACAGTCACTTTAACACAGGCTAAAAAAGGATGAAGGCGAAAGCCTGTGCGCTCACGAGACATTAATTTAATTACTTGACATACTCATTCGAATGCGTTGTTACTTGCTATTACTTGTTTTCTCCCACCAAATGTCATGGGTACAAGTGCTTTAATCACCTCTGCCTTAATTAACTGTGCCATAATTAACACCAAAGGTCAAACTCTCCCGAACTGTCGTGGGTTTGAGTGCCTTAATTAAATAAATCTTAACTGTGCATTATTTACATTGCCTTAATTAACACCAAAGGTCGAGGGTTCAAGTGCCACCAAAGGTCGCAGGTTCGACTGCCTTAATGAACCTTATATCAATTAACTTTGTCTTAACTAACTTTGCCATAATTAACACCAAAGGTCGTGGGTTTGACCCCCACTAATGGTTGTGGGCTCGGCCATCAATGGTGGCACCATCAATTTTAGTGCCATTGAATTTTGATGCTGCAGGTTCACATGATTTAATTAACTTTATCTTAATTAACTTCGCCTCAATTAACACCAATGGTCGTGGGTTCAACCATCAATGGAGGCACCATCAGTTTTGATGCCATTGAATTTTGGTGCAATAACGCCGGACGGTCAATCTTACGGCTTTTGCCTCAACAATGTCGCTGCATAAACTCAAAACATATTTGGCACAAGAGATGGTTGTTGACATCAGCAAAGCTAATAATTATGTCCATACACCTATTCTCTCCCAAGCAATTCCAGACACTGCCTACCTGCCTGGCCAGCTGGCTGGCCTTGTGCTGGACACGCTTGTCGCTGGGTGCCTGTAGCCCAACGCAGTGCAGTGAATCAACCAGGGCAGCTAACACGGCATGTGACGTCTCAGTGCGAAGCAGTGCAGCAAGGTCCTCAAGCGCTGCTGCAGGTTCGGGTGCACCCTGCCGACACACCAGCTGGCCCAGCACTGAAGACAGCTTGGCACGAGCTGTTGTCTCCTTCTCGTTAGAGAAGTGCTCCAGCAAAGACTTGTACACACTCTGCACCTCTTCTGACTGCGGCAACAAAGGGTTATTTTACAGCAATTGCACATTCCTAATTGCCCTGAATATGTCTTAATTGGAATGGAATGCAGGCCTGGATTGGCCTGGGGTCATCATCATCATCAGTGCCCATCTTAACAAATTGCATAGCTTTCCTTTTAAAAAAAATGCAGTGCTTCAACAAGGAGATCAAACCATATGCACATCAATATATCTAGAGCCTGCTAGAAAACAAGTGCTTTGGTGAGCAGTGTACCTTTACACATTAACATTTAATCACCATTGAGCCATGAAAATGAGTGCTTTTTCAGGGTTGTGTGCAGAGTAGTCCTTCACTCGATGCATGTGATTTACGATGTATGCATTGTGCATCTGCTAAGCAAGCACACTCACATGAGTTATCCCTCCATATATCTTGTTTGCTAAGCATGTTCATGAACAGCACGGTAACCATGCAAGGTAACCCGAGTTCTTGATTGTACACGTACAACACATACAAACTCCAATTTCCCCGTGCCTCTCACTGCTTTCACTCAAACAGCTCCTTCTACACAGAGTGAGTTATTCAAGTCAATGCGCAGGGAACACTCCAAATCTCCGTCTCTTTCCTTAGTTCAAGCGAGGACAAAGAGAGGAGATGGCGAGACATGTAGCACTAACTTTTCCCTGCTTTATTATTGACATGAACCTTGCATTATATAGGGTCACCATCACACCCTCAACACATTCACACATCAACCTCTCCAAAGTTACACTTCTTTTTCTGATAGTGAAATTCGTGGCTCAGACACATAAAAGCAGGGCAACATTTTGTTCCCGTTTTAGTTTCGTTCCACTGAAAAAAGTTCCTTTCCGGTTTTGCTCTGGAACGAAAAAAGAAAAATGATCCGTAACGGTTCATAATGGTTTTTGTTTGCATGCAAAAATTGTCGAAGAATTAACGAAAAATTCAGAGCCCTTCCACTACTGTGAAGATGGAAGCCAGCGAAGCTATGACTATGGTGGGCCTGGTATAGCGAATATTGATATAAAGAATTCATATATTATCATTATTTGCTATATTGAGCGTCTTCGGCATGTTCATCGAAAGAGCAAGGACACCGGCGTCTTGTTTTCACCCGGCAAGATGGCCAAATAGTGTGTTTGCTGTGCCAAGTCCGCCCTATCGTCATAGACTAGCGTATGAACCACAGTGTTCATAGCGACGGCACACTGCACGTTATCGTCAGGATCCTGGAAGATGTGGTTAAACGAGCATCCATCCCATAGCGAGTCCAAAGGGCAACTGCTGGTAACAGCGCTAGCGCGATCTCTAAGTCACGAGACAAAGGGGCACAACGATTGGTGGGACGTGCCACCGCCGAGTATCACGACACTTCTGAAAGAGGCATCGGCGGTGGCGAGGGGAATAACAATGGGCCATCCACCATCCGTTTTGACACCTGTGCTAAGGCACGACTGACGGGAAACCGCCAAGCACATGGAGCCACAATTGTTGTACACGCCGGTCGGTCTACGGACGCCATCTACTGGAACTTAACCCTTAACAGCTTCGCTGTAAAAACATAGTATTTATTTTTCTAGATAAGTGAATTATGAGTTCTGAGATCATGCTCAGTGCCTTGAGTCAAGGCATGATCTCAGAAGTAGCAAGTCATCGAGTATACTCGCGTAAATGCGAGACAGCTGTTCTGATAAAACGAACTTGAACATAAACGAACGATAAAGCTTCGGTAACAAAGCGTTGTACCCGTAGAAAAAGAAACGATAAGCTCTTCTGCGCACAAGCCCTGGGTTTTGTAACGATGCCGATCAGCTAGTGCATTGAGCAACAGGCTTGGATTAGTGGAGCGCTCGACCGGCTATCGCTCGCACTATCCCTACCCGTGACATGCGCTAATACTGACGTTGTCTGATGTCTGTTGTTTCGGATTGTCGACTTTCCCCTAAAAGCGAAAACCGATAAAAATATTTCGGTTTCACTCCGAAACAAAATAATAAATAACGTTTCGGTTAATAACGTTTCGGTTACGTTTTCATTCTGCTGAAAAATATCGTTTTTTTTTTCTCCTTCTGGTTTTCGTTCCATTCTAACATACTCCACAGAAGTCACTAAGCCTAGCTATCATTTTCACCTCGATCTCTCTGATGAGATATTACAGCTTTTCCAATAATACTGGTTTTATCAAAATTTGGTCGACAAATGCACACTCTGCAATGAAGATACAAAAGCTACCACTCATTTTGTCGAAGATGTTGCAATGCTCTCCAAGATGAATGTTCATGCGCCTACCTGTTTGGCCCACACAGGCACGGCCACATGATAACAGCACATAATAAATGACATGCTCTGCACAACATAAAAACTAGTTTTTGTAAGCTTTGTCACAACCAGTGGAACAAGAAAACCTGGTGAGACAGCATAGCCCCTGAAGCTTATTATGCGCAGAACATACCACCTTCACGTTAAAGGGACACTAAAGGGGAAAAATGATTTCTTCTGTATCAGTCGATTACCCTTCCACAATACCGAAAACCCCACTCTTACCGCGAAAAGTCGCTTGGTAAGCTAGAAAAAACTAAAAACACAGAAGGCGAGTGGCAACACCACCTTGAAGTTCCCGCACTAGCTCACCGTGACGTCATGGATTTTGAGAGCGTCTTCTAGGTCTCAGTTCATTCTTTAGCAGTAAAGATTGACTGCATTGTGTTCTAAAGGAGCCCAAGACTGAATATGGCAAGTTTCGCGAACTTTTACTGAGCTAACGTGGCCCAAATACGAAAATTTACTTTAGAAGTCGTGACGTCACACTGAAGTGCTGACGTTCGGTTGCCGTGCGAAATTCAAAAAAATTTACTTTGAGCTTCATTTTTTCTTCTAATAATTGACCTATTGCAGTGTAATTAAAGACAGCAGAGTTTTCAAACAATACTTTATCAGTCTAAGTTGATTTATTGTTTTGCTTTAGTGTCCCTTTAAGTGCAGCACTGCTTTTAAACCGAAGCTTTCGTTGCCTATTCCCCCCCCTTTGTGGGTGCTGGGCCCTGGGTTTCTGAAATACACAAGCACATTGCCAACTGTCACACGACCCACTACCAATTCCACCCCTACTAGTGCACTGCCTACAACATAAGCGCTTGTGTTATCTTCTTCCTATCCTCTCATTTGGGGTGGCTTTAACGAAAGCCTACTAATTCCCTACTGGAATGTCCAACATACCTATCTGTGACCCATGCAACTATGGAGAGACGAACGAGCACGTGTTGTGTTTTTGTAACCTTTATAACATCGAACACAATGTTCTTCAGAATGTGTTAAACTGATTAGACAGCAGAGCGTTTTCAGAGACAAAGATTCTTGCACCCATGGCCCCATGCATCGCAGGCTTTCAAAGCGACGCGGGTATTGCCACGATTCACGAAATCAACTTGCCTTAGTGACCGATTGTAGGCGTGCAGTGATGGACAACTGCACGTGTTCACACTGAGAGTACCTTCTTCCCTCCCTCTCCTTTCTTTCTTTTCATCTCTTAAACCCCTTCCCCGTGTTGGGCAGCAAGGCCAACGTGCGTCTCGTTGACCTCCCTACCTTTCCTTCCTTCTTTCCCTCCTCCTTCTTTTTATCTGTCTTCATCTTGCTGCACTGTCTCGCCCTTCAGAAGCCCTGCAACATCAACTAGCCAAATGTTGCACGCTACCTGTCTCGTGGGACCCAGGGCAACCAGAGCCCAGAAACGAAGACATCAGAAACAGAGAAGTGAAAAGTGAATAAAATTCACCAGCCCATCGCCTGTCGAGAAAATGGGGGTAAGCGAAGCTTGTCGTGTGTGTATATGACCTTCGTCAGGGCATTCAAATTCACGACATGTCATGGTAATAAAACATAAACGTTTATTAAATCTATGCATCGAGGGAAGGAAACATACAACGCAATGAAAGGAAATGTTGCACGAAAGGGAAACAAAAGTAGAAGGAAAGGGAACGAAAAGTAGTAGGAAAGGGCAGGGAAAGGAGTAGGTCAAGAACACACAGACAACCTTTGCTTACCCCAATTTTCTCGACAGGGGAAGGGCTGGTGATTTTCTTTCTCTCTATCTGCGCGTAATTGTTGGGGTATGTAGTTGCTCATAACGTCTTTTTCTTTTGTTTCAGGACAGACTTTGTCAAGTACAAAGGAACATCAGCGCACAGTCTCAGTAGGCACCAACCGCTCACACCAACCGATCACAAGTTCACCACTTGAGATGTTTGAATGTTCTTGCAATTTCGATCAATGCTACATGCTGAGGTCCTCCTATATGATATTTCTTGCCTATTCTTGAAAGTGAATATGATCAGCCATGCTTGGAATGACAA
The DNA here is from genome assembly GCF_013339745.2 of Dermacentor silvarum. Taxonomy (NCBI): domain Eukaryota; kingdom Metazoa; phylum Arthropoda; class Arachnida; order Ixodida; family Ixodidae; genus Dermacentor; species Dermacentor silvarum. The sequence goes on along the minus strand of NC_051155.1, from coordinate 245,985,460 downwards.
CTCTTCCGTCAACGTTTGCAGAGTGACATAGCATGTTTTACAGTTTTTCTGTATGCACGGTTGGTGAAATTCAGTGATCCAACTCGTAAACATGCCACAAACACACACTGCTACATAAATATCCAAAACAAGAGACAGGTTCACAGGATGTTGGAGGCTTGAAATGATTAACAACAGTAGAACAAGGAATGTCGCTGAAGCCAACATTTCGACAAGGAGACTTGTCTTGATCAGGGCACAGTTGCTGCCCTGATGAATACAAGTCCCCTCGTGGAAACGTTGGCTTCAACAACATTCGTTGTTCGACCACTGTTAATCACTGCTGCACAGATGTACTTGGCCATGCAGTCAACTTTCTGAAAGTGAAATGAACTTGTGGCCACCCATGGCGAAAGGCCCCAAGGTCAGTTCCCGCTAATGGTGTGTCCACAGAGGTGACGAAACTATTGCTGCCGATCATTGTCTCTATAAGCAAAATAACTGCGTGTGAACACAAAGGCTACAGACACTCAATCACACTATTTACCAGTGGTAATGTCTGGAAATGTGCTTTTGCTGAATAAGCGTGTTTGTGGCCGGCATTCAACATGTACCAGAACCAGACAAGCTCAGTCATGGTGCAAACGCTAGTAGCTTATTTATTCTTTTATTAGTTTGCTTAGTTATTTACATCATTGTTCCGAGTCATGGCTCCTAGTTTATGCGTGTTAAGCAAATAGACACACATTGCAACAGTCTGCTGTTGCAGCTTGGCATCATGTAATTCAAACAGTACATACTCGAAAGCGGCACAGCACTTCTCTTCATTGGCAACGGAAATCATGCTGCAAAGTCTCCCCTCCTCCGACAAGCAGATATACCTGAACGCCTCGCACTCCCCAGCAGGGCCTCGCGTTTCGTACTACCCGAAACCGATAAGCGCGGCATGGAGGGCTCTGTTAACCGGCGTTACCACAGCGCCGCCTGTGCAGCGCATCACGCCGATAGAAGTGCCGCCGTGACACTAGAATTTCTTGCAGCACCACTTGCGGCTACTGCTGTACGCTACTGGAAACCTTTGGAAGGCACGCCACAATTTCAACCAGTTCCAACTGATCCCATCTGAGCTACGACTGGAAATAACTATTATAAACCGTTCAGACTGGGATCCAGTTTCAACAGATCCCAGCTGAGCTACGACTGGAAATTACTTTTACAGACCATTCAGACTGGAACAGTTAAGTAGTTTGATTCAGGCGACGAATACGTCATGCGTCATTTTCGAATGCGCACTCAGCATGCGGTATATATTCAAAAAACAAGACGCGCGATCTTCGAGCTGCTGTTTTACACTTGCCGGTGTGAGCACAAAACGTTACTGCGACGCGAAGCCAGTTGTTACGGAAACGTACAGCACGTGTACTGCAACCAGTTGCTTTAGCTCTGGTGGTTTGTAGTATACCTGTGTCGGCAGGCACTCCGATAACTGGATCAGCATCATGATCACATCCGACGAGCTGCCTGACTGCAGAACTTCGGCGACATCGACAGTCCTTTGGGGTGCCGGCTTCTTGGATATGCATAACTTTTTTAGTGGTTTAGGCGGCTCCTCCTGAACAAAAGTGAAAAGACGATGTCAAGCACAACATTCCCTTCCGCCCGAAACCCACACATTCAGCTTACCTGCAAAACTTGACTAAACTCCGCTAATGCCCGTTTCTTCAACACGGCGGCCATGGTCCTTGGTTTTCGCGCAGTTTTCAGGTTTTCAAGTCAGAACCTCACAGCCACGCTCGCAACTTTCCTTCGCAGCCATCACAACAGAGGTAATGTCATATATCCAGCCAGTGCCTACATCCATTGGCGTTGATCATGGAGGTAAAAAATTTCCTTCCTCCATGGCGTTGATTGAAGAAACCTACATGACCTATAATTTTTTAAATGCCTGCCCAATGACGACAAGACCGTGAAGCTTTAAGAGGGCGCTATTGTCTCAATAACTCATGGTTTTAGGTGAACGGTTAGGGCCATGTCAGCTACCTTTCCTACATTGCATGCGCATGCGGATTCAAAGGTGCGAGCACGGACAGGCACGGAGTGACAACGCCTGGCGAAAGTTGTCATTGCCCTATTATCAAAATTTAGCGAATGTATGAGAATGTGGCGCCGCCGCAGTTCCCCACCACCACTGGCTCTCACGACTAGCAGACTGATTAGGCAAGCATGCAAAAATCACTCCAAAATAAAGAAGGCTAGCTAGCGTGCTGCTCTCTTGCGTCAAACATAAAAACTGCATGAGGGCACGTGGGTAACGTATTTTTAGGATGGACCTGAGGACGAGAGTTTAAATCCGTCATTTAAAGTGAGGTTCGCCGGCAAGTGAGTGCCTACAACCTGATACAAGATGGAAATAACCGACAACAATTTGAGCACGCTCGCCTCATACCTCCAGCAAACGCTTCAGGTGGACGTTACGACTCGTCGTAATGCGGAAAAATTTCTTGAGACGATAGAGGTGAACCAAAATTACCCTGTTTTGTTGCTGCACCTCGTGGACAAAGCTGACATCGACATGGTGATCCGTGTGGCCGGTGCGATTGCGTTCAAGAATTATGTGAAGCGTCACTGGGCGGTTCCTGAGGACGGCGCTGACCGAGTGCACCCTAGTGACCGCAGTGCCGTCAAAGAGATGATCGTGGGCCTGATGCTGCGCAGCCCCGAGCAGCTGCAGAAACAGCTCAGCGACGCCGTCAGTATCATCGGTCGTGAAGATTTCCCAGCTCGTTGGCCGAACCTGCTGCCCGAAATGATTACCCATTTCCAGAGCGGCGAATTCCACGTCATTAACGGGGTGCTGCGAACTGCACATTCTCTCTTCAAGCGCTACCGCTACGAGTTCAAGTCGCAGGAGTTATGGACAGAAATCAAGCATGTCTTGGACAACTTTGCAAAGCCGTTTACAGACCTGTTCGTGGCTACCATGGAGCTGGCCAAGACTCATGCCAACAACCCGACTGCGCTCAAGGTCATATTTAGCTCTCTGGTGCTGATAGCGAAAGTATTCTACAGCCTTAACTATCAAGACCTGCCAGAGATATTTGAGGACAACATGAATATCTGGATGTCACATTTCCTCACCCTGCTGACTGCTGATAACAAGGTGCTGCAGACTGATGAAGATGAAGAGGCAGGGCTGCTGGAACAGCTGAAGTCCCAGATCTGTGACAATGTTGGTCTCTATGCCCAGAAATATGACGAAGAGTTCCAGACCTATTTGCCTGGCTTTGTAACAGCTGTTTGGCACCTTCTGACGACAACCGGACCTCAGGCCAAATATGACATTCTTGTTAGCAATGCCATCCACTTTCTTTCAGCTGTTGCTGAGAGGCCCCACTACAAGCAGCTCTTTGAAGATGCTAATGTTCTTGGCTCAATTTGCGAGAAAGTGATCATACCAAACATGGAGTTCCGCACAAGTGATGAAGAGTTGTTTGAAGATAATCCAGAAGAGTATGTCCGCAAAGACATTGAAGGGTCTGACATCGACACACGTCGTCGTGCTGCCTGCGACTTAGTTCGTGCACTGTCAAAACACTTTGAACAGAAGATCACCGAGACATTCTCCCAATATATTACAGCCATGCTGCAACTTTTTGCTAAAGAACCAGCACGAAACTGGAAGAACAAAGATGTTGCTATCTACCTTGTCACCTCAATGGCTGTCAAGGCGCAAACAGCAAAACTGGGTACCACACAGACCAGCTCACTTGTCAATGTGGTTGACTTCTACCAGGAATTTATTGCTCCTGACCTTCACAATGAGAACCTGACTGAGTTTCCAGTACTGAAAGCGGATGCAATCAAGTACTTAATGGTGTTCCGGAACCAGCTGCCTAAGCATATGATTCTTCAGAGTCTGCCCCATGTGGTCCGCTTGTTTCTTGCACCAAGTTATGTGGTTCACACTTATGCTGCTAGTGCTGTTGACAAGTTCTTCACCATGAAAGATCCACATGGGAAGGCTGTGATTGCTGCCGCTGACGTGGGGCACATCTCTGAACAGCTATTGAAAAACCTTTTCCAGTCTTTCGCTCATCCAGGCTCTGCTGAGAATGAGTACATAATGAAAGCAGTAATGCGCACATTCTCCCTTCTGCAAGAGAATGTGTTGCCTTACCTCAGTCAGCTGCTTCCAATGCTTACAGCCAAACTCGTGCAGGCTAGCAAGAATCCCTCAAAACCCCATTTCAACCACTTCCTCTTTGAGACACTCAGTTTGTCCATCAGGATTGCCTGTGGAAAAGACCCGTCGGCAGTGACAGGCTTTGAGAGCAGCCTGTTTCCTGTGTTCCAGGATATTCTTCAGCAGGATGTGCAAGAATTTGTCCCCTATGTTTTTCAGCTGCTCTCCCTCATGCTGGAATGTCACAGTTCACCTGTGCCTGACCCATACATGGCACTATTCCCCTGCTTGCTTGCTCCAGTGCTTTGGGAACGGCCAGGAAACATCCACCCACTGGTTCGTCTGCTGCAGGCGTTCATTGAGCGGGGTGCTGCACAAATTCTGGCTGCTGATCGTCTGATGGGTGTACTGGGGGTCTTCCAGAAGCTTATTGCCTCCAAGACCAATGATCATGAAGGATTCTACATTGTGCAGAGTATTCTGGAGCACATGAGCACAGATGCCGTGGGCCAGTACATAAAGCAAATTTTCCTGCTGCTCTTCCAGCGTCTACAAAGCTCTAAGACGACGAAATTTGTGCGAGGCCTGCTTGTCTTCTTTAGCTTGTATGTGTACCGGTATGGCGCACCTGCCCTCATCTCCACTGTGGACAGCATACAAGCCAAGATGTTTGGCATGGTTCTTGAGAGGCTCGTCATCAGTGATGTCCAGAAAGTCACAGGCCAGTTGGAACGAAAGATCTGTGCTGTAGGCATCACCAAGCTCCTTACAGAGGCCCCCGCTCTCATTGATGGGGAGTACTCACACTTTTGGGGCCCCCTGCTACAGGCACTGATTGACCTCTTTGAACTGCCTGAAGATGACAGCGTGCCAGATGATGAACACTTTGTCGAGATTGAGGACACTCCTGGCTACCAAACAGCTTACTCACAACTGATCTTTGCAGGCAAGAAGGAGCATGACCCGTTCAAGGGAAGTATCCCAGATGCACGGTTGCATCTTGTGCAGAGCCTACAGAAACTTTCAGCCGCCTGTCCTGGCCGCTTGGCACCCCTCATCAACAGCTCACTGCAGCCAGCAGCCAACAACTTTCTGCAGCGCTACTTTCAGATGGCCAATGTGCAGCTCCTGTGAGCGTTAGCCTTCCCTTGATATGTGTGGCTTCTACACAAGAATTGCAGGTTAGCTATGTCAACTGGAATGTGACCTGCTTAGCACTGACTGCAGCTTAGCAGAGTTTGCCAAAGTGCTGACAGCCCTCATGCAAAATATGTGAAGCCCAATTTCCACTTGTGAATGTGCATAACCGTGTACTTCATTGGGCTGGACTGCTTGTTAATAATGTAAGAACTTTACTTTTTTTTTTTCTGTATGAAATAGAAAGTGTCCAAACATTTTCGTTTAGTTTGTGCTTAATTTGTAAATGAAACACACGCAACATTGCAAAATCTACTTATGAAAATCATAAGTTTTCATTAATGAAAATGAGAATCTGATGACAGAATGCAGAGAACAATGCGGCTTTCAAGTAGTGTAGCCCATAGCAGAAGGAAAGAACTATGTCTGGCCAGATGTAAATGAACCAGTTTTGTGGTAGACTAAAAGCAAACACTTAGAGATGCAGGCAGTATGAATTGCATCTGAATTGTCTGCCATTTTGTGACTGCTACAAGTCGGCAAATGAGTGCAGCACGAAGTGCCTAGAATTGGCTATGCTCCAGACAAAAGCACTAATACCATCGAAAGAAAGTGTGCAACAAGAAAGTTTTCTTTCTACACGAGTTACCCAATTCTATCATTTTTGGAGCTAGTGCCACAACTGCATATTTGGTGCCATTAAATGCCATGATGACGATGCTTATGGCAAGTTTCGTATTTAACTTTGTAAAATAAACTGTTTAAAACGTGAATGATGACATGAAAAAGAATGAGTGTATATTTTAAATAGGGGGAGGCTTCTTTCTCAAATGTATTTGCCTGTGCATGCTTGTGTGTGTAGAATAATGTTGATGGCATGTGTAGTTTTGAGGGTGTGTAGTTTTGAAAATTTCAACTCTAGTGGCTTCTAATATAAAAAAATTACTTCTTTCAATGGTTGCATATTAGTTCAGTTACCTAAGCATGCTTATAAACAAACATCTGTAATAAGAGCATGCATTTGCTGGTGCACCAAGTCTTTAGAAATTGGTGTTGTAATAAAGCTATAATACAGCACCACCTATATTTTTGGACACCACCTTTAAGTTTTAGTGTCATTAATATTCACCATGTGGCAGCACGTGAATGGCGTTTCGATAAAGGTAAAACACTAAGCAATGACTTAAATTTGGCCATCAGCAACTTCTTAACTATTACTGTTGCGACTGGGTTCCGTAGTCTGGAAGTTGGGTGTCGCAAAGAGGATCACTCTTAGCTTACGCCGTCGGTGTGTCTCAAAATGGGTAGCTGGCCAACGCTACCGGGGTGTCGCACAGAGGCAAAGTGGGCCTACGCCATCGTTTATGCCTTCATGACGACAGTTGCTTGCTTGGTGAGGAGTCGTGAGGACATGAAATTGAAGGAAATGAACAGGGGGGAGTTTATTCACATTGGTAGAAGACAATTTAGTTTAACCCATACAGGTGCCAATTCATCATCATGTCCACTGAAAATTTAGTTTCATCACATTTCTTGTACCTTCAGAAAAATGAAAACCATACAGCTGCAGAACAATTTAGGAATCTTAAATTCTTATATGAGTTTTGTCCAGCTTACAGAATGCGAACTCCGTGCGAGAACTCTTTACAGGAATGTCAGATATGAGAACTGTTTCATGTCTAGCGTACTTGGAAAGCACCTATCTAGGTACTTGAAATGTATGTCTGATGTAAAACATTTTGACAACAAAACTAAAAAAAAAAAAAGTGAACCCGCTACATGAAGACAAACTGACATTGCAAGGGCAAACATTCAGCCCATTGACCATTCAAGTCATTTTACTAAAACACTTTACACTTATTCAAACTTGCAGCACAGGTTCAGTCAAGTGTTTTAACATGCTTGCAACACATTTTAAATATCACTGTTTTGATGCACTATCTTCACTTGCACAATTGAGCACATATGCCTAAAAAGGTGAAACATACTTACAGGCTAAGGCACACTGATTTGCAGGATTAGCGAGCACAGTAACCATTACATTGTTCTGTGTGCACACTACATGTCTGAGCGCACCTGCTAGCATGCAAGATTTCTCCTTAAAAATCATCAGTCTTCCCTAGACCACTTGCTGGGGAAACGGGTGATGTCATCAGCCAAATCCAGTGGTCTGTAGGCAAAGAAGGTCAGCGCAAAGCGCTCGTGGAAAGGGGGAAGATAGTACACCGAACATTGTTCCAGTAATGACAGGGGAGAGGTCAACAACACATGCTTGCAAGCCACTGCCCCAAAATGCCCAGCCACTTCTTGACTGGTTGAATGAGTTTGCATGATGCACAACACTTGGCGATGTCAATTAGCAGCCTCTTGGATGTGGTAGGCTTGTTCTGCTTGCTCAACATGCACGTACCCATTTTACCATTCCTTGTGGTGGAATCTTTCACAGCAGTCTAGGGAAACCTCCCGTCGTCTCGTTCTAATTACAAATGCCGCCAATTGACTTGTACTGAATGACGCTTAGGCTATGAAAGACGAGCTTCACATTGACATTGTGGGTGAGTCGTTTGTGTAGAACAGACACACCCTTCTGTAGGAGTGCTTAATTTGTCAACACCTCAGTGTTCACGCCGGCTCAACGGATTTCAGTTCATGTCATTATTAATGATGATGGCATCCGCCCTCCGGTTAATGCGCGAAACGTAACACTTTGAGCAGCAGTTATAAGCTAAGAAATCAGCTGGTGTCACACTATGGTTCAGGCATGGCATGTAGAAAAGATACATAATGGAGCAGCTAACAACATGGCAATGACAGTAGCATGACTACAACAAAGTGGCTGGCATGACAATACAACCGCGAAAACAACGGTGACATGACGACAATGCTTCTTTGACTGACATCTAAGACAATGATCACACAGAATTCACATCTCTTGGGGAATCTTTCAATGCATCAAGGCGAGCAACTTTATTTCCTAACAACTCTTAGCGTTCATGTTGGATACCAGCTGACTCCTCGGTTTTGGTGGTGAGTCCATTTGTCTGAATCTATTGATGTATTTAATGTGGACCACCTGTAGTGGCCATAGTTTAGTGTGCAGCTCTTGCGGTGGAGCGGTCCAGCTCTCCCAAGTGTAGGGTAGGGAAGGTGGGATGTTTGAGCTAATTAAAATGAACTAAAAAACTTGGGCATTCCAAGTGAGTATGGAGCGGCAAAGGTAATTTGGCACATACTTGACACAACGGTTTGCCACGTGATGCTCAATGTGGTGCTGGATAGCATTATTGGGTAGTGCAAGTGTTTGTGCCTGGTAAATTAGTACAGTGCCTTCACTATTGTATGTTTGTGATTTGTATGGTAAGGAGTATAGAAGGACTGTGTGCAGTCGTTGAGTTAAGGCTGTAGAAGAGTGTTTGGAGTCCTGGTTTTTTTTTTTTTTTTTTTTTGTGTGTTGTGTGTCTGTCTGTCAGTGTGTCTTCAGTGTCCAATTATGCATTGGTTGCACGGGAAACACCTTGGAAATTGAAGCAGAAACTATTTGTGGACACTTGCATTCGTGAAGTCCGATGCTCGAAGCAGTAATGTGTGGGCACAAAAGCAATGGCAAACTCGCGAGAAACCAAAAATAAAAGCAGCACCAGCCACAAGAAATTAACCATTTATTTACTAATTTGATTGAGATTATAGTTTATACCTTGTACTGTAGATTTGTTTGTGCTGATATGCACTAAAATCCTGCATGCAAGGTATATTCATGTTTTAGTGGTGTATATTATGACGGCATTAAACAACCCAAAATAGTTTCCATCGCTTAAAACTGGCAGCAGTTGAATGCAAAGACGCTTTTGTACCAAGCTTTGGTTGCAGGTCAAAGAACCCATGTTGTTGAAAATTCTACAGAAAATATAGATGATGATTGTCAATGCAAGTGAATAGCCGAACGCTTCTAGAAAGCTATTCACTTTGTTTAAGGAATGAAGCACTTTGAGTCGTATATTTGTTGTACTGAGGATATTTAGGTAGCATCTGTTGTTTCATTACGCAAGTCTGTAGAGTACAAAGCCATTGACCAGTACATTTGTGCCAGTGCTGGAGCCCTCTCCTGCTGTCACCATAGGGAGAGATGGCATCGGGAGAAGAGAGCTGTCCTTCCCAAGCGCTCCACAACAGCATCTGAAACCTTCAGAAAAGCTCCCACACTGCAGCACGTTCTTCGCTTAACTGTTTTGTTCCCGTGGAAAAATCTGCAACTTTCAGTGCTTCTATAAATTTTTTTTTCTTTGAAACTACTAAACACATTCAACATTATTATACCTGGAATCATAGCTTATCAGTTGATCCTTTTTAAATAAAGGTAGTGCTGTGTGTGTGCAGGAATTTGGAAGAATTTATTTATCAAATGAACAAGAAAGGTGCATAAAAAATACAAAGAGAAATGAAGTGGCTGTACTGTGCCAGAAAATTATTTTTTAATTCTGAAATATACGCATCGCTGCTAGTGCCCTAGGCTATTATTTCAGTACGTTTCAGTCCTATACACAATGTATTTTTTGTGGCCTATCAAGTTGGCGGCCTTGACAGATCTGCCACTTGGCAAAGCAGTCATGCAAATGTAGGAAGCACAGGTAAAGTTTGCAAGCCGAGCAGGAGACGTTTGTCCACTTTTGAGCTTTCGTGTATTCATAGCAGATCTTGCAGTTTCTTCTCATGTCCATTCTATTAAGTTGGTGGCGAACAGGCTCCATGGGTGACAATGCGCTGCCCCCTTCGTCCTGTAGTGGACATAAATATAGGCTGATGATGATGATGATATGCTGAATTAGCTCTTCTCTAAATGCCAGCTGATCATCAAAGTAGACACTTCAGGAAAGTTCTGGGGCATTTGAGGGCTTTTTTATTTTTTTTATTGCTGTTCTGGGATATTTGGGTTTTCATTTCAGTGTTCCTGGAAAATTATAAAGCTATTTAGATGTGCCATGTCCACACAGATAAAGCCTTCCACCAGTGTACACATTTTCTGAGGACGTTGTACGTGCCAATCATTTGATCAGATTTGTCCACACCCAACATTCCAGCATTGTATTTGTTGACGGCAATTGACTTTCTGAGGCTTCTCAGAGCCCATCTGTCCCCTCTTTTCTCTCTCTAATTTGTTGGACAGGAACATGCTCATTTGCTGTGTGAATTGTATGCGTATGCGAATGGTATCCAACTCTGCTGGAATGCAACGATAATTTTTGCGAGTTGTCCTGCATGCAAGTGTCTTGTGCTCATGGAGATGGTCAAAACATTTAATTGAAGTATAAAAGGTATCAGTGGCGTACCGACGTGGGGTGTTTCGGGGGTTGTAACCCCCCCCTGAGGCCGACTTAACCCCCCTCTTTTGTTTAACCCCTTTTCTTTCCTTGCGCATTTGAGTACTGCAACTAAGATGTAAGACGCGCAATTGTCTGCACACTCACAAAAAGCGCATTTTTTGACAATTTCCCGTGAAGAAATTGAAATTAGTGCTATTTAGATGGTATTGGCAAACTGTCAACCCCCCCCTGGCAGAGATCCTGGGTACGCTACTGAAAGGTATCCATGTAAATCTTGTACCCCTGGTCAAGTCACTCTTTGCAAAGCTTCCCGACTATGTCAAAAGTTGGGCTATGTGGTCCTGGTGCCACACCCTTTCTAGCGTATAAAAAAAATGAAGAGAAAGTCTACCCACTTCTAGAGTCTGCCAGCACCCAGAGTTTTGTCTCGGATGTATTGCCTTATTCCTGATCGGGCATTTCAGACGGCGGAGATGCAACGCTGTGGCTGCAATGAATTTACTGATTCCTGATTTATGTGCTTCTGAATCCAGGATACCTCCCAGGTCTTGCCAACAGTTGCAGCAGCTGCAAGGTTATCCGGGTCCACTACATGTAAAAAATTGGAGGCCTTTAAGAGTGGAACGCGATAGCGTTATCGGGACCCGTTCGCATCGCATTTTTCTTTGAGTAGGCTTCACTGCAACACAGAACATGAGAAAGCCAGCTTACAAAGACCAAGCCATAGTCCCTCAATACTTAAGGGACTATGACCAAGCTTACACCGCTCCCCTTTAAGTCGGCTTCACTTTCAAACAGAAATGCATTGCTGGGAAGGCGTTTCTCTAGGGGCAATATAAGTCGTCTTATATTAAAATGTGAAGGCCCTAGGACCTTTTTTTTATTATTTTGTTAATTGTTTGTTATTGCCCCGACGCGCGCGCGTGTCCAAAACGCATTAGGCAGGCCAAGTCCCAATTTTACCTGCCGTAGAGTTACTGTATGTATGCTGCTCCCCATAGGCACCGAACTACGGGGGGGCCTCCGGGACTCGAGCCGCTCCGGAATTTTCCCCCCCCCCCCCCCCCCCCCCCTGGAGATCCGTAGCCTACACCCCCGCCCCTAAAATGTCATTACCGGAGTTCTGTTACCCACATAATTTTAGGATTCTCTTGCGTTGCCTCCACATTTTCACTTTTGTTGTGGATAAAAGCTTACGGCACCATTGTTGACGCGGACGTGCACGGCTTTTAATTTGTACTTTCGCTCTATTTCGGCAAAGCCTGACAATGGGAGGACAAGCGCATTAGAAGCACCAGCGGCGGCTACCTCATCCGTGTTTCCTCACTTCAACATGTTTTTTTTTTTTTTTTTTTTTTTTTTTTTTCCGCTGAGAACACCATGCACGGACGCAATATATTTTAATATATACACAGGACAAAGTTTATTATATTTTTAAAGAGAAGGAGGTAGCCAACTAAATGGATAGCCTATACCTAGAGAATGAATATGTTGATGTACGTTCACCTCACTTCAAATTACTTTCCGTGCTTTTTTGACCCCGAAAAAAACCTGCAGACTTCAGTGGCCCCTTCGGCAGAGTTTTCTATCAACGGCGTGGGAAAAGCATGTGAGTGATATGTGTCTCAATATTGATTCTCTTTCCAGTAGGCAATGCTAACGACTGGCGACAAAATAAAAGAATAAAAAGGTCTTCTAATTATTTACAACATTTACGCATTAGGGATGAAAACATCGCCTCTTGCATGCAGAGGCCATAAATACGGGGTTCAGCAAACACTTTCAAAAAATTTTTAAAGGTTGCCTGTGGCAGATAGCACAATTCTAGTTCATGAGCTGGTCTACTTAAAGAGGTGTACATTACTTGCACAAAAAATTGAAATGCATAATCGACTAATTAAGAAAATCACAAATTAGGTTTTTAACATATTAACTTATGGCCCGTGTTGCAATTTACAAATTCTAGCCATGGAATTCGCAAGGCGGATGCACTAGAAACTAATTCTCAGGATGGCGCCAGTTTCGAGATATTAATTCCCGAACATTGCGGAGAAATGCATTGGCGTTCCAGTTACTTTTGCGCTTACCCGCCATGGTTGTTTAGTGGCTATGGTCTTCTGCTAAGCATGAGGTCACGGGATCAAATCACGGCCACGGCGGCTGCATTTCGATGGGGCGAAATGCTAGAACACCCGTATACTTATATTTAGGTGCACGTTAAAGAACCCCAGGTGGTCTAAATTATTCCAGAGTCCTTCACTACGGCGTGCCTCATAATCAGATCGTGGTTTTGGTATGTAAAATCCCATAATTTGCTCTTTTCATACTTTTGTGCTTTGATGCATAAAATGAAGTTTTGTTGAGAAAGTGACTGGCACGCCAATATATTTCTCCGCAAAGTTAGACAATACCTCGACACTGGTGTCAGCCTGAGATTTAGTTCAAAATGGATCCGTACTCCACGGCTAGAATTTGTAAATTGCAACATGGGCCATAACGTAATTAGCTTAAAACTTAATTGTTTAATTTTGTTAATTAGTCGATTATGCATTTCAATTTTATTGTGCCAGTAATGCCCGCCTCTTCGAGTAGACGAGCTCATGAACTAGAATTGTACTACCTGCCACAGACCACCTTTAAAAATTTTGGCAACTGTTCGCTGAAACACCTTGTATATAGAATTCACTCAGTAACCGAAATGATGCCAAGCCGGATTCACTCAAAATCAGAATAAATAGAAGTCTAGCAGTCATGCGCAGCAGCGCTTATACTCGGACTCAAAGTACTAAAAAAAAAGACTGCAGTTTGGCCGGGAAGGCGAAGCAGTATCAGTGATAGCGAAGTAGAAGACAATTACACGATTACACGAAGGAAGATTCTTACCGTGTAAATCCGTGTAAGGATCACACCCGTGTAAGGCCCGCACCCATAACTTGACAGCCAATCTTAAAAAAAAAAAAAAAAAGACATCCAACCGAGAAGCAATTGCGTTTCGTACGCTGATTCTGATCGGGCTCAACAGCGATTGTCGCGTGCAGCGTACTTTCGCGCGTCGCTACTGGATGTCGAGAGGAGGCGATCGCGCAGGTTCACGGCGGATTTCATACTAGTAGTTGAAAAAATGAGGTCAAATGGGCCGGTCCCATGAAAGGCTCGTCAAAATTGCGACAGAAAAGTGTGGCCCTTACACGATGCATTAATTATAGTGGCCATGTAAATTGTAGTAAACATTCACCTAAAATTAAAATAGTAAGCATAGTGAACATAGTGGACATAGTAAGCACGGACCATGCAAACCTGTAAATACCTCACTGGATGACCTCGAGTACTCGCTTTCACAACGCAAGCATTGTGAAGAACGCCGGCAGCAAAGGCGAACGGTTCGTACGGCCACGCGATTCACCGCAACTCTGAAAATTAGATTCATCATCATTATTGGCCTATTTTTATATCCACTCCTGACGGCCTCTGTGAGTGATCTGCGATGACCTCTGTCTTTTAACTCTGCAACACTAGGGGCGCAGAAAGACAGCCCGGCAAGGAAGACAACGCGCATGAAGTTAGCAGCCATCCCTGGTCGCCCTTTATCATTGCACCCACCAATGATTACCAGCAATTAAATATGGCACGCGGGCCCCATAAGCATCAGCCGCGCACAGTCATTCACAGCTACGGCTGGGCTAGAGGGAAATAATGCCCATCAAGCCGCCATCCTGTTCGGCTCACTGTTAGGTGCTTTTTCCCGCACCCACAGGGTATAGTTTGCTCATGTATATGGCTTTCGGATTTAATGCGGAACATCACGGCGACGACAACCGCGACAATTTGCCTGAAGTGTCGATATAATTGCTTTTGCTATAAAGCTAGCAATAGAAAATTGTTAGCAAAGGGTATATATATAATATATATTGTGAGGGCGAGGCTGGGGCGAGATGCTTGAGGCTTAACACGAAGGTAGTAACGTCGACGCAGGTCGACGTCTTTATTAATGTTGGCAAGGCATACTGAACAATACAAGGGCTAGCGCGCGCCAGCGCGACTCAACACAACAGCCCTCCATGGCAGCGGGGCAGACTCTCCCAGCTCTCCACTCCAAACTAAAGGCGGGAAAGCAGGGGAGAACGCCAGACAGGTGTTGCCATCTGTCGGGCGACTGGCGAAGTGGACGTGGGAGTCTCGGAGGCACCTCACAATATATATATATATATATATATATATATATATATATATATATATATATATATATATATATATATATATATATGGGTAGGTTTCGGAAAGCTAATTGGGCCCCAGCCCCCCCCACCCCGGAAAAATGAAAACTTTCCGCCTATGCTGCTCCCGTAGGGAGCATATTCAGTAACTCTAACCTGCCGTAAGGGGCTTTAACCTGCCGAGGATGCGAGCGCCATCTGGATAAGCTTTTCGCAAGTAGCCTACCCGAGCGCGCCGCTGTTGGTAATGTAGAAATGCTGGCAAAAGAGGTTGGTGTTTGAGTTTCCTCGTAACAGAATCATGTTTTCGCGTACATTCAAATAACAGTCCGACGTCACCATGTCTGTAGGTTGTAGTTAAGTCGTACTTTACCATTTTTCTGACGGATTCCACTGTGAGAAATTAATTTTTGTTCACTAACACCTTGCACCACGCGGATGGCCTGCGCGGTCGAGGTGGTTCGGGATAATTTTCTCCACCACGGACGCCATGGAGGAAGGAAACAAAACAGGAGAGGCCCTGACGTCACTTTTTTGAAGCCGGAAGTGCAGCCATGTTGGTGTGCCACCTCTCTTTGCGCCTCCAATCAGGGGTTCTGCAGCTCGCCGGAGCAGATGGGCGCGAACTTTGAACTTGAATTGTTACGAGCGGCAGGAAGTGTCTGCTGCCGACGCGCGTCAAAACAAAGCTTGCGACACTTCTGTAGCAGGTTTAGTGAAGCAGACGCGCTCCTGTGTTTTTCCGTGGCACGTTGAAGAAGACGACGAAGACCCGCGCCGTGATTGCTTGAGTGTATCTATTGCTGGCCGACACTCACACTCACAGACCCAAAACACAACTTTCAAGCTCACACACCACACTCCAAAGTCAGCTTTTCTCGCGAACAAAAGGTGCTGCGGAAAAGACACCGGCGGAAAAATCTTATCTCACTTTTCAGAGACCGAGAGCAGCAGCGAAGCTTCAGGAGCGCGGTTGTCATGGCAACGTTGACATTTGGGGTACCCATCCCAGTGCTCCTTTGCGAAAAACATCACGTGACTTCCGCCACACCTTCTCCAATACGTTCGTGCTGGCCAGGGCCTCTCCTGGGGTTTCCTTCCTCCATGACGGACGCCGACGCAGGATTTTGCGCGACACGGGGCCCTATCGCGTTAAGAAGGAAAGGCGCTTTCTCCAAGAAGCCGCCACGTCCTACGTACACCCGTGAGCAAAAGTATGCGGACCACAATGTCGCCGAAAAAACTGAATTTCTTCGTAATTAATAAGCATGAACTGGAATTGATGAGTACGTTGAAAAGTTCGCAATGCCAACTTTGAACTGCAGTCCTGAATTTCAAGTTGTGTTCGCAGGCGGAGGAAAAAATCGGCTTTATCGCGCAACCCCTGGTCCGTAAGTTTTGCTCATGGCTGTACGTCTGTCGGTTCAAAATGTGCATCCAGGCATATTTATTTGTTTTTCACGCTAAGTCTTTATCACCTCAGTGGTGAAAATTAAAAAAAAAAAAAAAAAATCCAGAGCTCGATCTTGAGTACCAGCGCGAGTCGCTCAGCAGCGCTACGTCGTCGTGGGCACTGAACTGTCTAGGGCGAAAACGTAATGCATTTGGGAAAGCGCGGGGCATTTGGAAACATCCTGGCTGTACGTTGCAGAGATCCTAAAAAGGGGGAAAGAATATTCCAGTCGTCAAATATCAAGCGCGTGTTCGTATAATTTCAATGCGCACGCAAAAACGAAACTCGATCGCCTGTTCCAGGCCGCTGAGCTGCAGTGTTGCCATCAGAACTAAAATCTAACGGCACCACATTGTCAGTCGAGTCATCGCTTATGCTTTGGTAGGGAAAATCAGCAGCAGAACGATCGAAGGGCTTGCCCACCTAGAGCCGCGCGTCAAAAAACGCGATGCTAACCAACTAGAATGTAAAATAACCAACTAACGGTCAACTTTATTTTTTGTGTAGATGACTAGATGGCGCTGCTTGTCTGCAATGCGCCCTTTTATTTTTGCGGGAGATTTTAAAAGTAAACAAATCTACAACAATCACAATCCCCACAACAGCCCTGGAGGCTGGATGTTTAATGAAATTTGACGCAATATTTATTTTACCGTTGCAAATTCTATCTAACTTGTGAAAACAACGTTCATATCGAACGAGCGCAAAACCCTGCAACTTGTACGCAAGAGCTCGCGTCCTTTGCATCGGCGCCTTTGTATCGGAAAAAAAAAAAAAAAAAAAAAAACAAAAACAAAAAACTTGATTATTGAGTATAAAAACGGGCAAAAGAGCGAAAGAAAAATATTCGCTTTATGTTCTATGGCGTCTCTTGCGGCTCATGTATTAATGTCTAAAAAGAATAAACGTATATATATATATATATATATATATATATATATATATATATATATATATATATATATATCGTAAGCTCTGATTGGCACAGAAGGCTGCCACGACCTCTCCGATTAGCTCAAAATGCCGCCGCAGGGTAATTTGCACTATGGCGGTCCTTGACGATGCCCAGCACAGGTGGTCAAGCAAGATGTCCAGATTTTAGAACACACCATGTTCCCAACAATGACATTATTAATTGTCTTTCGTTTATTTTATTTAATGCGTTCGCACAATCTTAGGGTATCTCGCGCACTTTCTGGGGGCTAAAGTCCAAACTACACGTACTGCTGCAGCGCAAAAAGATGAGCACAAGTGGCCGATGACCGCGGAGAGGGGAAATTGTGGTTCGCGGCGCACTTGTTCCCGTACACACTGGTATCTAAAGTGCCACATGATTCATGTTTCAAAGAGGCACTCTCGTTTTCGGTGTGCTAGGGCACAACAGCGTCGGGTGCCGCAATTTGTCTCATCGGGTGATCGGTCACTTGTGCGAATCTTTTTCCGCTGCAGCTGTACGCTTGCCAGCGCGCGAAAGCTCGCGCCAGTGCGCCTACGCATGCTCGGATGGTGCGCGGTACAGATCGTCCGCGCCAAAGTAGAGTGACCTAGAATCACTCTAGCCAAAGCACGGCGCGAGCATGGATATAAGCGCCAGACAGATACCGGGCTCTGGTGTGCCGGCAAGCGCACGTGTAGTTTGGCCTCTACTACGTACTATCCATGTATGGTTTTCTCTAAGGGTAATTCCACAAGAGATCAACACGGGTCCGAAACTTCAAACTTTAGATTCCATTGTATAATTTGTATTTTATGCAGTTGTCAATCGGACGCACACAAGTGAACGTATTCTCTCTCTCTCTCTCTTTGCTTTAAGGGGGAGGGGGGGGGGGGACTGGATAACTGGAGAGCTAAAGAAACTACCCCAAGTTCTTCAGTGTGGAGGCGCCATTTACATGCACCGGGCATTCTCTGCAATGTGCAAGATGTAAAATGCGAAATATTACGAAATATTACGGCTACACAGAATACGTTTTTGGTTTTTGGTTAAGACGCACACGTAAAGGAGAGTCAGCTAACGCTGTTTGAGACTTCTGTGCAAAGCGGAAGTGCTTTTTGAAAAATTTCTTAATTTGCAACAGTTTTCAAAAGTTTCTACATTTACGAATTTTTATCTGCTAAAGCAATGTATGTAGCCTTTTGAAACTTGGTGGGCTGTGAGAACCTAACCTAGCTGTTCAACAATTGTGCTGAATATCGTCGCTCTATCACAAATCAACAGTTTTACAATTTGCCTGAAATTTCCAGTTTTGACGAAAAAAAAAACGTAAATAATTTTCGAATTTCCGGTGTCGTAAACAGCTGTTCATGGACACCGAAGAAAGAACATTAAAGAACATGTTGCATTATTTTGTTTGCAATTACAATATAGCCGATAGAAATGATAGCTTTGCCAGTATGCAAGGTGCTGCGAAAGAGGGTCATCGGGATAAAAAAAAAAACAAAAAAAAAAACATTGATATGCTTCTGACTTGTCTAAACTTGATCATGATCGAATGCAACAGAAAGGCAGTTTTGGCCTTATGAATAGTCATGTATAAAAGCGCGTTTAGTATACAATACTCAATCGCTTGCATACAGATAAAGGCACGCCAATAGAACAACCTCTGAATGGCTCATTTATTTAACAGCAAATGTGCGTAGCTTGCACTGTAGGTAATTTGTTTTTTCTATTAATATTATCTCAAAATGTCGTACTGGTCATTGTTCAGTCAGAAAAGAACCAAAGATGCGGTGGTGATGGTAAGGTGTTGGTTAGGGCAGGGTAGCTGGCACACAGTGCCAGCAATTGCTCTGCTCTGTACTACCTCGTTAAAGAGGAAATAAAAAATGAAGCCCTTAGATTGCTACATAGCGGAAAGTCCAATGTCCCCATATAATAATGATCACGACATGTAGGAAAGTTCAGTTTCTTATAAAAACTAGAAAGAGCGTGACACTTCCCCTCTGAGAAACTTAATTGGGTCGAAATGTGGTTCTGGCGCAACAAAACTAAGAGGACAGAAGGGACACAAAGAGCGCCTTCTTCTTTCCTCTTAGTTTTCTTGGGACAGAACCACATTTCAAGCATCGCATTCTGCTGAATTAATTAGGTCCTTTGGGAAATACTACCTGTTCCATGCCCTCATTGGGAAATTCTCTTCTTTATAAAGTCTCAAATAGCGCATTTCTCCTTTTATTGAAGTACTGGCAGGACCAGATTAACTGTTCCGCGTCGCCAATTTCCTCAGTTAGCGCAGAGCGGAGAAGTTTGTCCATTCTTCATTGAAGGCCCAAGCTGAGGTGTTGGCAGCGCTGGTTCTTATTATATGAAACAGCGTACACCTTCTACATGGTGTATTCTTTGAACCACGCCTGGATCGTCAAGTGACTCTCAACGCGCTCAGAATTGCATTATCTTTACATAAATGGTGATTCATTGGCACTCTTAATTTCAGCGCTCTTGACAGTTCTTCAGTTGCGAGAGCATCTGCTGCTTCATTGCCAGTAAGTCCAATATGTGACGGTACCCACTGAAATTTCAGACTGAGATGGCTATTGCTGAACTCCTCAACCAACATCGATGACTGTTAGCCGAACTTGCTGGTAGATAATGCACGAGATAGTTGTTAGAGCACCACTGACGAATCCGAAAGGATGGTACACTCTAAGAAGAAAAGGAGGAAAGGGGGTATTGAGGTTACTCCTTTAGAGGAGGAACTGATTTGTCACAACCATTCCTCCCTTTAGGGGGTAAGTGAGAGGAGTTGAATGCGGTTGCTCCTTCGAGGACTAACAATTGCTCTTTTCCGATGCTCCTCAAGGGAGTAACCGTTATTCTTTCTGATGCTCCCCGAAGATGGAATTAACGAAATTAGCCATTTATACGCTGATAAAAAAAATGACTGAGCTGAAAATAAAAATGAAGGATTAGAACTCACGTCCTCTCGCTCACAAATCGGCTACTTTAACCACTTCAACATGGAAGTTCGCTTGGGCGAAGGCAGGTTACTGAGACAATGTTAATCGTGCACCTGAACGCAGGTACGGCAATACGGAAGATACTTGGCATTTGGTGTATGCTATGCGGGGGGAGTCTAACGTTGCGCATACTTACAACTATTAGCGACTACGTAAAGAAAGCAGCCCGATTATTCTTACGATGATTTAAACTGAGACATTACGGTGATGTTCGTGTAGCGAGCGCAAACGGGGCACGCAAGACGACAGAGAAGGCCAACTTCTCTATCGCTTAGCGTGCCCCTTTTGAGCTATACATCGCTTCAGTTAAGTTTATAATCTGCATGGAACGAAAGGAACTTAGGTACTATTGGCCAAGAAAATCTGGTAGTCCATCAATGGCTTGCGCGTTTAATGTGTATCGTTCACTTATGATGTGCACGCACACGAAGTGCATGGCTCTTCACATTCCAATGTTTAAATTTCACGCAATTTTCTCACCAAGAGGAAAAGTGCTGCTTTGCATGTAGTTCAATAGACAGCGCACGAACTTCAAACAATTCACAATTTATAGACAATACCTTTTTCGCCGCATCACTTCACGACACGGACGAAAACAGCGGAGTGCATGGGGAATGCCCGGTGCATGCGAATGGCACCTCCACACTGAAGAACTTGGGTATTTTTTTCCCCTCTTAAGTTATCCAGTTGCCAAAGAAACCAAGTTCACTTTTGTGCTACCGAGTGACAAGTTCGAAGCGCTGCAGTAATGGCGGCACTTCCAGCACCAAATCCCCATTCTAGTACACTCTACTAACTCGTTGAAAAGAGACGATCTTTACAGCAGCCTCAGCGCGAACAAAATTTGGGCGCGATTTGAACGACGGCATAGGAGGGGCCTCAATTGATGCCAGAAAGTCAGGCATTGTAGAACGGCATGCTTGAAATCATTATCCTAGTTTACCAAAACTGCCTTTCTGATGCATTCATGATCAAGTTTAGACAAGTCCGAAGCATATCAATGTCTTTTTTTCTTTTTTATTCCTATGGCCCTCTTTCTCAGCACCGGCATATACAAGGTGCCCCAGATATCATGCAGCACGATTTAAAAAATGAGGAACGGCGTTACGCGAAGAAAACCTAGTGCGTATTGCTTCCTGTGAGTAGCCGCCAGTAATTTTTTTCGTTACTGAGATTTAATTACGTATTTGTAATTAATAATTTAACTCGAGAAGTACTGTCCTAATTATCAAAGTGTCAATGAGAAAGTTGTAGATCAACATGAAAAACTCCCGATTCAGCTTTCTGTTGCTCAATACGTGCTACATAAATGTGTTTTTCCGAGTGTGAAAGAAGCCCGCGAATACAGGCCGAATTGCCGCGCGACTGGCCGCTCGAGGCACTTTGCGTAATTAGAGTATTTACAAGCGACGGCAAACAATATTACCTTGGTTCTGTCCAGTTGAGTAGCCTTTGCATATGTTTAAAGTTTAGCCCAAGTTAAGTGGAACACCCTGTATTTCGGCCGCAGCGCAACGATCGAGGCCTGTATCGCTCACCTCAACTATATGATGTACGTCACCGGACTGCAGCACTTTTGCTTAAAGTTGTAAATGACTGTACAGAACTATCTTGGGGCATTGGACTAAGTTCGTATTGACTTATTTTTCATTTATCAGGCTCTCCTTTCATGTTGTTTATTGCGCGCGCTCTTTTGGGAGGAGGGAGAAGCGTTATAACGGTGCAATGTAAACCGAGTTATACCCTTACGGGTCCTTAAGGGCGTAAGGGTGTAAGTCATACACAGAAAGCACTATTGTACAAATCTGAACCGTGGTTGTTAGGCGAGGAAGACGAGAAAAAAAAAAAACGCTTAACCTTGCACTCGGCCGCGCAACGCTTCAAACAGCGAAGCTGGGCGATAGTAGCCCAGTATTTTCCGGAAGTGCGCGCGAACTTTTCATCTTATTACTCATGATGATTATAATATCTTTTCGCACGTCTCGGACTTACGGCCGTCACTGCGCGTTGCATATCGCAGCTTGCAACACCGACACCGCGTTCCACCGCGTTGCAATGCCGACAACGCGTTCCAGCAGACCCGCTCCGTGAATGCGTCTCTCTCTCTCTCTCTCTCTCTCTCTCTCATAGCGCGCAAAATATCTTCTTCACCTCGCAGAGCACGAGCGTGCGAACGCGCCAGTTGTGGACGAAGACGCACCGCCATCCTGAACCGGTGCATTAAATCTGCACCGCCATTCCTTCGTGCATCCCTTCTACGGCGTGGCATAGTTTTCAGAGGCAGGAGTTCACTGTTATACCAGCATTAACAAACCTAACTGCTTGCCGCCCCCCCCCCCCCCCCCCAAAAAAAAAAAAAACAACGAAAAAGAAAGAAAAGCGGTCCCAGAGTGGCCCAAAATCTAGTCATTGGTAGAGATGACAACATACCGAAATGCGGTAGGTGGTGAGGTCAACGTCATAGGCGCTCTTTTTCTGCGTCAATTTCGGTTTCGGAGATCGAATGTGAAATATTTGTTCGAGTCTGTAGCTTTTTTAGGAACTTGTTCAGTTAAAATGTATTCGCTCAGCTAGATAATGTCGAGAACGGGCTCCAAACGTCTCCTTTGCTTTAGCCACCTAAGGTCAATGATTAAAGGGTAACGTATCATTTCGTTAATTATGCACATAACTGATCAAATTACTCCTTATATAGATGCTGTTAATCTGGAACTCGCATGGTGACCAATAACGTCACTGTTATTTATATTGCTCTAACTTTACAAATTTGGTGCAGTAAAAAAATTAAAACACGGTTGGTATATGAGACAGTCATTGCGACAATGGAAAATTAAGGCATTTGTCAATTCCAAGTGAGCGAAGACGAAAGAAGATCTAGCATGCTACTATAAGTCTTGCTACTCTGCACCTGATACGCGCCGTTCTTGTTTAGGTTACATAGTCGTCTGCATTATCTGCACACAATTTAAAGGGACACTAAAGAGAAACACCAAATGAGTTTAGACTGATCAAGTTGTCTTTCAGAACTCTATATTCGTTATAATCTCGAGATTTCCATTTTCTAAATTTCGCGCTGAAACCCCATAGCGCCGGTACGTCAGTGTGACGTCATGGATTTCAAAGTGTTTGCTCGTACCTGGGCCGTTGTGGGGCTCGTTACACGTTTTTGAATCTCGCTAAGTTGAGTCTCTAGCTCTTTAAGGGCACAATAACGTAGTACAGCTTTACTGATGAAGCGTTAACTATGCCTGAGAAGACGCCGTCAAAACCCGTGATGTCACGGCGAGCTGTAGTGCGGGAACTTGAAGACAGTGTCGCCACCTGTCTTTCGTTTATGCATTTTCGATTGGACATCGTAAATTGGAAAATGGGCCGTAAATAGATAATTAGGAAATTAATAAGTGCATTTCTGTTAGTTAGATAATTATGTGTTTCGAATTTTCGTATAAGCAATGTCAGCCTCTTCGAATTATACAGTTCAATGACGAGAATTATTTTATCTGCAATTGGCAATTTTTCAAAATTCAGTAAAACTTAGAAATGATAAACCCGTATATATTGCACAGGTACTGCATGCGTCATCTCTAGTCACCATCCATCTGCTAGCACATGGTACGGGTCATTCATAGCCAAGACAATTTCCACCTCTGACGATCACGTGTAGCACTTTCTCAGAACAACTGCAAAGTATGCCACCACCACCAGCATCTCGTGGCGCCTTCGTCATCGTATCTTCCGCCATGCCATCGCGCCGCTTGTACGCGGGCGGTCAGTTCCAGAGCGGTCCACTAGCCGCAAAGCGCTGCCATCCGGCGGAGAGCACTCGCTCCAAATCTGCAACACTCGCGCTACAGTCAGCAGCAAGCAGAGGTGCACTCTTCCACAGCGGTCCACGGCATTCCTTGCGCGGCAGCGATACTTGTCATCTTTTGTCTGCCATGGCCGTCATGTTTAGGACACCACCTACTGGAATTCATCATAAGTTGTGATGTGAGTCGATGTCAGGCGCAGAAGCGAGCACCCGCGGATGAAAACGAATTCATGTATAGTATGCCTAGGTGTCGACCCGGAACCCTTATCTGTTCGGTTCAGGTTACGGTTCAGACATTTCGGTTCGGTTTCAGTCTCCTGAACGGAGAAAATAACCATTTGAACCGTTTGGAACCGGTTTATCTGCGGCAGGCAATTAAAAAAAATTCCGGGAAACTTAAAATGATCACCCCGTAATACACATGCATATGGTTCCTTTAAATGTTCCTTTAAATAGTGTTCCTTTGGAAACCTTCAGGCCACTGGCCTTCTGTAATATTTTACAGCGGAGCTGTTATACGCTAGGTTCTGGCGGTTTGTGTGCGTAGGCAATAAAGATGGCGGCCACCACAGAGCTCACGACCAGCCGATTCCGGTGATAAAAACGATGATAAAAGCGTATCGCCGGGTATGCCCCAGCTACGTTTAATCCTGAGAAGTGTCAAAACGCATTGTGATAAAAAAATATTGTAATAAAAAAAGTAAAACGGGAATAGACACTGTTTAGTATGGATTGTGGTTTGATACCACGGGCTCTATCAACACCACCTAGATAGCACAAGCCTACGCACTCCGATCTGTGACGTCATGCTACCTGGCCCGAAATTTCAATTGCCAAGGCTGGCGTGACGAAAGCGGTGACGTCAAAATCACTGTTGCTTACGCGGGAGCATCCCCATTAGATTATATGGCAGTCGGGCCAGGTAGCATCACGTCATGATCGGAGTGCGTAGGCCTTGTGCTATTTAGGTGGTGTTGGCTCTATAGGCAAACCACGTAACCTTATGTCAATTCCCTTCCCGCCGTGTAATAGGTAGGCCGCGTGCGATAAGGACTTCTGAAGAACAGCGCGCCTACAAAGAACACCGTCGTGAACAGAAGCGGGAATGTGCGCGGCGACGGCGGGCGGCCCGTTAAGAAACTCGGCGGTAATGCAGTTCCACTCAACGTGAAAGCTGGGGAAGTGCGGAGCAGTGATTCGCCGGTGTTTCCCTTGTGTTCATCTCGTGTTTAGCTATTAGATCTTTTCACGATATTGGGATTAGCTTGCCTGCGCTGGCGAGCAACTTTAGCTTCTCGAGCGCCAGTAGCGCACCAGGATCTCTGCCAGGGGGGGTTGAATTTTTGTGTGTGTGTGTGGGGGGGGGGGGAGCAAACACTTTGCATAATATGAAATTTCCTTGCTTTAGCCAGATGAATCCAACAGCAAATAAAATGCCAAATAATTATAATAATGACACCAAGGGTGATTACGATATTTATTTCTTCAGCGTTTTACTGAAAGTAATTTAAGAGTGAATGAATAAATACAAGATAAAGTGTTTTTGTTAATCAGGAAAACTCGACCTCAAGCCACCTCCTGAATTGTAATGACAATGTGAACAGAGCACTGAAGGTACACGTTGGACTGGTGGGGCTGGACGCGTGGGAGGAAGTGGGGTTACAACCCTCTCCCCCCTCCCCCCCCTCCTCGGTGCGCCACTGTCGGGCGCGCACCGCTTGATCAGCCGTGTCGGCGCTGTCTTTTCACGGGCGAGCGCCCACTGTTGCTCCGAGTGGGAGTGCACGCTAAACAACATAGAACACCTTGACACGAACACCACGAGGCAGCAATGGGAGGCACTGCTGTCCAGCTCGGCCCTCGACAACCAGCTCAAGCTGATCCAGAGAGCAAAGAAGATGGCAAGAGCCAGCGGAGCCCTGGGGGGCTATCTTGTACGCGTTCCAAAATGGAACGGAGGCGGTTCCTTCCATCGAGCCGCACACGATTGGTCAATTTGATCGTCACGGTTCCAATTGACCAATCGTGTGCGGCTCGATGGAGCGGACCGCCTCCGTTCCATTTTGGAACGCGTACAAGATCGCACCCCTGGACTAGGGGCCCCGACCATTAGCGATGCCCCATTGGGACAAGAAAAAACCCTATCTTTGCATTAAAGTTTATCTATCTATCTATCTATCTATCTATCTATCTATCTATCTATCTATCTACCTACCTACTACCTACCTACCTTATCTACCTACCTACCTCTACTACCTACCTACCTACCTACCTACCTACCTACCTACCTACCTACCTACCTACCTACCTACCTACCTACCTACCTACCTACCTACCTACCTACCTACCTACCTACCTACTACCTACCTACCTACCTACCTACCTACCTACCTACCTACCTACCTACCTACCTACCTACCTACTACCTACCTACCTACCTACCTACCTACCTACCTACCTACCTACCTACCTACCTACCTACCTACCTACCTACCTACCTACCTACCTACCTACCTACCTACCTACCTACCTACCTACCTACCTACCTACCTACCTACCTACCTACCTACCTACCTACCTACCTACCTACCTACCTACCTACCTACCTACCTACCTACCTACCTACCTACCTACCTACCTACCTACCTACCTACCTACCTACCTACCTACCTACCTACCTACCTACCTACCTACCTACTACTACCTACCTACCTACCTACCTACCTACCTACCTCCCTACCTACCTACCTACCTACCTACCTACCTACCTACCTACCTACCTACCTACCTACCTACCTACCTACCTACCTACCTACCTACCTACCTACCTACCTACCTACCTACCTACCTACCTACCTACCTACCTACCTACCTACTACCTACCTACCTACCTACCTACCTACCTACCTACCTACCTACCTACCTACCTACCTACCTACCTACCTACCTACCTACCTACCTACCTACCTACCTACCTACCTACCTACCTACCTACCTACCTACCTAACTACCTACCTACCTACCTACCTACCTACCTACCTACCTACCTACCTACCTACCTACCTACCTACCTACCTACCTACCTACCTACCTACCTACCTACCTACCTACCTACCTACCTACCTACCTACCTAACCTACCTACCTACCCTACCTACCTACCTACCTACCTACCTACCTACCTACCTACCTACCTACCTACCTACCTACCTACCTACCTACCTACCTACCTACCTACCTACCTACCTACCTACCTACCGAGAGTGCTTGCTGTTGGCGTCCATGGCGGGAAAGAGCGCCCCGGAGCGCGGGAATGGCTTTTCTAGGCGCGCCCTAGTGGAATCTTTGCACCTGTGAGGCTGTGGCGCCCTCTCTTGAGTAGTTTCGGTATCAGCGTGGCGTTTTAACAGCGGAGCTGTTTATGCCGAGCGCAATCTGTCCTAGAAAAACAATGTGGGCCGATCCTAGCGGTAGTGCAGAAAGGGTCCAAGCGCAATGGCACATACACCTGTGAGTGTGAACTAGCGAAGCTGAGCCTGCATGAGTCTAGATAAGCATGGTTGGGACTACTTAAGCTTAGTCAGTCATCGATATCCAATCGATAGCCAATCAATAGCTAATCAATAATCGATCAATAATGAATAAATTCCTGAAAATGCTGTGGATGACTTGGTAGTGCTTAGCTTAGCCCAAATA
This sequence comes from Dermacentor silvarum, assembly GCF_013339745.2. Taxonomy (NCBI): domain Eukaryota; kingdom Metazoa; phylum Arthropoda; class Arachnida; order Ixodida; family Ixodidae; genus Dermacentor; species Dermacentor silvarum. Next base: position 245,957,713 of record NC_051155.1, on the reverse strand, counting down.
CGTGGCTAATACCTTGCGATGCCAATCGGTAGCCAATAAATAGATAATCGATTAATAATCAATAAATTCCGGGAAATGCTGGGGATGACTAGGTAGTGCTTAGCCTAGCCCAAAAGCCATAACTAGCTATGTGCCCATCAGCTCCGCTCTCTTTAGAATTGCGCCTCCAGTGCAATGTACGCTAATTTTTTCGATGGAGTTTTTATTAATTTGGGTTAAGGAATACGTTAATTCATTATGTTTTCCTTATTTTATATTATTTTATACTTATATGGCTTAATTTTACCCCTTTTAGGGGAATTTTATAGGAATTTTATGTCTTATGCATAGCTTGTGTTGTGCGTGACACCCACCGACGAGGGACGACATCCAGGGTCCCTAAAGTGCTCCGCACTTATTCACAGGGCACCTAATTATATCTGTGTGTGCGTCCGGAAAGTGCGATAGGCAGCGCAATGGAAGCCAGGAGCGCGTTGTATTTTTACTTCACATGTCCGTCGATCTGCAACGAAACAGACAAGCAGTACAAGCTGTCTACCATAGCCTCCGAAATCCTCCCATCTCAGAGGCCATATGCCGTCGTCGCGCCTATCTCCCGACTTTAGCGACAGATGGCGCTCGCATCTCAAAAAAATGTCTCTCGTTAGGCTTAGACGCGTTCGAAACGAGAAGCGATCTCGAAAATTCCTCAAGATTAGTCATAACACTCTCTCGGCGAAGCGGCATGAGACTAAGCAAAAGCCGTTTACGCAGTCATTTGCTACGAACGAAGTGAATTCTACAAAAAAATGTGGTTGATCCCTCTTATATAGGAATCGGTATAGAACACGAAAGTGAAACGTGTCTTCACAGAAGTAGTGTAATGTTTATTGCACATTGATATATAATGTCTATTGGTGTTTTGTGGCTAAAGCGCCCTTAGGCGTTGATGCACCCACGCTGACGCCTGGTGGCACGTCTTCTCCATCACGACTACCAACGTCGATGACCATGAGCAACCGTCGTGCATATGGAAGCTGCACTACGCTGCACACGCTAGCACAACGCGAAAGACGAAGCACGTAACTGACACACTAATACAACGCGCAAGACAAAGCACGTAACTGAATCGTCACCGAGTCAAATCAGCGCGTACAGCGCGTCGTAATTGCAGCCTCCGCGATCAACTTCAGAAACATTTTCAGAGCTAATTGCGGAGGCCATGCTCCGCTGTGCTGAGTACGGTGAACGCCACCTAGGTGGCGTTGGTAGTGCTTCTTGATGCCAGCGTCCCTTCGAATGCTGGCATCGAGGCGTCGTAGTGCTGAGACCACCGAAGCGTTCACTGTCGGTGCGCGTTAGTGTCATAATGCAGTACTTCTCTTTTCTGCTCGTAGGCGGCGGCACCGCCCCGAGCAAGAGCGCGGGTACTGTTGCGTTCGGCGACCAGGGGCGCAGCGATCTTGGAAGTAACTCCTGTTTACCTGCGACGAATAGCTTCGGGAGGCTGAAAAGCCGTCCCGCCGGGAAAGATCAGCGGCGCGGCGACATCATGTCTCTACACCTTTCAAAGAGTACGTGTCTCGACACTATAGGAAGAGGAGACTCTTGGAAAAGTAGACGCGTTCTCACGGCCGCTCGACAGACAAGCTGGCCGCCAAGGCCGCTCTCCAAACAGATCCGTCGATGGCTGGCCCATTCCAGGAACAGACGCGTCAGTTCCAGTCAGGTGCGAAGCCACCTGTCTACGAGTGTCCCCTCCTTTATGTGGGGAAGTGAGCAGTGTGTGCCCGAGGGCACTTCTCCGAATGTGGTCGGGCAACGAAGGCGCCGGGGGATTTTGCGGACCCTCGCCCTCTACGCAGACCATCGGTGACTTTCGACGCTCCGATTGGAGGATGGTGGGACCGCAGCTTGGACAGAGGGGTTTTAAGGAGACCTTTGGGGGCCATCGGGAGTGCTCTCCCATCTGCCCTAAGATGTAGCCAGTGCTTCGATCTAGTATGCTTCGATCCAGTCATGTTAGACTGAGGAGACGTATCGTTCTCCTACTTCCCTTGTAAATAATGTAAATAAACCCAGTACTCTTCGTTCTCGATGAGAACCTGTTCCTCCCTTCAACAACGTCTTCAGCGTCATCGTGGATGAAGCGGACGACGGCATGGGCCAGCTACCAATTTGGATATGCCTGACTCCAACTCTTACAACTGCTGGCGAGGCCACGACACCCCAACTCCTACAACAGGTAGCAGCGGCTGTGTAGGCTAGACCTGCAGTTTGACGTCGAACTCGGATAGACCACGACTCCCAACTCCAACAACTGGTGGCAGCGGTGGGATTGACCTCACGGATCTTGGGATGGACGTGGTGACCGACCGGTATCCTGATCAAGTTGGAGGCGACTTGGGAATGACCACCTCTTGCAACTGACTGGATACGGCGCAGAAGGACTGGTGATATGGTGCTGCTTCTGTGGGTAAGCGTTTGGTTTTGGCTGTAAGATTTACCAGGCTTTAATTTCTCTGTGTTTGTAGAATTGAATCGCTGGGGATCTTTTACTTGTATTCTGATTCGGAATTTTGATTTGCGAGTGTATCGCAGCAAGTATTGTGTGACAGCAGAGCCAAAGCTTAAATGTAGTGACCATGGTCCTGTTGAGTTTGACGAGAGCTGGCCTGTTGTGGTTGTGTGAAGAGCTCGAGGTAGACGTAGAGGAGGACTTAGCGGAAGCAGAGATTCGAAAAACCATTCTCCAAAGCGACAATGATTTGTATATCATCGAACATCTCGGTAACAAAATTCTAAGCAAGAAACAGAAACATGAACCAATTAGGCAGGAAAAGGAAAAAAATGAGACAGGAACAGGAAGAAAAGAGGCAGGAATTGAAAAGAATATTGCAGGAGAAATGCAGTCCGGAAGAAAGGGAAGCAAGTAGGAAGTATGTAGCATCGGTGGGGAGAGACATTGGACGTTTGCAGCAGTCAATCGAAGAAAGAGAACGGTGGCTTGAAAAAACGGTAGGTTGGAGGCAGCGAAAGTGGGAGGAAGTCGCTAGCAGGGTTTTGTCAAGAGCCAAAGAGGTTAGTACCTCTGAGGTTAGCAGCGAGTTCAAAGATGAACTTAATGTGTTAGCTGCTAACGATGCCTTAGTGGCGACAGCGGCCGTTGAAGGCCGTAGTGAGAGCGACGAGGTGCTGTGCCAACAGAGCACGGTAGAGACAGCTAGGCCAGCTGTGAATGAATTGGCACAGTCACCGTGTGTGGGCGTCGCAGAAATTGTTAGCGAGGTCGTTAACGAGGAACAGGTCACTGCTGACCCGACAGACACGAGCACCCAGGTCGAGTCAGGGCTGCGTGCCGATGCGCAGTGCGAGCTGGACGATGCAGTTGTGGGCAGTTCGCAGGATTGTGAGCTGCGTAGCTCAAAGGAAAACAGCTGCATGGTTCAGGGATCAGTAAAGCTGTCTGCCAGTCTAGAAAGCCAAAAGAGGGATGATTTAGGCACGAATCATTCGGACTGTGCGGGTGAGACAGCGATCGAGACCGACGAGCTGTGTGCCGATGCACAGCGTGAGCTGGACAATGCAGTAGAGGGCAGTTCGCAGGAGTGCGAGTTGCCTAGCTCGAATAAAGACTGCTGCATTGTTCCAGAGTCGGTAGAGCTGTCCGCCAGTCGGGGCAAAGAGGGAGATGATTTATTAGTAAATCACTCAGACTGTGTGGGCAAAATAGTGATCCGGACCGAGGAGATATGTAACGGTCAGCACGAGGCGCGAGCAGATGACTCAAAAGTGAGTTCGAAGAAGAAGCACCGTAGAAGCAAGGGCCGTAAGGATCGGAATGCGGTAGGGAGTCCGACGCAGCCTAGCAAAATGAAAGGCGTCAAGATGCATGAGCGGGGCGCCAAGAAAAGAAAGGTGCGATCGGCGTTTTCGATTAAAGCGTGTCCGAGTCGCCGGCCTAAAAGCATTAAACGGAGCATGCTCTGCACGAACGCGGACAAAGGGCACGGGGAAATTATGTTCCCCGTAGTTCCGTCGTTTTTTTTCGGGGTGCCGCATGCAGAGTGAAAGAGCGCAAGGGCGCAGGACGAGGTGAAGTGATAGGGAGACGCGACGCGGTCAACCGAGGTCGCTATGAAAGCATGTCGCCAGGGCACAAATTGACAGGGGACTGTGAAGTCTCGACAGAGTTGACGGAATGTCAGGCCTTTTGTTGTCGCTGGTTACCTAGAATAGCTTTCAGGGCGCGACCACCTCGAGTACGGCTCAAAAGTACGAGTTCGTAGTAATTAATCGGAACGACAGGAAAAAGGAAAGGTTCCGTAGAAGCAAACATTGTTTTGTTTGGTTATTTTTGAGCATCTAAAAGTTTCGCGATTTGGGATTAGAATTTTTCAATAAGTAATTTTTGAGTTTTGTTTACTTTTTTCGTTTGAGAAGCTCCGAGGTTTGAAAGATTTGGTTTCCGTAAAGCTTTGGTTTCGCGAAATGTTCATTAATGAGTAGTTAGGCTTTTCTTTTTTTTTTTGTGAATGACTTGAAGCGTCAAGGTCATCTGTTGAAAGCCTATTGTAACGCGCGCGGGTATCAGTTAACCTTAGTTAAAATTGTAAATTTTTCTTTAAGGGTTAAGCGCGTGGTGTTTTCAGTGAATGCATAATTTGCACTGAAAAGGTACGTTCCATTAGCGCGCGTCCTGTGTGGACTGAAAGAAACGGCATATTTAAGACTGGGTCGCTCGTGTGTGTTCGGGACGGCGGTGTTCTGTTTTCTATTAAGCGTGCGTGGAAGCAGTTATTGGCAGACGCGTTTTCTTCTAAAATTCGTGTGAGTGCGTAAATTACGCAAGTTTAGTTTTTTGTTCTTTAAGGCGTGTCCTGCAAAAAACAATAGGGAAAGAAAACGTCTGCGTGAGACGCAAGTATGCGTTGTGATTACGGAGCTCAAAATTGGCGCGATTTCGATTATGTATCCTTCGAGTTCACGAAGCTGTGCAGTGGCGCCAGTAGGTGCGATAAGTAGTCCACTGTGATAAGGGTATGAACAGACTGCTCGCGAAGTTAGGCTGCAGAAGTTATGCTGAAGCGTTGGTTATTTAGAGCCTTTGGTTCAGCTTTACGTATGCCTCTGCTCTCGTGCAGCGCGACAGTCGGGTTTCGTTGAACTCAAAGGAACGTGAGCGTTCGCTTTGGCGGCACAAAATTTTGGGGTCGAAATTTGCAGTACTCAGTTGAGCGGCTTATATTGAAATTTTGGTGTGAGGCCTGGTGAATTAAACAGCTGATTCCGGGCGTTTGCACGCTGAGGTCTGCTGTGTTACCGGGATCGACTCTTCCGTGCCGGTTGTTGTGAGATGGTTGGAGGAATTCCGAGATTGCAATTGTTGCAGAATGCCGAGCCATCTTCTGGGTCACCAGCCATTCTCTTCCTGACCAGCGGTTGTCAGCGCTGGCCGGTCGAGATTTTCCGGGCCGCGGAGGAGCTGTTACGTTCGGCGACCAGCGGGGGCAGCGATCTTGGAAGTAACGTACTCCTGTTTACCTGCGACGAATCGCTTCGGGAGGCTGAAAAGCCGTCCCGCCGGGAAAGATCAGCGGCGTCATCATGTCTCTACACCTTTCAAAGAGTAGTGTCTCGACACTATAGGAAGAGGAGACTCTTGGAAAAGTAGACGCGTTCTCACGGCCGCTCGACAGACCAGCTGGCCGCCAAGGCCGCTCTCCAAACAGATCCGTCGATGGCTGGCCCATTCCAGGAACAGACGCGTCAGTTCCAGTCAGGTGCGAAGCCACCTGTCTACGAGTGTCCCCTCCTTTATGTGGGGAAATGAGCAGTGTGCGCCCGAGGGCACTTCTCCGAATGTGGTCGGGCAACGAAGGCGCCGGGGGATTATGCGCACCCTCGCCTTCTACGCAGACCATCGGTGACTTTCGACGCTCCGATTGGAGGATGGTGGGACCGCAGCTTCGACAGAGGGGTTTTAAGGAGACCTTTGGGGGCCATCGGGAGTGCTCTCCCATCTGCCGAGGGCTCTCCCATCTGCCCTGAGATGTAGCCAGTATGCTTCGATCCAGTCATGTTAGACTGAGGAGACGTATCGTTCTCCTACTTCCCTTGTAAATAATGTAAATAAACGCAGTACTCTTCGTTCTCGATGAGAACCTGTCCCTCCCTTCAACAACGTCTTCAGCGTCAGCGTGGATGAGGCGGACGACGGCATGGGCCAGCTACCACTTTGGATATCCCTGACTCCAACTCTTACAACTGCTGGCGAGGCCACGACACCCCAGCTCCTACAACAGGTAGCAGCGGCTGAGTAGGCTAGACCCGCAGTTTGACGTCGAACACGGATAGACCACGACTCCCAACTCCAACATTACGGACGAAGATCGTGCCGCAAGCGCGAAGCGTATGCACCTTTGGTTGGATCACCTCAACCGGCTCCACTCCCATCGTAATCGTGGGTGATTTCAACATAGACGTGGCTCGGCCAGACAGAAAGTTGTCGGTGGCGTTTCTCTTGGAAAGGTTCGGCATTCAATGTTACACAAACATCAGTCTGCCCACTACGCGTCATCGGTCGTGTATGGACCTCATATACAGCTCCGCTGGTCATCCACCTTCGCAGAGTGGAATAGCTCTGAAATATATATATATACTGTAAAGGGAACAGAGACACAGACACAGCACCCGTTCCTGGGTTTGGTTTGGTTTGGTTTGGTGCCTATAGATATAGCACAACCCACTACGGGGGATTGACCATGAATCGGGCGGCAGTGGGAAGAAAAATGAAGGATACCTAAATGGGATTTTCTTACTTAAGAATGAGATAATAAATGAATTGTAATCGTTAATATTAATTTTCATGCTATAGCATCTTAAAATTTGAAGCAAATATTTTTGTTGTCTTGTGAAAAAAAATTAGCATGGCAGTCTCCTTGTTTCCATTACAAAATTAAATATGGCATCACATACGTTCATATTACAGTGTCCTAGTGCCGACGCCCCCAGAGATAGAATGATAGGTAACGTAATGGTCAATCCAAGTTGGCGAAGGGGACCTTCTAGAAGTCGTTTTCTATGCATGGTGAACCTACGACACTCTATAAAGAAATGATCCATAGTTTCGGGTTCATTGCAATAAAAGCATTGAGGGGAAGGCGCCAAACCAGACCTATGGGTATGGAAATTAAGCCTTGGTATTCGGCAACGCATTCTAGTAAACGACACTTCAAATTTTCTTGTTGAACACTCCATCTGCTGTGCCAAGGAAACCTAAGGTGCTGAAAATCGGTGTTATTGAGTACACATGATTTGGCCTGTTCTTCTTGGACAGAAAATTTTTTTTAAATCTCGCAGAAGTGACGTATGCCGAAGGTCTTAGGATCCTCAGTACCGGGCCGTTAAGAGATGCCGCTGCTAGTGCGTCTGCAGATTCGTTTAAAGTGAGCCCCACGTGCCCTGGCACCCATACCAGATGGATAAGGCGTAAATGTTGGGGGATGGATGAATGAAATTCTCGGAGAATGATAGATGAATTGGGCACTGATAAAGCGGAGCAAACAGACAAGGAGTCGGTTAAGATTACGGCTGAAGTAATAGATGTGGGAAGTTTTCGTAGAGCTAGGATGATCGCTAATAACTCCGCCTGAAATATTGGCGTAAAGTCGGGTAGTCGAAGGGAGAAAGACCAATTTAATGATGCCGAAAAAATACCCACTCCTGCCTTCTCTTCACTGACAGAAGCATCTGTGGCTATTACTGCATTTATTTGGAGGTTCTCGAGGTGGTCATCTAGCAAACTTTTTAGGTATCGAATAGGTAGGAGTTTAGCGTTATTATGAAATATATCATCGAATTCAACGCTTACTGTCGCAGTAGGGAAATTTTGAAAATCCACATCACGGATTGATATTTCTAATGGCTCTAACAGTTTCTGCACAAAAACTACCTGGGGACAATGCAGTCTGGACCATTGATTCTCAAAGAATGCAGTCGGTTCTGTACCGACTGTTCTATTATATGCTTCGTCCTCGTCTTCTCCTCGTTCGCCCCCTAGAGCCCGGTGCATCTCTTCATCTTTACACTCGGCCACGCTGCAAGTTTCCGGCATGGCTTGCAAACAAGCCACTTAACATGGAGGCAACCCTGTTCAGTGTGTGAAGTCGTCGTTGGTGAGCCGTCCACTTCTCTGGCGGGCGACACTGGCTGTTGCGCGCTGGTCGCAGGTCTTGCCGACGATTATCCTGCCGCTCAGCGTTGTCAATTCCAGGCGAAGTTGAAGAGATTCCCTTAAAGGGTGCTCCGTCGATTATTGTGAGTGGTGCTACCAGTCTTCCCCTCTTCTCCTCGGGTTTTCGAGGACCATCAAAATAAGAGTTTGAGAGGCTGTCCACGGATGGTGATGCTCTGAATGACTGGAGGGCACAGTCGGAGTCATTCTGAAGTGGCGCTTCGTTGCGGTGGCCACTGTGCCTTGGGCACAGTGGCCCCCCTGAAGGAAGCACCTTGACACCTGCATGGATGCTATATATGCTTAACAGCGACAGCGCCGACAAGTGCAGCAGGGGCGTTCTCGGAAATAGGCGACCGTGGTAATGGATGGCTCTGATCAATGGCCGCTGACGCTTGCCTGAACGCCAAATCATGACCTCTGGTAGCAGGAATCGGAACTGAAGGATTGCCACCGCCACTGCTGCTGGAACCACAAGGCGTTGGGGCTGGTTGCTGCTGAATACTAGAAGATACCGAAGTGTTGCAACTGCTCCCCTGGTGCGGTGGTGGCTTCGGGCAACAGGCATCCTGCAGTGAAGGCTGTCTTGTGATGCTTCCCTTGTGACCTGGTGTAACTGACACTCCCGAAGACGAGAACGACGACGGCACCGGGTAGAGTGGGCCTGCACGCGGCTGCTGCTGCAGCCTGCAGGGAGGATGATTACAGGACCCTGGGCCAATCGGTCCAAGCCCTGGTTGGGCTCTTGCTGCTTGAGACTTAAGTCTAACGCCGTCTCGTAGACGGGCTGGTCGGCCATCTCGTTGGTGGACGGCCCCCCCTTTGCGGCAGGGGTGGCGTGTGCCGGAGTGGGGCTTTTGTTGCGCTGCTCCTCGGCCCTCAGCAGCCGTAGAGCCACTGCGGCTGGGTCCGTGTCCCAAGGGTCGCCGTACTATGGTGGCTAGAAGGCACCATAGCCGTACTGCAGATTGCCCGCGTCGTCGCCGCATGCCTCTGCATCCACCGCCGCTGCGGATGCAGCTTCATCCGCTGTCTTGGAGGCCTTGCTGCCGGGTACGCTATGGAAAGCGGAGGACGCCGACGTAGAGATGCTCGAACCGGAGGCGTGTGCCACCACTGGAAGGACCGATATTATCGGTCCATTCAGGGATGCTCGCGCTAAGGAATCGGCCATTTCAATGAAATGTAATCCGCAGTGTCCTGGTACACAATAATTTTACAAGATTCAGCTGGGGGGGGGGGGGGGGGGATAAATGTTAGAAACGTCTTTAGAGCTGGTGAATTGGTTGAAGCTGTAAGCGCAGTACAGACAGAAAGGGAGTCTGTTATAATAACCGCACTGGATTCATTTAAAGGGAGTTTGCGCAGAGCTATAATCATTGCTAAGAGCTCAGCTTCAAATACAGGAGTAAAATCTGGCAGTCTCAAGGAGAATGACCAGCCAAGCTGTTGATGCTGATCCTCTGTACAAATGGCACATACCCATCGTGGGGGATTGGCCAAGAATTGGGCTGTTTGGAGAAAATGGATTTTAAAAAATTAGAAAAAGATAGAAAGAAAGAAAAAAGGAAAATGAATTCTGGTCGGTGTTCTAATTAATTATTATAATTGATTATTTTAGGAAGGCAGTCAATTCGAATTAGTGATAAAGTTTTGCATTGCAGTGCAAACATTCTGGTGGCTGTACCCCAATGTGGAAGCTCCAAACAAAGCAAGACGGGGGCGTTCATGCTGAGGCCAAGTTTGTTAATTAGGGGTCCTGAAGCTACCCGCCGGGGTGGCTCAGTCAGCTAAGGCGTTGCGCTGCTGAGCACGAGGTCGCGGGATCGAATCCCGGCCCCGGCGGCCGCATTTCGATGGAGGCGAAATGCAAAAACGCCCGTGTGCTTGCGTTGTAGTGCACGTTAAAGAACCCCAGGTGGTCAAAATTAATCCGGAGCCCTCCACTACGGCGTGCCTCATAATCAGAACTGGTTTTGGCACGTAAAACTCCAGAAAGAAGAAGAAGAAGGGTCCTGAAGCTGTTCTATCATCTGCTTCGTCCTCCTCTTCCCTTCGTTCCCCGAGCGCCCGAGCCCAAGTGCATCTCTTCATCTTTACAATATATATATATATATATATATATATATATATATATAATGTTGTAGAAAACTGTCTGTATATGGTTTCAAATGCAACACACTAGCTGGATTATGCTTTATTTTTCGAAGTGGTCTAACGGCAGAGCATATTTTCTCAGCAGTCTTCGAACGTCCTGTTTCAGTGCGTGCCTCCTCCCGCGTACGATTCTTTCCTCCGTTCAAGGACACGATCCCTCCTCACCCACAGCTTCATTCCCGCAGGTCTGAACAGATCGCGAGACTACAAGGCTTATACGAAAACTGCTCAGATGACACGGATGCGATGGATGTCATCCCACTGAGATCGAGAATGCGACAACTCTGGCCCTAGAAGACTTGTGTGCCAGGCCACGTATGCCGCTCAGAGCATGGAGCGCGTTTCCATTGAGCACTTAGGCATTGCAGACCACTCAAAATTAAATTGACGGTGTCGCAAAGCTACGTAGTATGCAAAAGGCTCAAAAAAAAAAAAAAAAAAAAAAAAAAACGAGCGTTTCTGCGTTCCACAACCATCCGAACGCGACAAGGAATCGAACCTGTGACTTCGTGCTCGGCGACAGAACACCGTATTTCCACTGAACCAACGCAACGTACAGAAGGATGTCCCTCCGGGCCCTGCACGCCGCTTTTCGTTCGTGAGAAGAGTGTGATACGCCATGTATACGCTCGTATGTGACCCGATTCGACCTCCCTCTCTTTATTCGCTTGAGGTGTCCTTTATCGAGAGACAGTTGTGTTGCATATTGCCCAACATTTTTCAACAAGAACCTCCCAATATGTGCCTCTCCAATCCATGCTTCCCCGCCCCGGTAATTGTATCTCATAACGCTTTGTTCATTCATTACCTTCGCCGCGTGCGCCCCGTTTCTCTCGCTCGCGCACAACGTTCTCTATTCCAAAAGCAGCGAGTCCTTGCAGCGTCCGCAGGTGCGTGCAGGCTTCGCGGCTACCGGGGAAGCTGCGCTCAGGGGCTTCTCGTGCTCGCCCGCTAACTCGATTAGCCCTGCTCCTGCTTCTTTGTGTCGGCGCTGTTACTTCGTGCACTTTATCTAGAGGCTGACCGAACAATTTTTTTTTTTTATGCCGCGTATTGGGCGTGGAATTTCTGGAAATTGACAATAAGAGCCTCATGCGGATGCGAGCAGGAAACAACACCCGAGGAAGAAAGCCTATATTTTTGTGGTCGAATTTTGGATCCTGTGTTCAACTATCGACGCAATGCGTGCGTGCGCGCGCGCGCGCGCGTGTGTGTGTGTGTGTTTGTGTTTGTTAGATCATACAGAAATCTTAAAATCGCCTGTGACAGCGTAATTGTAGTCCATAAATGGGCTGGGTTACGCGAAGCGGCCAACATCACTCACACGAGAAATCGAAATGCATACTCGACTAATAAGAAAAGATTACTCATTAACATTAAATTAATTACTTTCCGGGGCACATATTCCAACTTATAAATTGTAGCCTGCGAGTTCACAAGGCATATCCACTTGGAACGAATTCTAATAATCGCACGTGTTTTGAGATGCGCACCTTGAAACTTGCGGTAAAAAAATTGTGAGGTCGCTTAAGCTTCACTTTTAAGAGTGGAACGTGATAGCATTCAAAGAACTCTGACTGCTTCTCACGGTTCCCGACGACTGCAGCTTATGCAACCACAATGGTTACTGGCAAACACTGGCAGCGAACGCTATGCACATAGGCGAGCTTTCTGGTAGAAACGCAGCCTCTTGCGTGGACCGATCACGGAGATAGTGCACAACCGCAACAAAGAAATTGCATAATTTTTTCAGGTTCCCGTGTTTGTTTCGCACTTGTAATATTTCAATCTGAGAAGATTTAACATAAACAGGCATGCGCTGTGAGTGTTTCTTTTATGACATTTGTTTGTGGAATGTCATTCTCAAAATTCCGAGGAATAGCTTTGTCAAGAATGTGAGACAAGGTATGAGCAACATTAGTGATAGAATTGTGTGGCAATAAAACCCGCATATACCGCACGTCATAAGGCGTGGCGTATGCATATACATAAGCTTCGCCTTTAAGAGTAGAACGCGATAGTCGCAGGCCGCACCTTTTTTTTATCCAGCGGCCGTGGTTATGGGGACCCGTTAGAATCGCAACGCGTGGCTTTAGGTCTGGTAGGAATACTGGAAAAGGGGTTTGTGTTTGAGTTTCCTCGTAGCAGAATTAGGATTTCTCGTACATTCAAATTACAATCCGACGCCGAATGATAAAGTCGTACCCTTACTTACTTGTATTGCATTGAAGCACGAAAGTAACTGGAATTCCCTTGTATCTCGTCGCACGCACACACACACACACACACACACACACACACACACACACACACACACACACACACACACACACACACACACACACACTATATATATATATATATATATATATATATATATATATATATATATATATATATATATAATGAATGAAATACTCACACTTTTAACAACAAAAATGCCATTAAAATAATAGTATTTTTGTTGTTACACGTCTGACCATTTCCTTCACAATATTTTCTCCGGGTTCAGCTTAAACCCCTAATTGAACACACACACACACACACACATAGAGAGAGAGAGAGAGAGTCCTAACTGTTATGCACCAAGATTTAAAAAATATGCAAATACCCCGTAGCTGGATAGAACCAAGGTAATGTTGTTTGCCGTCGCTTGGAGATACTCAGATTATTTTTGGCATTCTGATTCCACTTAACTACATTATTAGTGATAATTAATTAATTAACTTCTGAAGTATTATAATTAGATGAAAAGCGTCAAGGAGAAAATTGTAGAGCAACACGAAAAACTCCGGATACAGCTTTCTGTTGCTCAATACGCGCTACATAGTAAAAGTTTTTCTCTTTTTTTTTTTTTTTTTCTGAACGTGAAAGAAGCCCGCGAATACACGCCTCGAGCGGCCAGTCGCGCGGCAACAGTGGCGTGGGCAGTTTTTTTTTTTTTTTTTTTTTTTTTTTTTTTTTTTGAGTGGAGGGAGAGAAAAGGGAGCTGGGCAGGCCGCATGCTAACACAGAAGCTTCGGTGGGGGTGGTGGGCACTTGCCCGGCGTGCCACCCCCTGGCTACCTATTCTAGTGCACTGTACCCTGACTACACCAATGAATGTGTGATAGCATTTTCAGGTTCAAAGAAAGTCTATAGCCCCGTTTACACGAATGCGACAGTGGCGCATCGCATTTCCAAGCGCATTTGGGAAAGGCGATGCGACGCCGTTTACATGCAGCGACGGTGTCGTTAGAGGCCCCCCTCGGCTCTCCCTTGCTTCTCGGTAGTGTCTTCGCGGTTGTCATCCAAGGTATTGTCAGGCGCCCCCGCCTCCGTTCTCCCCTCTCATGCAGTAGCTTCACGGTTGTCATCGAAGGTCTTGTTAGGCACCCCCGCCTCCGCTCTCGACGATCCTGCCTTTACATGCTCCGCGAGAGTCGACTAGCGCCCGTAAATCTACCCTCGCCTGGCGCATTAATGCGATGCGCCTTTCTAGCGCATTACCGAGACACATGGGGCGTCCCAGGAAGCTTAATTGCGCCTTGGTGTGAAGAAAAAGACACCTCGCAGCGTCCTTTCTCGACAGGGGGTCAGGGAGCTGTCCGGGCAGCATCAACCACGAGGCTGTTACCTACGAAACCACTGTCACGTGGCAGCCACTTAAAGATGATGTACTAGTACGTCATTTCCATTCAGAGGGTTTGATGTGAAACTCGTCGCAGCTGATTCGCTGCGTCGTAGGTCTCACTGCAAGCGCTGAAGGGCTGAGTCACAAAACACCGCCCAACCCGTAGATCACCATGTTTTGTCACCGCAGACGTCGTCTAGGACAATTTCAACTTGATTGTGAAAAGTGTGACCGAGATGACACCGGCACATGCGAGCTCGCGAACTGTATACCATCCGGTGCAAATGTACATCCATGCGCCCTGTTGAATAACATGTACCGTTCACAAATGACCGCGCCTTAATTATTCGTAATCCCGGAATCGTTAGGCGTACCTATGATTATCGCGGCCGCTGCTGTAAGCCTGACGGAAGGCAGCCTTGATAGCGACGCTTTCCTTGCCACTTCCTTCGACTTTGGCGCTGCTGCGGCTGCTGTTTCCTCATCTCACCCACTCTTTTCAATATCGCCATGATTGGCCTGGCCAGAAAACTCCAAGACATCCAGGGTATCAGACATGCTTTTTACGCGGATGACATCACGATATGGACAACCAAGGCCCCTTGGCCGATAAGAATGAACAGCTCCAAACAGCAGCCACTACAATAGAGCAATATGCCCGCCAAAGAGGACTCCAGTGCTCACCCGACAAATCTGAAATCTTAAGAATATGGAAAGGGAAAGGAAACCGAGCGGTACCCACGGACCCAAACCTACGCATAGAAGTAAAAATCGATGGAGGTAACATACCGGAGAAAACGACTGTACGGATTCTAGGGATGTGGCTCCAATCCAATCAAAGATGTCAACATGCCCTCACCCTCCTCAAAACAACGGCCCAACAAATCGCCCGAATGATAGCGCGAGTCAAAAGCAGAAGAAGGGGCATGAAGGAGGGAGACACACTCCGCCTAGTAAGGAGCCTAGTAGTCAGTAGGGTAACATACAGCCTGCCCTACTACAACCTAACTAAAGCGGAGAAGGAAAAAGCAGATGTAATCATAAAAACGGCGTACAAAACTGCCCTACGCCTACCAAAGTACACTCCAAATGAGAAACCTCTGGCCCTAGGACTTCATAACACCTTTGAAGAACTAGCCGAAGCTCAACTCATCTCGCAGAAAAACCGGCTCCTCCAAACACCCACAGGCAGGAGCGTACTTGAGAGACTTGGTTACAATTCCCAACTCCAAGCCCACAAACAAACACAAGAAATACCGCGCACCATCAGAAGCTGGTACCAGGTAACCCCGCTTCCCAAAAACATGGACCCGAACCTCCACCCCGGCAGGAGGCAGGCAAGGGCCCGATACATCGAAAGGAAATTCGGCTTTATGAATGCAGCACGATTTACCGACGCCGTACTCTACACAGGCAACGCTAAGAAAGTGGTGGTGTGGAAGAAAGTAGCAGTGGTGACTGACTGCAGAGGAACAATAACCTCCAGCGGGTCGATATCCCCCAGCTCCATCACGGAAGCGGAGGAAGTCGCCATCGCACTCACTATCCAAGAGGGAAGGAAATCAATGAAATCGCTGACAATCCTAACAGATTCGCAAACAGCATGCAGGAATTTCCAAAGAGGAAGGGTTGGTACGAACGCACACCGAATTCTCACCAAACTCAAAGAAGAATGCCAAAAAGAATTTATCCAACCGATTACATGGGTACCGGGACACGAAGGGATCACAGGGAATCTACATGCGGATAGAGCAGCCCGAGGATACGCTCACTACCGGGCCATCAACACATCCGCTGTAGAGGACCTAACGCCCATCGATCCCGATTACTCGACTATATTAAACTACTATAGAGGGAATCGTATGTTCTACCCACCGCCCCACAGAAAACTAAGGACTGAAGAGGCCACCGATCTGCGTAGGCTACAGACAGGCTCCTTCGTCAGCTTACATAAACTACACAAGATACACCCCTCAGCCTTTAGAGACATGTACCCATGGTGCGGGTCAACACCAACCCTGTACCACATAACATGGGAGTGTACATCACACAAAATCGAACCTCACATACCAAATCCAAATTGAGATCAGTGGGAGGCACTGCTGGCTAGCTCAGACCTAGAGGACCAGATCCTCCTGGTCAGAAGACCTAACAGGCTTGCGGAAGCCAGCGGAGCCCTGAAATAGGGGCCCCGACCATAGATAAGCCTCGCATGAGGCCAGCTTTTACAATAAAGTTTATTCACTCACTCACTCACTCACTCACTCACTCACTCACTCACTCACTCACTCACTCACTCACTCACTCACTCACTCACTCACTCACTCACTCACTCACTCACTCACTCACTCACTCACTCACTCACTCACTCACTCACTCACTCACTCACTCACTCACGCACACTCCTCGCACGCCGCGTCGGGGTATTGCTCACAGGAGCGAAACTCGTTTGGACCTTTCCATCGCGTGGCATGTGCACAATGCCCTCTGGAGTTCTCTGGGTGTCACCACATTAGCCTCTTGACAGCTGTAACTATCCGTGACCTCCCTCAAAAGCACTGCAGAAAATGCAGCGCTTACCAACGTGCAAGTCCAAAGGGGACGTAGATAGAACTGTAAAGAGGAGGGGGGAGATGAGACAGAAAAGGACAGAACGGACACAGTCGCGAAACGAGTAACAGCCTTGCCACTCTCGCAGTTACCATACAGGGGGAGAGGGAAAATGTGACGTCAGAAGGCGAGGAAACAGCGGTTGCGAGAAAACTGAACGTGCGGTACGGTACGCAGACGCAAAGTCCTAGGCGACATTACGGAAGCGGTCGCACGTCAAATCAACACTTCTGTGCCCGCCACGGCAGCTTGACGGCTATGGCATTGTTCAAGGTCGCGGGTTCAATGCGACCCTGGCAGCCACATTTAGGCGGGAGGGAAACACAAAAACACTAGTGGACTTGGATTTATAAGTGCACATTAAAAAACACCAGGGTGTCAAAATTAATCGATTTATAAGTGCACATTAAACAGCAACAGGGTGTCAAAATTAATCCGGAGTCCGCCACTATGGCGTGTCTCGTAATCCGATCGTGGTTTTGACACGTACAGCCCCATAATTCAATGAAAGTTTCACTCTTGTGCTACGATGCGATGTGCAGTGTGAGGCAATGATATAATGTTCAACCCTCTAAGAGATTGAGCAATGGCGCCCAACAACGCCTTAAGCAAACAAACTCTATGTGTGTTCTATGTATACTATGTGACAAACAGCAGTGGTGCACGCAAGGCAACTCACCACTCTCCTACTGGACTATAAACGCTGAAGAAATTACACATTCGCCGTCGGTATTACCGCTAATTCTCGTCAATCAAAGCAAACAGCATAGAAAGCTTCGCTTACATCGATTCCCACAGTGCGTAGGATCCGCATATTTTTATTACAAGTCTTTTTTTAAAGGCCCACAAAAGTTACTCGAATTACGTTAGCGCAGATTGATTATCTGCGCAGGCAGACATAATTTGCAAGAAAAACCAATGCAATTAATTTATTAATTAAACTAATTGCCTTAATTACCTTCCTAGGTACTAACGTTACGGCAAAAGTTTATATTAACTTGCTTCATCCACAACAACGAGAGGCTGTGACGCCACCATAGCTATCCCTCCCCCAGACTTGAAGCCTTTCTTGCGCAAAAAGCTGAGACATGCACTTTTGGCAATCCATCTGGGACCGTGAAACCTCTAATAAACTTCATTTAATTAAGCCGAACCTACGAAATTGGCCTTCAGTAACAAAAGCGCCCCTCCCCTCTGTGGTAGGTGTGGTGAGAGGCTGACCGTTCTCCACGTCTTGGTGAAGGAACGGAAAAAGCACTTTCCTCTAGCACACCGATGCCATATTCCGCTTCATGTGGTGTTATTTCTTGTAGCAGAACCAATTTTTGACCACAAGTTAGTTTTAAAATGCTTGTAAGCTGCCGATTTATTGCGCGTTATAAGCCCACGAGATTCGTAGCACATCCTTTCACCAGAGCTAGGCTGCTGCTGCGGTATTTTAGTATATCGATCACCTCTTTGTAATACATCGTTTCCTCATAGCATATGTCATTGCCTAATTTTAATGCATATATATTTACGCACTTTTCAGCGAATAGTTTTTCATCCACGTCTCGATATTCATTATTCATATACCAATGACAGCCTATTATCATGGCTTTGGCGATCTTTGGCCACATCCGGCCCTTGCGCCATTAAACTCCAATGATCATCATCATCACAAGTTTATATTGGAACGTTGTATAGAAATCGTCGTAAAAGCGTCAAATGATTCGTTCAGTTAGCCTGATACGCGCGCGATATCGCCAAATGCGGCTAGAGCCATATCAGAGTAGCAGTTTGGGCAAGTTGGTAAGAACATTAAAAAGCGCGAACTGGACACGGACGGAAGGAAAGGCACACACACAGGCGCTACTTCCAACAATTTATTCTTGCGATCCTGTTGCTACTTTATATATAACCGACAGTAACATAATCTGAGCAAATCAGTGCGCAGAACTGAAAAAAAAAATACACAGAGCCTTGACAACCTATCTGTTATAAGTAATCCGCATTGGCACACGCAGAAATACAAATTGTTTTAGAGCGATAGATAGATAGCATGGACTGGTGGCATGCTTGCATACATTTCACCCAGGTTTTCATTCTCTTCTGCTTCGATAATCTCTCTTGTAAGCTTAATCTTGCTTCGGACAACAATTCTGCAGGTGTCAAACAACGGATGACAGCCACATGTCTTACAATGCATCGCAAGAAACCCACCAACGAAGTTTTTGACAAGGAATGGGGATGGGCGCGGTGAAATCGCGCACTCGCGTGGTCCCCACCACTAATTCAAAGGCGCTCACATGTTCCACTTGCCCACATGAAACACATTAGTGCCTTCACAGCCTTGTGGTTCAACGAGGGATGGAGGGGGTGTTCGAGTAGCGAGAGCCATGGATGTAGCAGGCCTTCATTTTTCCAAATTGCACGCGTCCTTGAAGACCAGGGGTGACCAATACATGAAAGGGAACTCCCGATTTCATTAAAAAACATTCAGTTAATTGTTGTCGCTTCTTTCCTGATCGAAGTCAAGAATATGCAACGGGGCAGATCTTCCAACTCAACAAAAAATTTGAACAGCCCTTCCCTAAGCGCCGAGACTCCGCTCCAACCACCGGGGGCCATGCCTGCACACAGAAGGCGCTCGGCAAGGCGATGAAGCGGACGACCTGCAAGGCGCTCGTGTTGTTGCTGATCCGCCATCTTGACTGTAGTATAAACACATTTTCTCTCTCTCTTTTGTTGCCAACTTCTTATCCCCATCACTATAGAAATAGCGACAAAATGGAACGGTTAAACTGGCGATCCGACGCCCTGCGCGCTGTAGCAGTAAATGTACCGCTAGCATGACGCGGAATCACGTGATGTGGCTTTCTATTCAAGAACTGTTGCAGCGCCGGTGTCTCCAGTGGCGGAGCTCGCCCATGTAGTGAACTTGCTCAGTTGCATTCGTCATGAGGGGTAATTTGTGCGGCGCACATTTCCTTTACGCCCCGAGAGGCCTATTCCACCTTCATTTACCACGAATCATCCCAACTTCCTCTTACTTATCTCTAACATTTAGCGTTGTTGCGACCGGAGGTACGAAGATGTGAGATGCTCATTCACCGTGGAGGAGTGAGGGAACGTGAGGCTGGGCCCGACATCCAGGACGCTTTAAACACACGTTTTAATTTGCCTCTTGTGCAAGAATGATGATGAATACACTCTAAGAAAAAAAAGGACGAAATGGGGTATCGAGGTTAGTCCTTTTGGGGAGAACTGACTTGCCACAACCATTCGTCCTTTTGGGGAGTAACTGCGAGGGGACGAACTGTTACTCCCCATGCGGTTACTCCATCAAGGGGACTAACAGTTGCTCTTTTCCGATGCCCCTCAAGGGAGTAACGTACGGTCATTTTTTCCGATGCTCGCAAAGATGCAATTGACGAAATTAGCCATTTACACGCTGATAACAGAAAAAAAAGAAGCGCTTCAAGAGCAGGATTCGAACTCACGTCCTCTCGCTCACAAGTCGGGAACCCTAACCACTATACCACGGCAACTCGCTTGACGAGGCAGGATACTGCGACTAGGTTATGGATCGAAACGCAGGTGTGCCAATGCAAGAGACTCTGCATTTTGTGTATGCTATGCGGGGAGAGTCTAACGCTGTGTGTACTTGCAACCATGCGACTACAAAAAGAAATTTGCCCGATAACGCTATGAGACATTACGCGGTGCACGTACGTACCTGTAGCTATCGTATACGGGGCACGCAAGACGACAGAGAAGGCGAACTTATCTGTCACTTAGCGTGCCCCGTTTGAGCTACATATCGCTTCACTTAAGTTCGTAATCTCCTTGGAACGGTTGGAACTTAGGTACTATTGACCAAGAACATGTGGCAGTCCATCAATGACTTGCGCGTTTAATGTGTATCGTTCACTTATGGCTTGCACATGACTTGCATGTGTCTTCACACTCCACATTTTAAATTTCACACAATTTTCTCTTGAAGAGACAAAGTGCTGCTTTGCATGTAGTTCAATAGACAGTGCACGAACTTCAAAATATTCACGATTTATAGACAATACGGTTTTCGGCGCACCACTCCACGACACGGACGAAAACAGCGAAATGCTTGGGGAGTAACTGTTGCCGTTCATCCTGCCCTTACTCTCTTTTCGACCAGGGACTAAACACTTACTCTCCAAAATTTGCACACGACACGCACACTCCTGCGGTTAGTCCTTTGAAGGACGAAAGTGCCCTTTTTAGGACTAACAGCCCAGTTACTCCCGTTTTCCCCGGGATTTTTCTTAGAGTGTACTGAAGGTGAAGGTGAGATGACCACGTTCAGGTTCCGGCTGCCGTTCTCTTCACGAAGCGTCCGTCTCCTTATTTAACCCCTCCGTCGTCCTGGTCCCGTCGTCTTGCCCGCAATCAGACGTCAGGAGACGGATGACATCATCCCCCCCCCCAATCCGGAGGTTGGTAGCCCTTTTCCTCCGACGAGAGCTTGGCCCAAAACGCATGCACATCCCTGTGCACGAACAGGGAAAGAGGGAGGCACAATCACCCCGTCTGACGTGGCAATTTGGGCTGATGTCAGGTGATGTGAAGGAATGTCCCATTGCAAAATGCTCAAACCCTTGCTGGGGGAGCCCAGCTGTTTGCCATGAATCATCGCAGTTGGAGATGGCTCTGACGAGGTCCTAAGCTCGTTCGCCATTGTCGCGTCCTCCATGAGCGACTGGTTTCGCGGGGTGAACGGCTGATCACAACAGCGTATTAATATATTTAGTCTTAAAGAGCGCGACACAACACACCAAAAGAACC
Source organism: Dermacentor silvarum (assembly GCF_013339745.2). Lineage (NCBI taxonomy): Eukaryota > Metazoa > Arthropoda > Arachnida > Ixodida > Ixodidae > Dermacentor > Dermacentor silvarum. The sequence continues at coordinate 245,936,312 of NC_051155.1, read as the reverse complement.
GTAGGACAGAGCGCTAACAACCAAATACTTTATTTAGTGAGCGGTAAATTAAGATACAGAGGAAGGTACAGTCAACCACAAAATATTACGGACCATGAAATTTGTGAAAAAGCTGAGTATCTCCGCAGCCTCACAACCCAGCCTGGTATTTGCATTTCGGGCCTCGACTAGAACATGATAACAACATTGTCGTATGCAGCTTTACTGGCTACTGCTGCAGGCTGCCCGGGAATTCTGAAATCCCGTGGTCCTTAAACTTTTGTGGTTGACTGTACAGACACGAAAAGAAAGAAAAATAAATAAAGATCCCCATGTAATATATTGTATTTGTTTTGTGGATAGGGATAGGGATGCATGCGTCCCCGCGTGCGGGTAATGATGCTAAAGGCTTTAAAAAAATCTCGCGTGCGCAATGTTCGCGGTACTTCTTGGAATTTTTTCAAAGATAGGGGTGCAATGGTACCTCTATAGTAATGGGTATCGAGATGACTGTTAAGTGAGGCCGCATGCATGTTCACGTAGGCGGCCATTGATACATATTACCGTTCGACCGATGTAACTGCGATTGCACGAGAGCGCTGTCTCGTATACAACCTGCGTGCGACGCTCAATAAAACGACGAGCACGCTTCTTAGATCAGGGCTGTTGTAAGTTTTGTTCTTGATTCACTCTTCAATCCACCAAGCTTGTTAGGGGCGCTAAAATTACCTTTACTTCAGCCTTCGTCGCAATTTTCAGCCCTCGCAGCGAGCTAGATAAGCTTGTTATACAAGTTAAGTGACTTCCAAAGTCTTTCTGAAGTGGTCACTCTCTGTTACGACAAAGGTGGGAGAAATATATCGACAGTAATATCCACGTACCGCCACTCGACGCAAAAGACGATTTCGGCCAGCTGAAACGCGATGAAACGCCGCCGGTTTGCTCAGCGGCTGCAACGGTTCGTCCAGGTATACAGTAGACCGCTTATTCGGTTCTTGCAGATGTGGCCTCGCATTGTCGAGCGGAAGCAGCGAGATCTCTTCAGCACACAAACACCTCCCCCCCTCATCTCTCTCTTACTTCTTTTCACCATTTTCGGTGACAGAGGACGGTTGCGAGACGCAGACAGGTTCTTTTCTCGCTCTGTCCCATTGTGGACCCGGGCACGTTCCCACGGCGTGCCGCACCCCCGGCGGTGTCCCGTTGCGCCGGCGGCCATTGTGTGAACGTAGCTGTTTGCCGCTTCATTTGTTGTCTGCGTTGGCGGCGCGCGTCGTGGCACGCGTAAACGACAACAGGTGCATCACGCAAGGTGCTGCGCGTTTTTGCGAGCTCTTTCCGCCAGACTTACGTGGTCTCAACAACAAAAATAAGGACTTAGTGCAGGGTGTGGTCGTAGTCGTAAGGGGGGGGGGGGGGGGGGGGGGTGCGCACGCGGTGTTTGAGCCGAGCGCTAGGGGGCAGGGTGGCTCTAACGGGCGTGCCCCATTCACGGAGGCCGGAACGGCGTTTGAAGCTGGACTGTGGGAGCCAAGGAGAGGTGAACCGCTTGCAAGACGAGGTCTCGCGACTATGGTCGTCGTCATTTGACAAGCTGCGTTTTCTTTCTTTTCGTGACGATCTTGAGTGAGAGCCCGCGACGCTTTCTGGCGCGCATGGTGAACGTGTTCGTATATAAAGGACGCCGAGCAGAAACGTGCTTTGTCGGTTTCGCCGGTGTCGCACGGGCATTTCGAAAAACGAAGAAGCGTGGAACTCCACTGAAATTTCCAAGTCCTTCGAGCAAAGGCGTTCAGTGTACCACAGCCCACGTTTACGCTATATGTAAAGTTTCGCGTACACGTACCCAAAGAAAAATAGTTGTAAGAAATTATGTAGTTTGGAAAGTATGTCGTATTCGCTAGGCAATAAAAAAAAAAAAAAAAAAAAAAACACGTGCGATCCTCGTCGTGACAGAAAACAGGGCAGCGTTTTCTAGATGGCAACATTTGGGAACAAAAATATAAAAATGTCTGCTATGACAAGCGTTGAGAATGCGCAGACGCTCCTTCTCGCGCCTTCTCGACAAGACAAGCGAAAACACGTTCGAGCGATGACAATCGCACTCGTGGCCCTGTACCAGGGCTTACCTTCGCCGCCATTGATCAGATGGACCGGCCAACTGCAATGCGTGGTCCTAGTAGCTCTTTGCTTTCAGGCACGCACACCTGTTGAGCCAACTTTGAAACGACGCTTGTGCCGATGAGGTATGGAATGAGTCATGTCTGCCGACCAGCGTTTGTATTTTGCAACCTTCGGTGGACCGCAGCTGGCCGACGCGAACGCTGATTCCTTTTGACATCCACATATGACACGAACAAAATTTATTTCCGCCGCTTCCTGAGTCTTATCATCCTGATACCGTGCTTTTGGCATTACTACAAATCCTCCTATCCTTAGCAGCCAATAGTGGGGAGAGGTCATTGCCGCTGCGGAATCAGACAGGCAACGTCTTCTGACGTTCATTGATTCGTGTCCTAGAAGCAATGGTGGTCCCAAAGGAAGAAGCCCCCCCCCCCCCCCCCCTCAAAAAAAAAAAAAGAACGAAAGAAAGAAATAGAAAAGAAATAGTTTTCGCTTGTGTAGTGTAAGAAGGAAGGCACCATGCAGTGCATCTGGGCAGGCGATAAATGTGTATGTGAAATGTCTGCGGAATGCGGCCAGCTACAGTTTGGGAGGGTTTACGCCAATAACACAGGCTACCACTTTGTCATCCACTCCTGGGCGAAGTTTGCGTTTGTAGATGAGGATGGTCTCCTGTTTAGCGTACGATTCGCCCAAGGACGACGCATCGACGACAACGGCTGGGGCGACGGGTGGGTATATTGATCAGCGCTATGCTAAGCGCTGCTGTCGCTCAGGCGTTCCAAAAGGCAAAAGGGTGCCCTGCTTCTCCCGCATTCCGGATCGTGTTTAACCAGACGCACCGCATCAATCTGCGTATTGAAGGAGCTTTGTTAAATGAATAATTGGAGCGCTGTTGCTCACGACCAAGCTTGTATGATAATTTATTTATATATACTGTATCAGCTAAGGCGCTGCATAGTTGTCCACCCAAAACGTGTAGACAATCATCTTCATCAAGCATTTCGGAGGCCTAAAAGTGTATGCAATCCATCGTTTCAGCCAGAAATAAGTGACAAAATCAGCCTTATTTTAGTCTCAGCTCACGTTGAGAACAAATCATTATTAATGTTTTTATCGTTATTCTTGAGATCATAGCCCTGACATAGCGGGTCATGCGCAGATCATGTTGGATCACGTCTACAGTAGTATTTCGTTGTACACACTTTACTGCGGGGTTTATTGCTGAAGGCCTAGTTTTTGACGTAGCGAGGATGTCGCGAAGAGTTTGCGATCGTCCAGAGAAAACTATTGCAGGGTTCCCTTTTGCGCATGCGTGACCGCATCGCCTGCTCTGCCAGCTTTGTGGGTGCAGTGGGAATGTTGTGAAAATGTGACCCTACCAGTGATGTGCGTAGCTCGCAATAAACGAAGACAATAAGAAGCAGCTGAAAGTTGGCTCTACGTGTGGCCCATCACTCCTGTCCGCGTGCATTGTTCGCTGCCTATACCAGACGAAGGCAGCGTCAGCACTGACGGATAACGGCGTTCTTCTAAACAGCGCTCCACAAGTGCACAGTTCGAAGAAGAAAGTCAAAAGAGCACACACACACACACGAAACGTGACAGCGCATGAAACATACTCGCACGCCCACCTCGACTAAAGGAAACACGCGGTCGTACACGTCAAGCCGCGCCAGCGAGAGTCCCAATGGTATTTTTGGCGGTCTCGCCGCTAGAGGCTCACTGTGAAAATATTGTTAGTGCGTTCGTCCTGTGTCAATGCATTTTTCAGAATCATTATCGCAGAATTTTCTAAGATTTGTTTGTGTGTTCGGCGCGTACTTTCCCTCAAAATTAAGGAGCTTCCTGAGATCGAAACTGTCAGCACGCGTCCGTGCGTCACCAATTATTTGTGTCATGGTACTTCTGTTCCGCGAGTACTTTTCGCAGTAACGAGTATCGAGCAAACTCGTTACTATCGGAGCGTGTATTCTTTTAAACCGAACAGCCCGGCTGTATGGGACGCTGGCTTTCTGACTATACTGTTGAAATGGCCTAACAGTGGGTTCTCTGGATAGTTTAGTCTAGAGTTCCTATACAGTAACTAGTTCAGCGATCATTTTCGTTTCTTTTCCCCCATCTCGTGGCTGTCTGTTTACACAGCAGATGTGGGTAGCTGATATTCTGTTTACTCACCGCGTTAGCCCAGTGGCCATGGCGTTGCACTACTGAGCTCGAGTCGAGGTGGCGGGTACGATCCCGGCTGCGGCGGCTGCATTCCGATGGGCGCGGAACGAAAAGACGCTCGTGTACCGTGCATTGCGTGCACGTTAAAGAATCCCAGGTGTTCAGAATTAATCCGGACCCCCTCACCACGGCTTGCCTCATAATCGGATCATGGTTTTAGCACGTAATAACCCCAGAATTTAATAATTTTTTAATGTTCTGTTTGAGACTAAGAGGAAGAAGCGGAGTTGGGGAAGTCATGTAAAGCAGGTGACCGGTTGAGTGAAAGAGTCGGTGCCATGAGCACAGCGGGTGAGTCATTACATGAGGAATGATACTGCGAAGTTTGCAAGCAATGGGCAGGTTCGGTTGACGCATAGAATACTTGGAGATATTTGGGAGTGGCCTTTGTCCTGCTATAGTTTTTAAATTATATTATTATTATTATCATCATCATCATCATTATTATTACTATTGCATACGTCACGCACAATAGTAAGAGCAGCGTGCTCGAACATGCTCGCGCGGAGAAAGGACAAAATTCAGAACAGGAGGCGTGTATCCTCACGAAGCGTACGAACAAACGTATCAATAGAATGAGAACCGAGCATTTGGCGTCAGAAGAGGTTCACAAGCGGCCCATACGTCGGACATGCACTGCTGAAGTTTCGACGGCGCCTCAAGATCACCGTCATACTAACGTAAGCATTGCAGGCTGTTCAGTTTGGTGGACATTTTCCCGTTGCAGTGTCGCAAAGTTGGTGCCGAACGGGTCTCAGCCCTTTGCTGCCTCCAGATTGGCGGATTTCGGACATTAGCATGGCGGGCAGCAGCTGAAAGCAGCTCTCGCTCAAGTCCAATGAAGGCGCGGCAAAAGTGTGTCAGTCCGCAGCGCTGCCAGAGAGCGGGGTCGGCGCCGCAGTGGCGGCCCCGGGTCAATCGATGGCCGGCGCCGCCCAGGGCGCGGCGGCGCCTCTGGGCGCCGGCGGGGCGGCCGCCTATCGACCGCCGGGTCGATCCCGCCACGGCGCCGCCAGAGCGGGGCCGACGCCGAGAGCAGGAAGTGTGTGTGTCAGGCGGTCCCGCAGATGATGCGCCCGCTGACAGAGCGCTCGCTGCAGCAGCGCTGCTCCATTCGAACGCATGTTGCTCACCGGCCGGGTAGCACGGTGCGGACACGTCGGTCGAGGAGGACTTGAGCTTGCGCGTGGCGTGGCCACCCCGAAAGCGTGGTTAAATTGAGCTCAACAGACTTTGGGAAAGCTCTGGTAACCTCTTAAAGGCTGAATGTCAGCTGAACGAGTCAACTGACATCGCGGCCCACGTGCATGGGCAAAGGATCGCACCCACAGTACCCGAGGCAGCAGCCGCGCGTGCTTCTTCGCACATGCCGCGTATCACGGTCTTCGTTGGCGACTACGTCCTTCCATCATGCCTTACAAACGCGAGAGAGAGAACATGCAGAGTGAGCGTGCAACCTTGGGCGTACAGTTCCACACACTTTTCGCGGAAACCGTCCCAGGTTCGATCCGATAAAACTTCGGTTGGCGTGCTTTGCGAGCATCGCCACGTTTCTCTGCCAATTAAGAAGCTGCGAACGCCGAATGCTGAGCTCATCGAGTGGAGATGAGGCGCAACGCCCTCAACATTCGCGCCTGCTACCAGCGATGCGAAGCACACCAGGACGCCTCGCCTCTGTGGACGAGGCCTGGAAGTGGTTTCTGAAAAGTGCTCTTCTTTCAGAACCAAGATCATGCAACCGTACTCCCTTGGCTTATAGGATAAACAACTGTATGAAGACACAACACATCTGAAGAGTAATTATTGGTCACGATGTGTCTTCTTATCGGAGACCAGCTGCGGTGGTTCAGTGGCGTCCTATTCTGATACGATGGCGGAATACAAAAACGTCGTGTGCCAACATGGCGTGCATGTTAGGGAACGCCAGATGGTCAAAATTATACCGTAGCGCTCTGCTACGTCGTCTCTCATTGTTCATGTGCTTTTCTGGGGCCATGTATGGTTTCCCAGGTACAAACTTGTTTGGTGGAGTCAACGGTACACTGCTCCTGGGCTTCCTGCGGCACCATCTTGACATTTTGCTAGACAGCAGCTGCGAGAAGAAGACTGTATACAATCTCAAGTCGTATATGTACTTTCGGAACTTCAAGGGTGAGCATCTCTATCATCAACGATGTCCGTCGCCCGCGATCAGCCTATCACTATGGCAAAGCTATTTATGACCGTGTCGCAGAAAGTTGAACTGTGCCCCCACCCCCCTTCCCATCGCTCATTCTTTCCTTGAATCGTCTTCACTGCGCGCTTCTCCGCATTCGTCAACGGATGAACATGGTCCTATGCAGTCCCTTCTCTCAGAACGCCGAGTATTCCTCACCTTCTCTAAAGGTTTCGGCGAGGCCATTGGCATAGCTAGGAATGTTTTTCAGTTTTTCGGGTAGGGAGGGGGAGCTGGGCACGCTGCTTTTGTCGCACGTCGTTTTTGCCCCTCGATAGACGAGCCCCGCCGCCTGGTCGGCAAAAACGTGTATGGAGTTTTTGTCAGGTATCGCGGCGCACCTCTATATCAGAAGGGGAAGGGGGGGGGGGATGAAAGGCACGTGCCCGGTGCGTGTGACACACACACACACTCTCTCTGCGCCGCTGGGCGAGACGATCACGTTGCGGCTTGCGATCACAGCACCAGGCTGAGCGACCCCCGAGCATGCAAAACAGCAATATTACGTGACCACCAGCTGCAATTTTCGTCCTCGCAGCCGCGTTAAATTTGGCGCACGCTTTGAATCGGTCGTATTAAAAAATAGTCCACGATTGTTGCGCGTTTGAGGAAAGAATGCTTCATACTATCGCTGTGGAGTCGGCAGCTATTAATTAAAGCAATACGCATTGAATGGAAGAAACAAGCCGCCCCCTATAGACTACGACCAATCGCGCACACAATATGTGAATAGAGTTGCACCCCCCCCCCCCACTTCCTTCAGTTGCATTCGTTCGGCTTAGCTTCCATCCACGCGAAGTGGATGGCGTGAGGCCTCCAAAAATTTCGTGATACGCTCCCAATTGTTGGAAGCCACGCAGGCCATCGTTACCGCTCCATTGTGCACTTTCAGCTCATCGAGCCCCAATAACTGCAACCGCCGCCTGTAGCACCACTGTTAAAGAAGTGTTTTTACTTTTTTCATTGTTGCTATGAAGTGTGTCTGATAGCACAGTGAAACCAAAATGAGAAAACACACACACACACACAGGAAGAAATAGCGCCGCTGCACAGTTCGCGTCCGCGAAATTTCGTCGAAGGCCATTTCATTTGATGAATTCTAGTATTACGGAAGTCGTTTCATTGAGGGCTGTTTCATCGAAAGAGCCGTGTTCGTTTCATCGAAAATGCTGCAGCCATATCCCTTTCATCGAACGTGCTATAGCTGCCGAGACAGTCATGCCAAAATCGCATGCGTTAATTCCTCGCTGTCACGTATATAAAGGACGTGAAGACACAGTTATCGTAACTTGCAAACCGAAACAGTGCAAGACACAACGCGTAGTTAATTAAAGAGTACAATTACTGCAATATAGACCATTTCGCTGTTTACACACTTGGCAAGCTTCTGGTTTTCAAAAGAGAAATAGAGCGGGCGTGAAAAACAATGGCAAGTCGCAGTAGTGCGGCGAAATTTTACAGCCCTAAGATTTTCGTCAGTATTGCTCAGCACCTTATCACAAATTTATAGAATAATGAAAATATGTGCTTGATGCATGATATATCCGAAAGATAGCGTATGCTGGCGAGTGTTGACTGAAGCTTCGCCAGTCCAAGCCAGCGACATGCTAGCCGCCTGTACCTATGTTACCATAGGCTAGGCCTCCATCAATCAATAATGAGAACCAGTTTTAAGAAGACCGCCGTGAGAACGCACAATAAACTTCGCTGCCGAGATGAGATTTAGAGAAGAGAAAGTCTACAAATGGTCTACAATAACCGTGAAGGAGACAAGCGGGTCAGGAATGGCTACGCGTTTGGTCTGAAGCTGGCAGGCTGAGCATCAACAAGTCGAATCTGACGTAGTTTTCCATTCGTATACCTGAAGTCTGCGGAAGTTCTAATCATAAACCCCTTCTTCGGTAAAAATATATGCTCAAGGTCGCTACGGTGCGTTTTGCCCTCAATATTCTGCGCGCTCAGCCACTGCAGAGAACTAGTTTGATACCGTGTTTCTGATAAGGGTTTGTTGCAAAGACACGAGCGTGGAGCGGCCAGCTTGGCTGCAAAATGACAATGAAGCCCAACTGAAGCACCGTCACGCTCTCCTCAGTTGCATGGTGATTGGGTAGTGTTACGATTCACTATGGCGTGCCTCATAATCAGAACTGGTTTTCGCACGTAAAACCCCAGGAAGAAGAAGGGCTGCCTTTCGCTTTCCGCTGCCGGTATGCGCGTGCTTTGCTAACACCTCCTGTTCTAGGGAGCCTACATGCAAGCGCTGTAAAACAGCGCTTGCACGTAGGCTTCCTATCCTGTTCTGCAGCAAACTGCACCCTACTGGTTGCCATGAGTGGAATGCCATAGAACGCCGGTTTGGTATCAAAGTATGCAAACAGTGAAAAAAAAAAAATCTTCAATGTTCATGTTGCCATCCACGATGATTTCCAGATATCCCTAATAGAGAAAGGCAATTCTGAACATTTTACAGGAAATCAGGTGATTATGCTTCTAATGCATTTCAAAAAGCTAAAATCATATTCTATGCCAAAGTGTAAAGGCGCAGCAAATGTTCGACGAAATCTCTTTGATGAAACGTCTTTTGATGAAATCAGCTGGTTCGATTAAAGTTTCGTGTTGGGCCCGTTGTGTACACCTTATTAATTTTATGCAGCTGTAGTTTATGTCGTGGAGATTTTCGCAAAGTTGCAGAACCATGGGCTCCACGTCATTAGTTTTCGAATAAATCAGCAAATAGTTCTAGCATTTCATCAGCAGTTGTAGGCGCCAGGTGCCAGCATACGCGGGTAGAAGGTGGGGTCGTGCGTCCCTCAAAAGTTGAATTGACAAGTACGGGTCTGTATATGTATAAAACGAAGAGCAACTGCGTTATTTTACTAGCACATAAGGGACATCATTGAATACCATCGAGATGTGTAGACCAGGGAACGTTGTGATGCGACTAAGCATGCGATGATCCGAAGTCGTCGTAGGGCTACTTCAGTTCACTCTTGCCCACTCAGCCTTCGAGCGGAACAGCATTCCCTGTGTACAGAGAGGAGCAATCAGGAAGCAAGGCACATTGTCTCAGCGAGTGAGATGGCCACCCCGCAACTGCTCAATGGGGAGGCACCTCTCCAATGGATCAGGTAACTTTTGGGACTGGTGAAAGGGATGACAGGACAGGTTGCCCCTCCCGGAACAGTCAACAACCCGAACAGCTCGGATTGTTCGCAGATGCCTCGAAGCAATCAGGAGTTGAATGTCCCTTTCAAACAAACCAAAGGATTTACTGTAATGTCAAGGCGGGAAGTGATCCACATTTTGTGAACAAGGGGAGCCCCAGTAAGGTAGAAACTCTGGTGTAGCGTAGCTCAGCCCAGATTTCGGAAGATCAGCTACAAAACAAGCGTCACCTGCAGACAATGTTTCCATAGGGGGACTTTTCTTTGTCAGGCCAACAATTGATTCTCTTGGCAGGTCGCCCTCCTCCCAGGGGCGAGGAATGTAAGTGGGGGTATCTGAAAGTGTAAGGGGAGTGTGAGCGAAATATTGGAAAGGAGGAAATATAATAGTGAGTGGGGTAAGAGTGGAGGGGGGTGCCGGTTATAAAAAGTAGAGGCGACAAAGAAACCTTTACTACCACCTAACCCCTGCGCACCACTCTACGCTGAGGGGGTTCGGCGATGGTAAAAGCTATTGAATAGGAACAATATATTCCCTCTCAATGGGCATAACAGGCGTGGCGCAACTATGACGACACGAAATTTTCGGAGTTACTCCTGCAAGGGGCCGCAGAAATGTAGTCTGTGGGCTATTGAGTTCTGGTTGAAAAAAAAAAAATCTCACCGTGCTGCCGACTTACAGAATTTTGCCAATTGTCCATTCAGTGGAGGATTATGATGAATTAAAAGAGAGAATCAGTAAATGCATGGCTTGTAAATAAACTGAAAGAAAAGGTAAGGGAGCATCATTATATGTGGTCTGATTAGATTTTACAATGCCTCTCAAAGTGTCGCAGCGGAAGCACAGCGGCGCTAATGAACAATCGGTCATATCATTTCTGTCAACTATCAACACAAAATGCATTCGAACGCAATGCTTTTTCTTCATATTGGCACTTTTAATCCTAACTGAGCATATTTTCATGCAATACTCAGGGGCTTTTCCTTTATAGCTCGTTTTTCAACTGTTCGAAACCTATGACTGGTTACTTGCTGATTTCTGGAAAGGATAAGCACATAAGATGATCTGGTGCATTGCCACTGGAGCGTAGCAAGGAGACAATGTGCCTACAACCTTCTACTTAATTGATTTATGAATGGGTGCAACCTTTGCAACCTTCCAATGAGTGGGGATATCTCGAAACGATTGAGCAATAATTGCACTATCTCGGAGGCCATAATTAGAAATATCGCAATTCAAATAATTCAAATATCGCAATTCATATATTCGTTGTATATACACGTAAATGGGTATAGTTAATTTCCAGGGCTTGAAGAACGACGTTCCACTAAAGGACATTTGCTGGCGTCATAATTTTATACTTTTTTTTCGATAACTTCTACAAAAAATCATATTCAGAAAGCGTCGCTTGGTTGACAGATCCTGGCGTGAGATCGCGGCAATGAAGAGGTTCTCGTGGTTTCCAGGATCGATACCTTCTTGGAAACTCCATCACAATGTGCAGCTGCTGCCGGAAGATAGGACGGGAGTGGTTCATCGTATGCTTTTATGCTTGTGCGCTGCTTTCATAGCTTTTGCGTGGGCGTATTGGAGGCTGACATCGACTGAAGGACAGGGCGTTAGCTATTTCAAGTGCCGTTCATCCACAAACAGGATAACCTTGAAAATGCTGTCTTGGGCGCATCGCTGTTCTGGAGACGCCTTTGCTGTCCCAGGGTAACGCTAGTTAATTATTGTGAAACGTGTGCTCAAATGATGGTACACTTCACGAATCGGTACTGGCCTTTGCTCCAAAATAGACTACCTTACCGAAGAAGTCTGCGTTACATGATGACGAGTCCTTGCGCGTTCACCTGGCAAAAGACACCCAACTTCTTAGCAAAAGTCACAGTTGAAGTGCGAAGAAACTTGTGTTCCGGAAGTTGTGTTTCCTGGCGCGAGGCAACGTTCTCAAGAATACCAGCCAAAAGGCTTGGCCAAGAATGGCCAAGCCTCTCCGACTCCTGTGAACGGTAAACCAACGCGCGGTCACGTCAACAGCATCGTTTGGCACTGCTAGCACTGCTAGCACTTCACATCATCATTTACGCTAAGAACATCTATCTGGAATGACGGGCGGCCTGCATCTATCGCCTGTTGACAAGAGCGGACGTAGCCCGCGAGTACATGCACCTCAAGCCGCGCCCGCTATCTTCACGAGCCGTATCGCGATACGCACAACGCTATCTTCTGAACCCTACAACACCCGTAGATGACATGGCTAGTGTTGTTACTTCTGTACTGGGCAACGAAAAGTTCGTGTGCACAAGCTGCAAGCAAAGCATGATGGCTACTCTTCGTTCCACATCGCTGATGAGAATCCTGAGCATGAAAGGTTGTTTGATGCAGACGTCTGGCCCGAAATTCAGGCAGTCAGTCGAGCTCAAGTGGTTTTTTAATAACGCCCACATGAGCTCGACTGCCAATTCATTGTTTAATATCGACATAACTGCACAGCATGACTGCGCAGTCATATCGACATGACTGCCCATTTCATTGTTTAACCGTCAAACCGTGTCACGGGTACGCGCTGTTCGACATCATACTTATTGCGTTCTTTAATTAATTAAATGGTTTGCTCGGTCACTAACGTAGCGGTGCCTAATAAATTTATACCCTTGCACAGTAATAAATGCTGAGTACTCGAACTTTAGTGCAATCAACGCGCGGCACGAACAGAGCAGTACAATCTCGAGCCTGTTCAAATCTTGAATAAATAAATTAATGTTTTCATCGATGGCTGTTCTGAGCTGATGTAGCAGATGTGAAGTGTGGCGGCTGCCTGCCCTAGCGTAGTGTAGACGTTATTTATTTTACCTTGTGGTGCATCAAGGCTCCATCACGTCCATTTTAAGTAGCTAACCTGTCTTGTAGAAGGGAAGACATCTTTGGATTTTATTAGCCTCCCTATCTCGAGCCATGAAACGACTATCAGCCTGTTTCATTGTAATTTTGTTTTACTAAGCGCACGTTCCGGCGCTAATGGTTGTGCCACGCGAACACGCACTATCTAAAGATGATCACGGAGGCCATGCTGAAACCGTCACAGTGCGAACGTGTCCAGTGAAGTGGCGCAGAGGAAAAGCAATTTTTACCGCTGCTTTCCCCGAGCACTTGCTCCCCCTCCCGTTTCTTTCTTTTTTTATTCTTTCTCTATTTCAGACCTGCAGTGTCGGCTATGGATAGAGAATTAAAAAAAAAAAAGATTTTTTTTTCTTTGGTTTAAACTTCCTTGGCTGCGTATAGAGGATTAAAAAAAAGTTTTTTTTTCTTTGGTTTAAACTTCCTTGGCTGCGTAAGCACATCGAGGCACCCTATGGCTGTGGATGACGCGCCCATCCCACAGCCACGCAGAACAGCGGAAGCGTCTGCCCTTTTGTCCCTTTTGTACCACTGTACCTGTCGCCCAAAGGCCACGTGACGTCAGAAGTACCGAGCCAGACGCGAGGTCAGAAGGGTCAAGTCTCTTCTGTCCGCCTTCTACACGTGTTACTTGCATGCATAGCGCATGTACCAGTGGCGAGACCTGGCCGATTGCAAGTTTTGTCGGTGCATTTGCGAAATCTTCGCGCTATGTACACGTTTGAAAGTAGGCGACCACTCGTGATTACCTTTTCGCCTGTAAAATGTTGCGAGCGCAGGGTTAGAAGCTTTTTCTCAGGGGAAACTACAATATTTTTACAGAGCAAAGTAAATTTGGGTTTTGGACCCTGTGATTCAGTCTTTAATATGGTGTAAGATACCATATGAAGTGAACCAAAAAACTGCCAGGTAAAAGGTGAACCTTCAAACACAAGTGTGCTTCAGCGAACTTAATTTACTAATACTAATGCTTTTGATACCAGTGCTTTTCCTTGTTGCTTGAAATTGTACCGTGTATGCTTGGGGCCCACAGCAGGTGTGCTTGTGTGTTGTAAGTTCTGTAAACCATTGAAGTGAAACGGGGCGCGTTACCTTGCCGTTATTGAAAGTAAAAACCCAGAGTAAATAAATGTGACACAGCGGGAACACTTGTCCACTGAACACTTGTCCGCTGAGTCCGCTTCGGGCAGGACCCGAAGAACAAATGTACACGTCCTCCAGTCTATTCAAACTCAAGCACTGAGAATATGCCTTGGCCTTCCGAGATGTGCATCTTCAGCAGTGGCTGTGGTCATCGCGCCTGATCACCCAATCACAACATATATTCGCGTCGATGCCTTAAGAATGCACGTCAGGTATTTCGCCCGGATTCCATCACACCACTTCGCCTCACTTCCTACTTCTAGGCCACAATCTGCGTTCAGTGATATTATTGCTTCGAATCGTGCAGTGCTTCCATTGAACTTCACTCATGCAGCAAGACCACCATTACCGTTGGGGTGTCTACATCCCCTCGAAGCCCTCCTGGCCATTCCTGGAATCCAAAAGAAACCACAGTCGTCATATTTCGCCCAACAACAAGCCACACTGCTGTTCCTGCGTGAGAAACACGGCGGACGCCTTCACATTCACATGGATCGTTCAGTTTCTTCTGCAAGATCAGCAGGAGCTGTGGTTGATCCCGCAAAGTCCGTCACCATAAAATTCAAGATATCGCATTTTACATCATCGACGGCTTCAGAACTCGCCGCCCTCCGTGCTGCTCTAGAGTTCTTAATTGAAGAACCCCCTCAGGCATGGTCAATCTTCTCCGACTTCAAGGCCGCTCTCCAATGCATTAAGTCGCCATTTCGTCATGGACCGAATGAACAATTAGTCGCTGACATAAGACTTCGTCATCATCACGCAATAGAGAAAAAAACACGACATAGTGTAGCAGTGGATACAGGGCCATTGCGGTATCTACGGAAATGACCGTGCAGGTGAGGCCGCCCGATCTGCTCATGATGGTCTCCACTGTGCTGCTATACCCCTATCCAGAACAGACGCAGCTACAAGACTTCGCTCGAAAGCACGTGAACTTACACTTCAACAATGGAACTCGACGGAATTTTCTAACGCTCGTCTTCACAACTTGGATCCGAATCTACAGCTCCGTCTTCCGTCAGGAATATCTAGAGCTGAGGAGATGCTTCTGTGCCGCTTGTGGCTTGGCGTGGCCTTCACAAATGCCTACTCATTTCGGATCGGAATGGCCAACAGCTCTACGTGCGACAACTGTAGCTGCAAGGAAACAGACAATCGTCCATCTTCTCTGTGAGTGTCCCCACTTCAGTGCGCCCAGGAAAGAACTTTCAAGAGTGTTAGATGGACTTGATAAACACCCTTTGTCAGAGGAATGGGTCCTGGGACACTGGCCGAGACCGTCCTCAGCACAGAAGACTTTGAAAGCGTTGTTGCGCTTCTTGCGGAGAACTGGTCTCAGAGACAGACTTTAAGCAGTACCGTATTCTGCATATTTTTGTGCTCTTTGTTACACTATTTTTTACATCTATTTTCTATTATCTTTTATTCCCCTTGCTCCCTTTCCCCAGCACAGGGTAGCCAGTTGGTCGGAGAACTGGCTAACCTCCCTGTCTTTCCGTCTATTCCTCCTTCCTTCCCTCCTTCCACTAAACTGTGATCTACTGTTAGCGAATCTGTTGCAGCATGGTGTGGCGGCAGCAGAGGCCAAAAGTTTAATTCAGTGGTATCTGAAGGTTCTGAATGAACGTGTCTTGGAAGCAGAACTCTGATTCAGTAGAGCCAAAAAGTGCTGTATTTTCAAAATAACTTACCAGCTCGACTACATTTACAGATTGGAGGTCCACTCTAATTCTAACAATATTTTTCTCTCCGTTTCAGATTTTAACTGTAAATGTCAGGCTCGTGCTCAAGATTCTGACTACACTATTATCGACGGATGTATTGTATCGTTGCTGATGTAATATGCAGCCATTTTTGGTGCTCGCGGTAGCGACTAGCGCCGCTTTAAAAACAAATCACGCAGAAACTCCACTGGAGTTCTCTAAGTATGCGTATGCATTGTGCCACTTGCTCATCTCCATGCAGCGCGGTGTCGTTATCTATCTTATCAAACTTGATCCGACCAGCATAAACACTTATCAAGCGTTATCGGTCGTTCTCGATAAACCTTATCGGTCTACACCGGCCTTTATCAACCCTTATCGGTTGTTATAGCCCTTATCGGACTCGATCCGACCCTTATCAGCCCTTATCGGTCGTTATCAACCTACGAAAGTGGATGTCCAGCGAAGCTGTTGCAAAACCACCGCTTCAACTGTTGAGAGGGGTATGCAATGCTTTATTGATGGTTCGGATGCTTGCTTTGAGCTTGTTCCTTTCTGTGGCTTGTATGGATGATTTCAATTAATGTATGCACTGTTCGCTTCACTTTGCTAAGCGCTTGTAGCATGAGCTTTACGGGGGTATGAGCCATTGCATTCGTCTTACGTGACGGACAGACATGTTTGTCGTTGGGCAGGCACATAAATGCTTAAGCATATAAAAGCGCGTGTGCTTTATGTTATACCGTAAGATAGCTTGAACATATGTGCGGGCGGTTTCCAGAATCAATTTGGTTGGAAGTTCGCGCTTGTGGCGTACATTTCATGTCTCTTCGTGTCCTCATCTTTTTCGCGCCGTAGCATCGCGATTAAGATTCAGTTTGGCCCCTTTGTATAACCTGCGGAACTAACTAAAATATTCAGCTCAACAGAACTTTTAAGTGGCTGGTCATACCTTGTATTGATGACACAATCTGTGATGATCGACACACCATGACACAATCCGGAATGCCTCTAGCGCATTGACGGCCTGTTTCACAACGATTTTAACTGAGTTTACAAGATCACAAAAAGCGTTGAATGCACTGCGGTGTGCATTTTTATTTCTTTTTCTTTTTTTTTTGTAAAGCATTCCCGGGACTTGACCTTCTTGCGGGCAGAAATTCTGTGTGAGGACAGCCCAAAGCAAAATTATGGCAATGCCGAAGGCCTCTGTAAATTCAAAACTCAAGAGTGCCAAATAGGTGACATTTATTGTCTGACTTTGTGTCCCAGTTGTGCCCCATGCTACTGAAGTGTCGCGTCGTAACACCAGCATCTCCTACAGGTAGTTGTCATCTGCGACGAGCAAGCAGTGAACCGAACAGAGCGCTGGATTTCGTTCGAAGCTACATGGCTTGCGGGATCAACTCACCGAGGCCGCGACAGGAACAAGTGCCCGCTGTAGCAACGTGAACTGTATCGTTCGAAATGCGCCTGATAACGAACCCTCTGGTTGCCTCAGGCACCGCTCACTGTTCGGGGTTTGCGCCCCCCGTTACTTGGTTCACCCTTCCCAAATGCCGCCTTCGTGGATTGGAAGCATTTATCCCATACAAATGTCTACCTCTGCAGCGCTCGCAAGTGCATTGGGATTTAAATAAAAAAGTATTAAATAAAAGAGCCGTTAATTCGTTTGCTTACTGTGTAAGGCATATTAGCACGTCAGTACAAGGATAAAACATCAACTAGTAAATGGATTATACACGCAATAAATGCTCACTGACATTTGCGCAGTACCAGCAGAGGAGGGAAAAATGGCTCCCAATAGCGTCTGCACATAACTTCCCAACAACGTTTAGACATAATCAAACCAGTCAGTCTTCAGACACCATTAACATGACCAACACTGGGGCATGGTTGGCCGAAGCGTAGCATTGCCAGCATTGGGATAACGGTGGTAGCGCTTTCGCTATATTGCAATGTTAGGCTGATGTTGTTGCCCGTTCTTACCAATATGGGGCCATGCTCAGCCCAACACTAGTGTGCAGCACTATTTTCATGCGCAATGTGAAGCACGTACTGGGTTTCCCCACTGTCATCACTTAAGTGCTAAACGAGGAACCAACCTTGTTTGTATAGTGGAAATAAAGGGCAGGATACGGGTTATGTACTGGTAAAGTGTAAAGCAAGTTGGTTAATTATGGCCTTTACAAAAAAAAAAAAAATTACTCATGCAACCATTCCAGAGCGTTTTAAGTGTGTTTGCGAATCGCGTGCTGAATTAAGCCCGCTGTCCTGGAAGGACAATTACTGTCACCGAGTTCAAATTTTAGGGAAGTGAGGGGCCAATTATGGATGATATGTACGTAAGGTTTAATGTGGATGACTTAATTGCGGCTTTTCTAGGCTGTGTAATTCTTCTTGGCACATACATTAGTATACTTCTGAAAGTGCCAAAAAGAGTATACAGCCGTTATCGGCGATGTTTTCCACTGTCCTGGGAGAACTGAATCTGGCATTGAGTTGGCGGAAATTTGGGCATTTTAGGGATAAGTGGCCAAAATTTGAAGTTTTTGTGTTGATCGCGAGCTTTGTTGATAAATAAATGTTCTAATTCTTTGCGATTAAATATTCTCGATAGACCGCTTCATCATGAATGATTTTTTTTTCACTGCGAGATTTAAATTCCTTGTTCTGGCTGTCTTGTGACTTCCAGTCTCGTACGTGTCGTGCAGAAATGTTATCGGGCACCTTCTATTGGGGGCTGAATTTAATGAAACCAGCGTCCAGGCGCCATTTTTCTCTATCGTCGGTTGAGCCGAGCGCGATCAGTTCATCTTTGTTCTTGGCTCGGTCCACTGGAAATCGATCCTAAGTGCTGCGGATAGTTCAAGCTCAGTTTTCGCGTGTGTGTTTATCTTTTTATACTTTTCTTCCTGCCGCAAAGTATCGTAGCCTTTTTGCATAAAGGAAAGCGGCGCATCCAATCGCCAAATTCTCTGCATCTGTCGAGTCTGACAGGAGGCGCTCAGTTATCACCTCGCGGTAATGAGGATGCAGTCAGCAGCACCTGGAAAAAAGAAATGTTTAAAACCTTGTAAGATTAAGGTAGCTCCACGAGGTCAGCAGAGCACGCGTGCGAAGCCACGTCAGCTCGGCTGCACGCTTTGGCTTCCCGATCTTTGCGCGCCATCATGTCTCGAATGGTGTTTAAACCATTTTCTAACGAATCGGATAGTTTGAGGTTGCTCCACTGATACTAACCGTCTCCGCTACGCCTGGATGTCCCGGAAGGCCGGCTTGTTTCACCTCACTCATTCACTCCCTGCTTGCTTGTTGTAATATGACGACTTTGTCTTAATAGGCCGTTCATGATTGCTTTCCTTCGCGTACAGTGGCCATTCGCACAACTTTAACAGTGGTTGACATTCGTCCTCCTGAGGACCGGAAGCTGGAGCACGTTTTTCTTTTTTTATTTGTTGCCTAAACCAACTAGCTCAACTTCGCGTTATGCACTCAAGACATGCGATATTGTGGTGAATGTATGGCACTTGTAGCCACTGTAGCTTCTTGGGAATCCGACTTCACTAAAGCTCTGACTGATGAGTACAGGGGAATTTTGTGACCTGATCAGAGCGATAGGGCTTTAGGTCCCTGTTTCAACACTTTCACCACATTTGTCCGGTAAACGGTCTCTGTCAAAGTCTCAATCACTGCAACGAAGGCTGCGGGTCGCATAGGCAAATCAGGGAACTCTCCCATTCTTAGCGGCTAAACCTTGCAAGGCATCTCTAGTCAACCCGATTCGGTGACGGGGTGATGGGCGAGGCACACTGTCGGTTTTCATTCCTGGTTGAGACCCGTAGAGCGAGAGCTCTGCGAGCCAACACGCGCGTCCATGTTGATGGGTTGCCGCTGCCTCGTGTTTTCTTTCTTTTCCGCCACGGTGCGGCATATCAGTTGACAAGTAAATTTTTGTGTTCTCCTGTTCACCTCTTCTCTGTCTGTGTTATTTCATTTCGTTCTTTTTTTTTTTGGTCTACCATTTCGCACCACGTGACCAGAACTTCCGCGACAGTGCACGAAGTTTCTGCCTCTTTGAAGTGGTACGAGTTTTTCGGCAATGCATCATTTCGGAGCTCTCCCGCGAGCAGCACCTAACGGCAGGCGGCCCCTTTCGGCGCAAGCGGCGGGACGCGACTGCACCCAGGCGGGCCTTTCTCCTCGCCCTTCGTCTCCCTCCTCCGCGCGCGCGCCCGCAGCGCCACCCGACCGCCGCTCCAAACCTCCTCGGTCCAGCAGCAGCAGTAGTCGAGGGCGCCGCTGCCGAGAGCTTGCGCTTGTGGCCCGCCGCTGCGTAGCACCGCCGCCGCCTGAACGCCGCCGCACCAGCACGGAGCTCGCCGTCGCCAAGTGGTGGTGAACAGCAGTGTGACGTTCGCCAGTGTGGTGTGGCTCCGTTGTGCGCGGACATTAGAGGACCTCGCTGTGGATGTCCGCGCGCCTCAAGTAGGACGCCCGCCGAGGGTAAGTGCGCAAGCGATCCCCCCTCCTCGCCCCGCAAAAATGCGCAGCTCGTGCAGCAGCACTGTTCTTCCGCTCTCTCTCTCCGCGCTCTTCTTTTTTTATGAGCACGTGGCAGCCGCTTCCTGGAAAAAGGGCGCGACCGTCCAGCCGCCACGCACGCGTTGGACCCAAGGCTGCCTCCGTGGCGCACAGGGCGTGGCTGGCGAGCGTGGGCTCTTCCGGCCGCCGCGGCGTCTGCCCGGCATGCAGGAAATTGAGCCGACATCGGACGCCTGTCCAATGACGAGGGCTGTGCGGAACAACTGGCTTCCTGCGCGGGCGTTCGGCACGGCTGTTCGTAACGTGGCGCCGATAAGGCCTTATCGCAGCGCGGCGGGCTGGCCTTTCGTTTCTGGGCTAATCGCCCGTCGTGCTCGATTCGCCGCCTGTGGTGGGGGGACCCGCCGGACGGGTTGCTACCCTCGGCCTCAGCGGAGAAAGCGCCGCCGCTCACTTTCTGTGTGCTTCCGGCCTCGCATTGACAGCTGCTGCGGGATTCCGTCCCGCGAGCTTGAACGCCGGCCAAGTGCAAAAATGAGTTGCCCCCCTCGTTTGCAGCAGCGCCGCGAATGTGGGTCACGATGGACAGCGGTCCCACGCCACGAGCGTAGCAACCCAGCGTGGCCTCTTTCGAGCCGAGGCGCCAGCGTCGCTTTCGGTGGTCGACGCTTAAAAAAGAAAAAAAAAAAAAAAAAAAAAAAGTGCAGCGCGCAGCACTGGTTCATGTTTCACTGCGGCCCTCAGAGCGCTCATTAACCGATCTGTTGACTTGGAGAAGCTAGCGGAAGCGGTATGCTGCCTCGATAACGCCGTTGCTCACAAATACCTCAGTCGGGCTGTCGCATACAGCCACACGAGGCTCTTGACAAGGTTTCACTTTCTTTTAACACGGTACCATGTTCGCGTGAAACGAATGTGCCTTGCGATACCTGCTTTACGGTACGACAGAGGGGGCATTTTTTTGCACTTCTACGAAGGCTCAGCGTTGCTGGAGGGTGAGTTATGGTGCGGCCAGTTTGTAAAGATCTGTAGTGCGACACGCTGCTCTGCCCACCTCCCATGCATTTTGTTGGGACTAGGATCGGCGAGGCTTGCGAAGCTGAAATCGAGCCACCGCCGAGGAATGCTGCGTTCCGCCCAGCGTGCGTCATATGCGTCGCCGTCCCGTTTTTACT
Organism: Dermacentor silvarum; assembly: GCF_013339745.2. NCBI lineage: Eukaryota > Metazoa > Arthropoda > Arachnida > Ixodida > Ixodidae > Dermacentor > Dermacentor silvarum. Next base: position 245,915,130 of record NC_051155.1, on the reverse strand, counting down.
ATCGTTGCGAAACGAGCGCCCGTGTGGGCAATCCAGTTTCCCGCCCGCGCGCTGGCTGCGAAGGCCGAGCTGTTCTGCATGATCGCTAGCTTCCTTGCCGCGCGCCTCGGTCGAACGCTGCCTGTCCGTGTAACTGGCCGAGTGCATGCAGGAACACACAGGAAACCTTATGCTCTCCACAGACTTGTTCGCGATCATGCAAGCTTCTGTACAGTACAGCTGGATACATGTGCAATGGCGTCAGTAAATCACAGTGCGAGAACTCTGCGTCCCCTCTTGCCGCCGTTTCATTTCGCGCAGGCTGTGTAGCGGGCGAACAGTCACAGTTGCCAGAAAATCCGTACCACCGTTGTCACAGTGGTGTTGAAAGCCACATGGAGTCTGCTGAAGCCAGCAGCGGAATTACCGGCTGCCATACCCAACGGAAGAACTGAAAGTAGGGCGAGTGGATACTGGTTCTCACTGCGGGTTGTCCGAGAAACACACAGACAGGAAAGGAAGGCACGAACTATCAACTGGTACTTTTATTGAAAGGCACGGTAATTTATAATGAAGATCTCTTTCTAAACACTTAATAGGTTTAGTGGAGCTTACTAGCGCGATCGAGTCACGAACGTTGTTTCTAGCCCAGGCGCTTGCGAGTGTGCTGCTTGGCATCCACTGCACGCTTTTCCCAGACAGTCATCGGACTCTGGACGTATGTCGAGTATGCAGCTCTGGAAACTCACTGAATGACGAAAGAGGTGCAAGAGGAGGTGGCAGCTTAAGTAACGCTCGCGATTATGTCGTTCTACGTAGACAGCTCATTGTCGTGTATTACGAGCAGCTCAGCTCGATTGTTTGAAAGTTGCATGTCCTGGTGCAGAGCTAGGTAAACTGATGGCCAGTCTTCTATGGTAACGGAAAAAAACGACCAACTGTTGCTCGAAAGCGCTTTCAACCTGGCAATGCTTCGCGCGGGCCACACCTTGCGTCCACATGCCTTATCAACACCCGCGCGACGTCGAAGATATCCTGGCTGGACAGTCGCGAACCTTTCTTACGGACAGACAACCCTGAATCACGCTCCACTATAGCCCCAGTACGCTGAGTGATTTCAGCGAGACAAATATTTGAACATCCTAAGCATAGGCCGCAGTCACTGCTCCACGCCGGCGACGTCTTGTGGTGCCGCGCTCGAAACAGAACATTGCGTTTTACAGTTCTCGACGAGTAAAAGAAAAATGGTTGACACGGTTGGCCTCTGCTACGTCTTGAAATCACACGTGCACGAGACTTAAGGATAATCAGTGGTGCATAGCAGGGAAGCGTGATTGGTCTGCGTGTGAGGGCGCGATACCTGGGACGCCTACTATCGCTCGGAACTGCGGTACTGGTGAAAGTGGCCAGCTGCGTCGAGAAGAACCGGCCGCCGGGAAGCGGCTGTCCCCGTTTTTGTGGCCGGGAACCGGTTGCCGTTTCCGCTTTCGCAAGCCTGGTTGCCCCATCCGCTCTCCCTCTGTCGGCGTCGAGATGCGCAAGGTCATTCCGGTCCGACAAAACGCGCCCATGGCGGCAGCCTGAAGGCGCGATCCCGGAAGGGAAAGTATCAGGCATCGGGGATAGGGTCCCGCGCAGACTGTGCGACACCGACCGCTGTACTCAACTGAGCATTTGTTGATCCCATCTTGGCGGCCCACGTGGGCCGTCCCTCAACTGCCGGGTAAGGGGGTTGTTCATTAACGCTGTCGCCAGAGGGAGCTCTCATTACCGAGAGTTGGCGCACCTGGCACGCAGCCAGCGCCGGCTCGTCCCTGGAATTGACGAAGCGTGTGTATCGGCCTCCTAAACAGCTGTCAAGGCGAAACGTCCTCACCAGCGCCGTCGCGCTGCCGCCCGTGGTCGACCACGTCGTTTGCCGGAACGCAGACGCCGTTCTGCAACTGCGCGATAGTCGGTCGAGCGCTGCTAGCTTGAGGGACGTTGCTTCGCAGTCGCGCATTGAATAACACGCTCGGTTGAACACCGCCTGTCGTGTCACCGAGACGCGTACGGCGTTTGCCCTCACTCCAGGCTAGGAGAATTGTCGCCATCTTCTGTACACTTCCCGTCGACAAGTTGGGCGACGGGGACGTGGGCCCCTTTTCGTGCTTTTCGGAAGATTTCCTGATGCTGTTGTGACGCTTTGTGCGTTTCCTGGAACGACCCGGAGCAGATCCCTTTCGTCGTTGCCGCGATCGTCAGTGACACGAGTAACACTCTTGCGTAAGAGATTTGTTGACATGGGTCCTGATGCGAGGTTCCTCGTGTATGTTCCACCCCACTTTGCAGCCGCCGGCGGGTCGTTCACAGAGCGCCACATATCTACATAAAGCCCACACGCCAAAGCACGCATCAAGTCAGGTTCATAAAAGCAAAAAGAGTATGCATTATGATTACACAGCTCTTATAACCACGGCTAAAATGCAATATCTGTCCCTAACGCTTATTATAAATGAAGAGTTCGAGCTATGCCGAAATTGAGGACGCTACTGAAACCATTCGAAAACAAATGCCATTAAATTGGGTCAGACATCTTTCTTTTTCTTGTTTTTGACTCCATATGCATGAACGTGGGAAACTCGTTTAAGATTACAAAAGGCTCACTGGGTGATCCTCGCCGGACTCCACTGAACACAAAAATGCCTACGGATCCGCGGACTGCTCATTCGAAGTAGTGATTGAGCGAACGTGTAGCTTGAGTAACAATTCCTGTAGGGCGATGTACCATGAAAACAAAGGCTGACAGTCATTCCTGAGGTGCTTACCGAGACAGCTCATTCGCTTTTTGTTTGCCCGCAAGGCCCATTAAGGTGTTTTAAATCCATGACAGTTCATCACGATAGGACCATGACAGTCAGACGATTATACGACGACGTCCGACGGTTAGTCTTAGGAACCGCTAGAGGTGTTCGCGCTGCTCTGTGATCGTGGGCCCTGCTTATTAGCAAAGCGTCGCACGCACACCGAAGGACGCCATTTTTGAGCCACACCCCGTCAGCTTGAGTTGCGCTCGTGCGTGAATAGCAGCAGAGACGTCGTGCCGCGACCAAAGATTGCGCAAGCGTTTGGCGGAAATTTGGTTGACGCACGATGTAAGGACTCGGTTCATCTGCAAGAAGCTTGGTTGCGTGGTTTACTCTGTGCCATCATGAAATGAGCCAGGTGGGTCCTTTCCGCCAAATCTGATTATACCAAATTTTATATTGAAAATATATGGCAACGATACGACATTGAGAAGACACTCGAAAATTAAAATCCTTACTGAAATCTCTTGCCTCCGCATGGAACGAAGTCATCTTCGTTTCTGCCCTAAATAGGAGGCGTGTCATACCAACGGCGTCACACTGCTCTGTTGGCCGCTAGCAGCTTTGACGCGGGCTTCCTTTCACGCTCCCCATTGCTGAAAACTCTTTAACTCTGATGAGATGATGTGTTGGTTGATCTGCTTTGGAAATCAATTTGAACGGAGTGGCTTTTACTGTGCTCGGTAATTCTTCGCCTCGAATGTTTCAAGTGTAAGTACTTCACTTAGTGCGACTGCGGGGCATGTCTTGGCATAACTAACTGAGAAGCATTCCATAATTAGAAACGTCACGGGCATGAGACGGTCTGCCAGGTACAATAAATGTCTGGAGGCCAAAATGGACCACGGGGTTGTCAAAACCCTGCCCGTGGACGGGTGGAAAAGCCTAGCCTACTGGTCAACAGCTATGAAGTCGCTTGCGTCGTACTGCCTCGGGACGCTGCCTACCGGCCAATACGGGACTCGGTAGTCGCGAGATAAGGATAATAAACCCCTGGCGGTGCAGCTGCTTTCCAGACTGCCGCGCCCGCTACTTGTTGTTTCAGTGCAACCACGAGACGGCGCCCATCGAGCCTTTCTTGAAAATTGCCAGAGACTTCGATTTCCGCCTCTAAAAGAAGCTCTTGGAAAACATTGGGTGCCACTAGAAGGAACACCTCGCTCCGAGGCTCCGCCGCATTCTCAGAAAGCATGCAGCATCGCCATCGAGCAGGACATGCAAGGCACGATCACCTCGTCTCAATCAACGTGCTATGCATGGCCGCTCGTTGTGCATGAGGTGGGCTCGATCGGCAGAAACGTGGCAGCGTTTGTCAGCACGCAAAGCGGCCATGGCGTAGTGGTTAGAACGCCCGGGTTGGACAGTGTAATAGTAAGCTGGGCTGACCTCAAATACTGTGTAATCAAAAAACGGTGATTTGGTGGGCTGATCCTGGCACCAGTGCACAATGTGTTATCGCGAGGGATTTAATGTGGTTTGTAACGCGGGCCAATCTGCATTGCACATGTTGGGATGAAACTACGGCTCTCAAAAAACACACAGAAGCAAACACGACAGCGCGATTTTTGCTGCGATAGAATTGATGTTATCACCAAACAGCCTAGACGTACGCTCTTGATCAGCTATGCTGTGTACCACGGCTATAATGCAAAGAAAGGCTCGCAGATAAAGCCGCCAGACGACGAGGAGTAGAGCGTTCAACGTGCGTATCGAGACCATGTGAGTCACGCGTCTGGCCGAGGAAAGCATAGAGTTGTTGGAAAGGGCGACTACCAGCACGATTGCTCACCAGCCGCATTGTAGTACACACGCGGAAGTACCGACACATTCAGCTCTACCGCCCGAGTTCCCTTCTGATTGTTATGATGGAGAGAATGTGCCGAATTTACAATGTGCTGTGCAGGAGGCATCATCTCAGTGCTCGTAAGTGGACACAAAGGAGGTTCGCACACAACCAGCATACAATGGGATTCCAGAAATTTTCGGGGGTCCCAGCTGCGTCCGCCGGCCAGTCTCGGGGCGTTTTTGAAGTATACGCACAACTTCCAAGCGCCGGTCTCCGTGTGAGGCTCTGATGACAGGCGCATACCGGCTCAGAGATAAAACAAACTTGTTTAATGGAATCGTTGAGTTAGTTGTCCGCTAGGGGCATTCTCGATGTACCACAGGCAGTGGAATCGTTGAGTTAGTTGTCCGCTAGGGGCATTCTCGATATACCACAGGCAGTTCCGGCTGATTCTGTGGCGCACGTCGGCGTGCATTAAGCATACGTTCTGCTCTGGCACAGACATCTTCACTTGGTACGTTTGCTGGGCGCAAGCTTATCACAAACATCGGCCCATTGCGTACGCAAGCCCATCATCGCGTAAGCTCGTCAAAATGTTATTTCTTGAAATGTACCTTGTCGGTTGTCGCACCTCGGTTCAAGCGGGGTGGCGGCGAAAACAGATGCCCTGGAAAGAGACACTGGACTGCCATCGAGAGAAGTGTGGCGTGTCCTGACAAGTTTCAGCAAATCTTTTTATGACGTGCATAAAAACCGAGCGCATTCCGACGGACTAAGCTCCGATGGGGCTATATGCGGTCAGTTAGCGCGGTACGAATTGCTAGGGTCAACAATGCGACTGATTACATAAGAAATAACTGATCCAAACATTGACATGCCAGTATATTCCACAACTCGCATAAATGCGCAACACCGGGCTAGAGAACCGACCGTCAGGGGTATACATCCGGTTCGGATGAACGCAGCTGGCAAGATTTGTTCGTCCCGGTGATAAATTTATTAGCACATCGGGGTGACGGCGTTATTCATGAGCACAGTACACACGTCCGCGGTTGGCTCATTCACACTTGGAAACTTTTCCCACCTCGTTGAGGTACAAGTGAATACATCACGGACGCCGTTATATTCACTTCTACCGCAGTGCTGGCAGCGGATCGAGATAACGCTCAGCTTTTTACTGTACACCGTCACAATGACTACCCGTTCGAAGACTCACCCGCTGCATGTCCCGCATATTCGGCGGATCCCGCATTTTACAAATGCATAGGAGGCGTCCCAAGGTGGCGCGGCATACTGCACAACACAACACACGCGTTCGCAGCCCAACTCTGAACCACGCCCGGATGACGGTGAAATATTTAAGTGCCTCGCGTCCACGTCGGCGCGGCGACGTCGTTTGTCGGTGTATTTTGTTGCCCTTCTAAACTCTCTCAAGCACCGAACCTCAATGCTTCTAAAAAATAAACTTTACCGAACCCGTTTCAAAAGCTATCACTCGAAGCGCGCATTCGCAGTAAGAAGTTCAGTGAAGAGGACGCCCGATTAGAAAGCATCGTAAATGTTACAGTGGACGCCATATCGTGGGAGTGTCTTCCTCGATGTTGGTCACAGGCTCGAGCATCAATACTAGTTCGGAAAACTAAGTGAGCGACAAAACGAACATTCCCTTCGGTTTAGAAAATTTATCACCTGCTAAAAAGTGCTTGAAACGGCCTAACGAAGGGACTGATTGGAAATGCGTTTTGATTTTCTGCACTGGCTTTATGGGTAATAATTTTGTTTCGGTGTTCGGAAAAGGGGAGTGTTATAGTGAGAATTGTCCACGTGTGACGCGACGATCAGCAGAGTCTTATGGTGGCTTAATACCACGTCAGAGCTGGCATCGAGGCACCCTACATACTTCAATCATTGGCGAATCATTAGGTCTCGCTACTGAAACATGGAGCCTATTTTCGCAACTGCCTTAATTGAATGAAGAGCTGGTATGCTTCCTTCCATCCAGTGCACATTACCGCAACAACATTGGACTGGTTCTGCTGCGCGAGGCTCTCGTACGCGGCTGCTTCAGTGCCATGGAAAGACGGCTGGCTGCAGCAACTCTCGACGCCACGTTGTTGCTGACAACTGGGTGCGGCCATGTCGCACACTTTGGCACGCATCCGCCGCAGACTGCCTGCCAGGCAAATGATAATAAAGAAAATCTCAAAGGATGGCGACTCTTCGTGTGTCGCAAGAAATGCGCAAACACACCCAGGCGCGTTGCCGTTCTTTCAGTTTTCTAAGCAGTGACATTTCATACTGCATCGAGGAGTTACCGTATATACTACTTTTGTAGGAGCAGCACCTTTTTCTTTCCTTTTTTTTTTTCTTTCTCGCAATCTCAACAACGAGGTGCGGCCTTCACATGGAGGTGAGCCATTGCGGTCTAATTTTTGAGGCCTCATGTAACATCATGCGTGTAATAATTTTTCTGGACGATTTTATTTCTTTGTGTAAAAAAGGTGCAAACGCTGTTGCTATTATAACGCATATATTTTTTGTTCACGCAAGCACGCCACACAACTGCTGCCCGTCCATAGTCCTCACTACTGTCGCTGCTAAGAGTCGGTTCGATAGCACCACTCATGGATGCAGTCGTCATCAGAGCCCTCCATGGCGTTAGGTATGACCGACGTCAAAGATTTTCACAACGATGTCCGATCGCAGCGCACGCCGCGCGCACAGAATCCCAGAGCATGTACACGAGCTGCGACGCGCTCTTCAGTCTTCGAATTGTTTATTTCAATTGTTTTTCCGAATTCTGGGCTGGCAAGTTGGGGGTTGCGGCTCTTACACGAGTGCAGCCCTTAGCCGAGTATTACGGTATTAGCCGCGAAAATTCTCAGTTTCTTTCATGCTAGTGCCAAGAAAATAGAATTCACTTTCAGTTTATTGTATCCACCACTTGTGATGATCCGAGTCCCACTCCATGTTTGCGCGAAGTTGTACCTAGAACCCCTCCCAGAAAACAAGAAGGTCTTTGCCGGTTTCTGCGCCACGATCGCATTCTGTAAGATAAGCCACTTGGTGCCAATGGTTACTTTCCAGCAATGCCTTATTGCTTATGCCAGCAATACCAGCTGACGACGTTCCGCGTCGCCAAGACAAAATTATATGGCGACATCTGGTGACAGAAGTTAAATCAGTCTTGCGGCAACGGTGGCGTCCTTTATTTGGCCTACCAGCGTCAACACAACCTAAAGGTGGTGCCGTCGCCCGGTCTCTCTTTTTTTCTTTTCTTCTCTCTCTCTTTTATTGTCATGAGTAAATAAGGAGATGTTGGCACTAACACCATGCTGTCGGCTATTACGAGACACAACATCGTACACGTGTTTTGTTTTCACGTCTTGTACAGCAAATTATCAAGCCTCCGCACATGGCAAGACCGAGTCTTTCGATGTTTTAGCAACAGGGTGGTCCCATAGGTACCCGTTATACTCTCACACATTGCCACCGAAGCAGCGGGGCGGTTTCTGAGCAGAATATTGTATTTCTTAGCAATGCCTTCCCTTATAACAACTAATTCCCTAGCGTCGTGCGAAGATCACCATTTCTGTCGTCGTGACTACTGTTATCACAGTAAAGTTAGCTGCTCGGCTTCGAAATATTATATATGTATATATATATACACAGCACCGAGGTGAGTGCATTGTGACACAACGATTGAGTGTCCTTTCGCTCACTTTCTATGTCGCCCCACTGCCGTGCTTCTTAACGAATCTTGCACGTTTGGTAATGCACATCTTTTTTAACAGTAGCACGTGTGTGTGCTTAATCGTGGTAGCCAGGGCTTACTGTTATGATGATAAACCGAAAACGCCCTTTTTTCCATGTAAACATATATTCCACACTACGTTACGGCAAGTACAGGAATTGAAAAAAAAAAAAAAAGCGTTTCACTGTAAATTTTGCTCAGCACGCGTAAAGCACACCAAAATATTCTCAGCCGACTGCACTTTCTATGAAGCACTAAACACCAAAGCGCTTTCAGCGCAAGAATTTCAGTCAGTTGTGAAAAAAATATTTTTTCCCCTCTAGTGACTAATTCGGTGGCCGATGAGCTAACGTTACCATATTATAACGAAGTGAGCACACCTTCGCCCACTTTGTACACTCGCTGATTATGTATGTCGGGGCGTTATCAACCTCCTGCATGTTCAGAACCAATTGTGGCTACTTGAGAGGCACTGAATACAAAGAAAGAAGCCTTTTTTAATGGCTCTGACAACTATAAACTGCGCGTCGAAACTGCCAAAGACGACACAGTACTGAGGTGGTACGAGATCGCGGGTTTCGCATCGCAAATCGCACCGCGGGATCGCACGCTGCGCAGTGTTGGTTGTGTGCACCGTATTGTTGCGCTAGTCCTTGGTCGCACGTGACGTCACAAGTTTCGCGGGGGAGCGCCGTCTTGGTCTGGAGGAAGGAAATACAACTAAAAGGGAGCGTGAAGTCACGCAGCCAGCTTTCGCGAGCCGTGACATTCGCTTTCAGCAGCGCGAAAGCCCGCATCCACAGAAACTTGGGCAGGCGCCATTCGCCCAGAATGTTTCGGCCTTTCCGCTTACGCTTCCTCAGCCACGTGAGCAGGGAATCTTCGGCCTGCCCTGTCGCGTGGCCACGGAAGCGGCGAGGTGTGCCAGCACCTGCCCCGACGGGCGTCGCTCTTGTCCCGGACGCTATAGATTAGGCAGGGTGCGCAGTGCGGCCACAGCGGGCTCGCCAGTGGTGCAATCGATCGCGCCTTGGTGACTGAACGGGCGCTTTCTATTTCGCTGGCAGTCCGTCCCTCTTTTCGAGTGAACGGGGGAATGAGATACACGAAGTCTGACATGCTGCTGGCGTTGAGCGAGGACGCGCGTCTAGCCTAGCGACTGTTCACCCCCACCTTCAAGAGGCACCTTTTCCTGCGTTACACTCCCCGTTAAGATCTCGGAATACAGACCAAAGCAAACGCTGGCTAAGCAAGATGGCGGCGTGGTTTTGCCGCCTGGCTTGCTTGTAATGCGACGTTATTTGGGTGACAAAATTGGGCGACCCGACAACGATCTGTCGTAAAGCAAGCACCACAAACAAAGTGCATAGAAGGAAGGATAGCAGAGCACCTGTCCTGTAATACTTCGTCGTAAGGTTGCTTAGCATTGGCCAAGTAATAAGAGGAATGTTTTGAGCAAAACATCGTACAAAATTCTTACATGCTGAATTTACAAATGTTCTTTTTCTCAAGAAAATTAATCGGCAGACGTGACGCGCCTCTGTGGCCAAGATCAGTAAGCCCCTTCATTAACTCTACCTAGCTTGCGACATCCGAGATGCAAATGTCGCGAGTCACGCGGTTTAGAAAATCAAAGTGCAGTTTAAGCGTGACTGCATCAAGCAGCCGACACATACTTCGGGAAGCACGGCTCGCACGCCTACTCCACTCCAACCGGAGCGAGCGACCGCAGCGGCAGAGAGCGAGCGTCATTCTTGCCGTGACGTCAATCGCAAGGAAGCAGCACCATGCGAACTTCTCTCCGCTAATATTTGTGCCAAGATCACCAGCTAAGTATCGGAGGAGAAGCTTTTGCGAAACCAGTGCTTGGGCAAATGAAAAAAGAAAGAAAAGCGTACTTGCTTGAGTCACGAAACTTCTTGATTTCCGTATAGATGGCATGTTCCGCGATCTTGCTGGCCACGTTTGTTTGATGGGGTAATAATTAAGTGGATAATTCTGGTGCAACCTTTCCCGCCTTTCAGTCATGTGGTATGTTGCGAGCGAAAAGTGATTGCGAAAATATAAGTAATACCGCGGTTATATATTTAGTATAATTAAAGCAGTTGTGGGAGTTATCTACGCTAGCTCAAGATGTGAGCTTAAGATTTTTTTGTTAACGATGAAATGTCATCCGCAACTACGGCTGGCATAATACTTCTTGTACTGGTAATTGAAACAAGAAGGGGCGCGCTTGCTTCTTTGGTGAAAACCCTGAAGCAAGAGGTCAGCGGCACACTCGTTATCGTCGAGTGTTTCACATTTCTCGTTGTTGAGTGCGACACTGCACGCTTTCTGAGCATTTATCACCTGCCGGAATTTTCTTGGACTGTTCGTTCGTTAGGATTCTTGGTAGGCCATCGCACTACAGAACAAGATGTTGCCTTGTGTATTCGCGTTCCCGTGAATAACTGTTGTTTGTCCTGCACTTTGTTATACAAGCATTTCTTTGTGTTTTCGCATCTTTGGTGAACGAGGGGCTTTTTTTGCGGCTTTCTAGAGTTGCTCTCTCTCTCTCTCTCTCTAAATCTCGGAGGCTTTGTGTGGATGGAAAAGATGACCTCGAATTAGTAAAACAAGTTGTATAAATTGTTACTTATAAAATCGTCGAATAAATTGTCCTTTTTTAATTATTATTTTTATATTTTTGCGTGCAATGTTAAAGGAAGTATGGACAGCCTTATTGTTGCCGATTCTCCTAGGAATAGTAATGGATGGCAAACTGTGGGACAGTAGTATTCAATCCAAATTGATGGCAGCGCCTTCTGTGGCACGTGTTGGTTTCGATAAGAATTGAAGTGTGTTGGTTAACAGTGAAACAAGCAACGAGAAATCTTCTGACTTCTGTTTGGCTTATTGTTACATTAGGATCGACGTTGCAGTGCTGGAAATGCAGCAAAGTCTGAGCTGCAAGTCTGAAACGAGGCAGCAGACGCCCAAGAGCATCGATTGTTCACGACAAAGAACGATTGCGACATGAATAATAACTGACAGGAATAGACGCCTGCTCGTCGGCCTGATCCTTTAGAAAAGTTGGCGCTTCAATTGGCAAGTCATCTGTCACTTCCCAGAGATCGTTACTGAGCCACGCTTCATCGATTGACTGAATAAGTTGAGTTGGATGACAGTACAAGATCGGACACGTGTTGCAGTTTTGGAATGAAACAGTGCAAGTTAGTACAGAAAGGAAATTGAATTCTGGGGTTTAAAACCACGATTTGATTATGAGACACGCCGCAGTGTCCGGATTAATTTTGACCACCAGGGGAGGGGATCTTTAACGTGCCCCCAATGCACGGTACACGGGCGTTTTTGCATTTCGCCCCCATCGAAATGCGGCCGCCGCGGCCGGGATTTACAGAAAGGAAAATGCGTGACATAGGTATTGCTCGGCAGCGGCGATAAAAACCATTGTGCGGAATAAGCTGCTGCTAGGGTACTAGTTCCTTCGCCGTTTGAGACGCGTCATCAAGCATGTAGCGCTTGGAACCGGCAGAGAGAGTTTTGAGTAGAAGCAAGAAGGGGGTGACTGCCACAAACTTGCGTCTTACAAAAGCAACTTTCATTATTGCTAATGACCCTGGTACTGAAGCCGTGCCTTTAATTTTTTCATAAAGCGGAATGGCTCGCTGTATTTATTTGGGATCAAGTGATAGCTTCAGAATAACGTAATATGAATACCTCGGATTGCATAGATTTTAATAATGGCCCTCCAGCGCTTACTTCTTAAGCCTTGATTTTCGGTTGTGGCTAGGTCAGCAGATAGCCTTTTCAGTTCGGCAATGAGATGGCTACTGTCGAGACCAGCGCTAAATTAAAAATTAAATTATGGGTTTTACGTGCCAAAACCAAGCTATACCAAGCCAAAACCAAACGTAGTTAAACCAACCGCTACAGCGTGCCTCATAGGCTTGCCGTAGCAGAGGACACTGGATTAATTTTGACCACCCGGGGTTCTTTAACGTGCACCCAATGCACTGTACACGGGCGTTTTTGCATTTCGATCTCGCGGTTCGATCTCGGGCATAGCGGCGCAACGCCAAAGCAAATGCGCCACCACAGCGGGTGAGAGAGACCAAGGTTTCTATGTAACCTGACAGCAATAAAAGGGAGTTTATGACGCTTAGACGCCCGAAAGCAGCGTCGCAACAGTACTGAGCGCTCCAGTGCGATGAATTACTCTATACTGCTAAGGGCCTCGTTGGTTGCTGCTCGTAGCGGGACGAACCGCTGGCGGCGCTTATATGCCAGGTCACTACATCGTCATCTATCAATTCTAGTGGAATATATACTGCGCCCATGTGCCTTAAGATTCTGCAGATACGGTAACCATTTTCCTATACAGTAACAGACGCGAAAAGCCTTCGTCGAGTAAGTGTGCTAGACTTGCGATTCACATGTGTTCCAGATGCCTCACGCCAAACATTTATAAATTCACGGACGTGTTCGCAGTCGCCTTGGATTGCTCAGAATATCTTTGTAGGGCGCTTAGTTGTCTGATTATATAAAATATCTTTCTTTTGAGCCCCCCCCCCCCCCCCCCCCAAAAAAAAAAAAAAGAAAAAGGTACGACTTAGCTTATTTTGAAGTTGAGTGTGTTTATGGGTATCCCTCATAGTGGTTATGCGCTAATCCCGCCTATCCACGCAAATGCGAATTAGATTTACACGATGTTTACCAAAGCTTGTTTTTGGGCGAGTTGATGCTATCCTTAACTACTGCTGTTGCTTACTTTTTTTTTTTTTGATGGATTACTTTCTTCTTTTTAAGGGGAGGGGGTGGAGGAAGGAATTGAGAAAGGTCAGCAATGATTTCGAAAATGACGTTCTTAAGTACTTCTCAGTCACTACGCGTTTGCGTGTCTAAAATGTAGCGCGTTGGAACGTGTTCTCAAAGAAAGAGACCAGTATGCCGTGCCTGCATGAGCCGGTAGCATCCAGTGTGAACGAGACAGCCACGCCAGCATCTTCTCAGCGAAGATTAGAAAGCTACTACGGTCGCAGTTGATAAGCGATGGGGCAGCGCCGGGAGCCGATTGAAACCCTTCTGTCTGCTTGGGTTGCGGCCAACACGCGGCCATCGTTCGTCGAACACATGTGCACACGTAAGAGCGCTACAATCCAGACGTGCGAACACGTAGCACGTAGCGACGCCCTATTATTAATACTTGCCGGAATTTCCGCAGAACCGAGAAATTTAACAACAACAACAACAACAACAACAACAATAATAATAATAATAATAATAATAATAATAATAATAATAATAATAATAATAATAATAATAATAATAATAATAATAAGAAAAACGCTAGAGAAAAGAATTTAGTCTCTCATCTAACTTCGCTCTAGACTTTTGGAACTTGTGATGTTACAGTTCTCGTTATTAATACTATTCGAACTGTTCAACTAATTGGGCAGACCATCATGCATGGCCGCAGGTTGTCTTGTGTACGGCGTTGGCTGCTCGGACTCTTCTTCATCAAGCGTGTTTGAGAGAAATGCCTTGCCGCGCGGTCGCTCTATCTATCTATCTATCTATCTATCTATCTATCTATCTATCTATCTATCTATCTATCTATCTATCTATCTATCTATCTATCTATCTATCTATATCTATCTATCTATCTATCTATCTATCTATCTATCTATCTATCTATCTATCTATCTAAGATCACCACCCTCCCCTCGAAAACGGTTTAGATGTGGGCACCCGTCCGGTGTTTCCAGCGGTAGACTTCTGTGTTTTTTTTTTTTTTTTTTTTCATTTTGTCTTGGGGTCTCCTTCGTCTTCCTCGGTTGCAGCCCCACTTGGCCACGCTCCTGCGCCATGCTCGGGCTCCTCGAGGCTCGCGCTCGGGAGAATAAAGAAATCAGTGCTTTTCTTGCTTTCTATTCTGGACGGTCGTGTAGATAGATGTCGGCTATAGCCCACGACACGTCCCATGGGATGTAGGGCCTCGTTTCGATCCCTATAGCGTGACAAATAATCTGGAACACTTCAATCTTACATTTTTCAAAAGCAAAATGTGGTGTAAAGAAATGTATTAAGTGGACAGTCTCATAGAAACACCAGAAAGTCGTACAAGTTTTGTTTTCATACATTTGCGTGCTTTGTCAAACAGGAACAATGCGCGGTTATGCTGTCATTTCACAGCATTTTTTATGCATTTATTCACAACGCACTGAATATACAAAACACAGAAATAAGGGTTGTTTTGTTCGATGTAACATTCGGAGCACATAGGAGATATGTATACGAAAGGTAAACGTCTCGTATGTCGTTAACGACACGCAACAAGCGCCGGAAATGCAACCACGTGTGGCAGCAGCTACAAATTACCGGAATGAGTTATATCACTCACCGAGCATGTGCCCGTGTTCTATAGCTGAAATCAGTGCTTTGTGCATGTTGATCGCTGTGCGATCACTTGCGATCGCCGTATTGGGAACACTACCTCTAGCCCCCGTATACATCCCCTGCACGCGCTCCCAGAGGGGGTACTACCCTGGGCGGCTTGCGTCCGTATCGTAGACAGGAATAGATACGATACGATTGGACAGGAATGGAGGCGATTGCGCACGTGGTCTGCGCTTCCCTGGTTATAACGCCACGTGCGTTCGTGGGGAGAGGGGGAAGAGTGTGATATGACAGCGCTGCAGCAATGGAGACGAGCAGGGGGAAAGAGTGTGGCGATGGCGCCTGTGCACGTGGCCTACGCTTCTGTGGCTATAACGTCACGCGCGTCGGAGGTGCTGGCGAGGCTGCAGCAGCGGTTGCGGCAGATGCATGGGAGGTGCGGCGCTTGTTTATAATGTATGCAGCCCATCTATGCAGCCTAAAAACTTCGCTGGTAATCCATCCCCATATGAATGCTGCGGCCCCCACGATTTTTTTTTTTTTACTCTTCTTCACTCAATAAATACAGACACAATTCCCGTCATTAAATAAACGTTCTCATAGCCATAGGCGTATCAAAATTGTTTGCTAGAGCTCAGTGCAATTTATTTTCAATGCAGCAGCGGCGTAGCTACTGAAGCAATAGAAATGGTACACTGCAGCCTGCACGAAGTGAAACTCGAGCCTTAAGCAACGTCTTATCTTACCTGGAGATGTTCTCGGTATTCACTCGCTTGTGCAGCGCGGCGGCTAGTTTTGTTTCGCTTGCGTTCTTACAAAACAATGAGAGCACGAGTAAATGACGCCTGCCGCACTTCCGATTCAAACATGATGAAGAAAAAAAGGGGCCATGAAGCCGCACTCGGCAAGAACACAGTTTATGCTAAACAAAAAACAAACAATACAGCCAGTACTGTCTCGTATATGAACGCGGCTTGTTTCTGCTCGCGATCGCCGCTTTGTGTAGTGGCTCCATATTCGCCAAGTTATGAAGCGCTAATTCTTGGTTCTTTTTATTTCATATTTGATTAAATTTTGTGTAACAAATGTTCACGAGGCTCGGTAGAGGCAGCAGCGTACGTTTTTAACGCAAGCAGCGCTCTTGGTGGTCGGCATGAAACAATGTACGACCGCGGCGCCATCACTGGCGAGGATACGAAGCTGCCCCCAGTGTCCGGGGCCTGGTATTGGTCGCACACAACCATAGAGTTTCCTAAAATAATTATTGTATGAAAATCTGTGCACCTAACCTCTGTCACGACCATACAGTTTCTTGCAATAACCACTAGAGGGAACTCTGGCGCTGCGATCGTTCAGCCACCATGGGAAATGCATGGATTTGTCTAATCTTCGTGCTTGGGGCTTCAGATGTTCTTGTGGCTTCGTTTGTATTACCCTTTATCTGTGCCTGAATTGGTCAACATTTCAAAGCAATTTATACTTGTTATAATTGGACACTCCAAGAGGATGTCTGCCGTCGCCGTGAGGTTCCGTATAAAGTCCAAGGGCGATAACGTCGCCGCGCGCTTTCATGGAGAGCGAACGCTGGCGAAGAGCAAACGCGACGTCTTCCGTCACGCGAAAGGCCTTGGGGGGATGTGAGGGAGGGAGGGGAGGCGACGTTTAGCTGCGGCACAAAATTCGTATCTAGCGACCGGGCGCAAGGGGAACTGGCGACTGAATCTCCCACGCGAAAGGAGGAAAACGGGAAGGCAGCGCGGGAGGGAAGGGGTGCGGCTTGTACACTGCCAGCAACTGCGTACTTGTACTTTGCGCGGCTATGGGCTGTCGTGCGCACCGTATCTTAAAAGCGATCTCCACACGGCTCCTACCTTTGTATGCGCTCTGCTTTCGCCGCTCAGTTTCCGTTGAAGCGAAAGATCGCACGAACCTTCGCTCGCTGCTGCAGTGGCGCTTGCTCACGCCAGCGTTTTGACAGTGGTTGTCTGCGATCATCGAGTGTGATCTATTCATGTTTGCTTGTGCGCGCTGACACCATATATTCATATATTCAGATAGTAGGCGAATATATAGCTCTCTACTAATTTGCTATCGCAATTGATACTTCGCCTTTCGGGCGAAACTGCGACTTTTTTTTTAATGCTGAGGGTAATAAGGTCCTGCAAGCACGAACTGCTGCTAATTGCAATGGTCCTGCTTGAACATGCATCCGTGGCGTAGTGGTTTCAATATCAGGCTTCTGTGCTAGAGATCCTGTGCTCGAATCCTGCCGTCGGACAATTTTAACAATGTTTATTTAATTATTTATAACGCAGCACTTGCTTACAAATGATCACTTTGCAAAGTCATTTAAAGCTAGAAGGACGAAGTTTAGGCTAATCCATGGGCTATGCATCATTCCCATGCTGGCATGAACTGGCCGCTTGCAGCTCCCGTAGGCACTAGCACCACAGTTCCCTCGAGTAATTCCTTTATGAAACCCTGTGGTCACGACAGACTGCAAAGTCCTGATGGGGTAAGAGCTATCTGCTGTTACGATGAAATATGTGAAGCAGGCGCGATTGGGTATCGCTTCATCAGAGGACTCACACGTGCCTACCCACCGCCATCGGGCCAAAATCAGTCCTTGTTTAAATTATCACTAGCAGTAACGTTTTCGACCGTCACAAGCCGAATAATATAGCAGCCAGAAAGCAAGAACGGCGCTTTTCTGAATTCGTCTGTGCGTAATCTGCTATTGGAAATGATAATTGCCAGAAGACGCTGAATATAAGCCCAGTCACGTGCTCAAAGATGGCGGCACTTATGCGGCGGCAGTAAAGAGTGCACCATGTTTGAGTTAGAAAAATACATTTCCACAGACGTTAGTGGAAATGATCCAGTTTTCTATAAACATTACGGGAAACACTGGAGGTCGCCATAATTAATTACAACGCTGACTCGGCTGATAGCATTCATGTTGCTACCTCAATCAGTTGAGTCATAAGTGTTTAGCATAAAGCATTCGCACACGCGTCGCTCTTAGCAGAAGCACACGTTTCTTTTGGCTCGCAGCAGCCGTAGCAGCAACCGTAGCAGCAGCAGCAGCGGCCGACCGAGCAGCCCTGGGCCCCGTGGCACCGCCAGCCGCCGTCGTGGCGACGCCGCCCAGTCCGCCGAGCCCGACGGCCGCCGCCGTTGTGCAGCAGCCGCCGCAGGCCTCGTCGCTCGTGCTGGCCACCCCGTCCAGCCTGGTGGCGGCCAAGGACTCGCGGTGGCTCCAGCTCGAGGTGTGCCGCGAGTACCAGCGGAACAAGTGCTCGCGCCAAGATGCCGAGTGCAAGTTCGCCCACCCTCCGCCCAACGTGGAGGTGCAGAACGGACGCGTGATCGCCTGCTACGACTCCATCAAGGTGAGCCAAAGAAAACGGATCGCTGTATCGCGGGGAGCGCGCGCGGCGGCGGATACATTTTTAGCCCGGCGGTGTGTCACCGAGTCGCCTGCGGAGGAGGTTGCTATTCCGGGAGGGAGCCGCCTTTTTCTTGCGCCCCAAGCTTGTTTAGTCTTGCTCGAGCCAAGCCTCTTTTTTGGCTCGACCGGGAGGCGCTTTTCGTATTTCGGGAAACCCTGGTCCGGCAGCCACTGGCCGACGAGCGCCATCTTGATCCGGTTGCCGCCCGCAGACGCCCGCGACTTGCGCAACCGGCCGCCGCCCTTGAGCGCGTTGTCGCGTGCTGGCGACGAGGATGTCCGCTCATTACGAGGCGAGCGCGCAGGAAATGGCGGCAGCCAACTCCCACTCATTGTTTCAAAATAATGCGGGTCCCGCGACAACGCCTCCTTGCTTGGCGCGCGGCTGAACGCCAGTCGTTTTCGACCACCTGCGTTTCCCGCTTCGTCTCCGCCACTTTACACGTCTTGAATACCAAAACTCAACGCCACATTCAAGCGACAGGCAGATCCTGTCGCGTCGCGGCGCGCGGCAACCACATGGACGCGACATCGCGAAAAAAAAATATAGCGACAAATGTTTATTGTCATCCTAATAAAATTTCAACCAGAGTCTAAATATGCCGTCATCGCCTGTAAGAATGCGTTCCACGTCGTAAGCGTGACATCAGAAATCAAAGCACTTTCTCGGCTTTCGGTCGCATCTCAGGCCTATCAGTGCCTAAACAAACAATGATTTTAATAAAAACGACAACACCTTGCCTATACTTCGTCCTCACTGTGAGATGGAAAAAAAAAAAAAAAAAAGCGAAGGCTGATTTTACCGCTTACTACCTGCTGTCACGGCGGAGGCTAATGCCATGTTATTGCGCAATCCGGAAGCCGCCGCGCTGGCTTCCGGGCGACAAGCGAAGTTTTCTGGCTGGCCAGCCAGAAACCGGAGAAGCGACGAGTTGCCCTCCGCGACGGCAAAACGTTTCGCTCGGAAATCGCGTGCTTGTGATTGAGTCTTTACCGTGTTTTGATAAGCCAGAAAAGAAAATATATCTGGCGACAGAATGTTGTTGCACTAGGCCCCTCCTGGATTTTGAGTTTATCGATGAACGAGGGTCGCATGGTAACCAGCCCCAGCTATATTGGGCTTTTGTGCACGAAATCAGCCTCTGAATATGCTTCGATATCGGTGACATCACGTATCGATCGGCTCGTGGGAAACCTTTCTTTGCTCTGCAAGTCACCGTAATTTCATGGCCGTATAAATGCGAATGAAGTCTCGGAAGAACAGTGTAACCCATTTAGTCTTGCTCTTAAACCAAGCCCATTTTAGAGCTAGGCGCGCCGGCCGGCACGCCAGGACGCGTATGCATCAATCATCTTAAATATTTCTTTTCGGTTATGTTTAAATAAGAAAGTTATTTGTCGACAAAACCTAATTTGTTTGTGTGCAAAACATGGGGGTGTATGAAAGAGTGTAGTCGTTAGTCGCCTTCCTCGTGCTTGTGCGAACAGATTAGTTTCATATCTTCTTTTCTCTTTGTCCTTTCTGCTCCTTACTCCCTCCCGCAGTGCAGAGTAGCCAACCGTATAGTTACTGTGGTTAACCTCTCTGTCTTTATCTCTCTAAAATGCAATGTAGTTTGGCTTTACAGATAACTATACCCGAACAGACTCTCTGAAAATCCATGACGCCAGGCAACCTGGTGTCGAAACTTGAGGTTGGTGTTGCCACCCATCCTGCGTTTCTTTTCGCTCTTACCGAGCCTCGTCCGACGCCATGAGTGATCGCCTCGGTATTGCTAGAAGCGTAATTCACCAATAAGGATTAACTTGATACATACCTCTCTGGTGTCTTTTTTAAGAGTTGCCGCTGCAGAAGTTTATCAGAGCTAGTGAACTCACGGACACACAAGCAGGCGATCCGGCGAAAGGCCAGCTAAAGAACTTTACTTTGCACAATAACGAAAGAAACTTTGTGCTAAGTGTGCGCTTGTTTAAACGTGCAAGTATGAGCCAACTGGCCCAGCAACACCACGTTATTTAAAGCTATAGCTGCCCCGACGACAAGCATTTATTGCCGCCTGTTGGCACAGAAGAAAGATGGGTTGGGGGTGGGGCAAGGGAGAGAGAAATAGACATGGGTCCGTGGCATAAAGTGCCTGGTTGTTCTGACGCGAAGAAACATGTGGACTGTTAACGTGCTCCTGATTGGCCCACGCTGATCGTAGCTAGCTTCCACTTCGGTGCCGTATTTCGAAACAGAGCAGGGAGAATATTTTGCTGTTGTTGGCATAGGTTCATCAAACTGCCGAATTAACAAAACCACCGGCTTAGTTACAGCAACTGCGCAAATAAATGACCTTTCTGTAAAACCGTCGCTCTTCCAGCGTGTTAAACTCATCGCGACCAAATGTTTGCGAGGTTATGTAATGGCGATGGCTTTATGTGTCGGGATGTTAAATGAAATTTTCTAAGATATTAAGAGGAAATTTAGATGACAGAAATGTAATTGACTTCCGGATATTGAGGAAGCCTTCACATGGTCCTAAAATTTTAAGGTGAGCGAATGACGTGAAATATACACTTTGAATGCGGAATGCGAAAACAAATGTAATCGCCGATGCACAAAATGGATGGAATACTTCAGTCTACGGGCGAATGTAGTAGCGAGCTTGACGAACCTGCGCGTAATAGATCATAGTCGCCAATAATCGAGCACCTAATCGATGATGCCTATCTACTGAGAGCACCTATATCTAGACATCGACACATCGCGACGAATCACGCAAGAGGGCCAGCTAGAACGAGTTTACCGGCCTCAGCTTGACAGTAAGGTACGAGACCGGGCTATAGTTGGTGCTTGTTAAAACAGCGCGAAACGAGATGGGGAAAGAAAAAAAAGGCGGGATGAAGGCCAGCGCATGTTTTCGTCTCGCCTTTTTTGTCGTCCTTTGTGTCCTTTCGCGCTGTTTAACAAGAAGTTGACAGAGAGAGCGGAATGCAGTTCTACTATACTCATTTCAAATGTACTGTTATGCAAAGCAGACTTCGAAGAGCGACCTTCGTCGCGAGATTTGAATGCTGCCGGGCTAGCAGTAAGAGAATAAAAAATCGCGCACTGTTTCCCTACTTCCTCCAATGTCTCCTACAATACCCTATGGTGTCTTTCATTTGTGTCCCACGGTTTGCTTGATGAACTTGATTCCATGCTTACAACACAGATAACTGCAGATGTTTGTGACGGGGATATTGACCGTAGGCGGATATCTAGCATCGAATTGCCGGCGGTTGCTGCGTCCTATCGCCGCCTTTTGAAAGTGGCAGCTAAATGCGGAAGGTTGTTCGCACGTTATCGGAGACAGCGGAAACAGAGTGGACGCGACATCACGTAGAGGCCGGCGAGAAGCCAGCCCACACGAAAGCGTCGCCATTCACGCGAGCAGCCGACTCGCTTTTCTCCTGAAGGACGTTTCGGGACCGGCTCGGTCCGCTCTTCAAGGGGTGACTGACGCGGCCGAAGAAACAGTGCTACCGCGTTCCACACTGTAAGTGGCGGCCCTACAGACTGGGCGATGTGTGCAAACAAAACGTGGTTCGTGGCGTGATTTTTGCAGCGCGAAGCACTGCCCACATCGCTGTTCTTATCCAAAAAACGCGGCTCGCCAAACGTTGCGGCTCGGCTTCAGTATCGGAAGAAGCGCAGGCAGTCCAGCGCTTGCCGTTCGTGCATGAAACGGACGGCTCCAAGAGGACGGCCCCCTCCTCTCGTGTTCCCATCGCCGTGTCTTGACCGTGAGCGAACCCGTTCTCAACGGGCTCCGTCGACGCTTCCCGCGGACGGCGATTGTCCGTTCGGAGCGGGGCTATTCATCGGCTCTCCTTCACGCGGGGCCAATGAATGGCTCGCGTATCAATGAACTCCTCGTCCTGACGGGAAGAAGTTGCGTCGAAAGCGCAACGCCACTAATCCGGGAGGGGGCGACAATGGCGCCGCGAGGGGGGATGCCACAATGGCGGCGCCCAGTTAATAGCAGCACTTTCATTACGGCGCGCCCCTACTCGGGCGTGGCCGCCCGACCGCGCCCAGCAGCGTCGGGTCCCCGCTGCCCCAGTCGCGCCACATTTACGACGAGCCGGCGTTCGCGCTGCGGCAGCGCTCTCGTCGACCGTTGTATAGCGATCGCCGCCGCATGAGCATGCTGGACGAAAGCAGGCATGTTCTCTTGCATTTTTAAATTACGTTGTGTCGACTGTAGTTAGGCAGCACCAAAGTCGCGATGGCAGTTGTAGCAGTCGCAGGTGTTTGCGACTACAATCGAGCTTCCGACTGTTCTCGGAATTACCAGCAATGAATAGTCAGAAATGTGTGGCAATTCACATTAAACGTTGGCACGCGCATCTTGTGGCGGCACGTCGGAAATATCGGCCATGTACATTGGCATCTTGCGTGCCGGCCAAGGGCGAATGATGTGAAGTCAAGGTTTCTCAATTGGCGCATCCTCCGCTCCCAGAACAACGAGCCAAGTGGGACTTCCGAGTCGCCATGTTCTTTTCGGGACGTCCCATGGAGTACATTGTTTGGAATCTCAGAAAGAATTTCACCATCGTGAGTGTTTGTGTCCTAACGTTATGGCCACGCATCTAATGATCCGACAGTTGCGTGATAAAATTATTTGTCTAGTATTCGTTGATGCGAACACCTATCCTGTAAAGGAACGCCTCGCATAGTGAAGTCGCATATTTCGAGACGACAAACATCGCGCTTTTACTTACCGTTGATCCTGCTGCGGCTCTGTTCTTCACTCTTACCAGTGAGAAAACATGAAATGAATTCGCTTGACGACATTGGCACCATACATAATTCGAGCGGCTTGCAACTAGCTTCATTACATTTCTTGTTGCCTCTTTCGTAATAATGTGCAACCCGACCTATTGTTGTTATTTCACGCGCACACACACACACACACACACACACACACACACACACACACACACACACACACACACACACACACACACACACACACACACACACACACACACACACACACACACACACACACACACACACACACACACACACACACACACACACACACACACACACACACACACACACACACACACACACACACACACACACACACACACACACACACACACACACACACACACACACACACACACACACACACACACACACACACACACACACACACACACACACACACACACACACACACACACACACACACACACACACACACACACACACACACACACACACACACACACACACACACACACACACACACACACACACACACACACACACACACACACACACACACACACACACACACA
This sequence comes from Dermacentor silvarum, assembly GCF_013339745.2. Taxonomy (NCBI): domain Eukaryota; kingdom Metazoa; phylum Arthropoda; class Arachnida; order Ixodida; family Ixodidae; genus Dermacentor; species Dermacentor silvarum. The sequence continues at coordinate 245,891,575 of NC_051155.1, read as the reverse complement.
CACACACACACACACACATATATATATATATATATATATATATATATATATATATATATATATATATATATATATATATATAGCCTGTGACATTTATTTAGTCCAAGTCGGCCTCTTCCGGTAGACTACTGCAAGAGGCGGACATTATTTGCGCGGAAAGACGCAGGGCACAGATTGTGTTTCACAAATCAACTTTTAATTTAGGGCACGTGTTAATTGCATCTCGCTGTGCCGCAGCATCTGCTCGTCGCACTGTCCATTCGATGAGTACTTCTCCTCATTTCTCCTGCGAAACGAATTTGTGTCGGGAGGGGTGCCGGCTTGGGCTCCTTGGTAAAGCATAACTCGATTGTCCTGACGATCAGCGCAACAGAGTAAGCGAAGGGGGACAGAAGAGAGCGCTCTCGTCTTCACTCAACAAAACGGTGCGAGGCAACCCAACTATGGTCCCTAGAATTATTCAATATTCCAGGGACCGTAACCCAACCCGCGCCAATTACTTTGAAGCGTCTTCGAGATTGACTGGGCTTTCCCACGGGAAAGGAACCTGGCCGGGGTGACGTCACTACCAGCCCTGCTTCCGTTAGTCCCAAGGTTCGACCGGCGAGCCAGAGACATAGAGCGCACTTATAAACGGACACTAAAGAGAAAAACTTCAGTCTGACAAAGTATTCTCTCAAAGGTCTATTTTTTTTTTCGTTGTAAGAGATTAATTACCTGAAAGGTCAAATATCCCATTATTGAATTTCGAGCTAGATTTACTCAGCGTTGTACCAGTGTGGCGTCACGAATACCTACTCGTATTTAACTCTCCAGCTGGCACCAGTTTTGATGTAGAGTTGGAGTGTTCGACAAGTGAATTCTTATTAAGTACAACAACAACAACAAGCCCATACGTGAGCTCGACGCCTGCGCGCGTTCTTCATACCTGAACACACCAAGAATGTGTGCCTACAGTACAATATGCGACGAAATACTTTTTTTTTGTTAACTTGACTGAAAAATGCAGGACATAGAGTTTTCTAGGGTTCTGAACACACTGGGCATCTTCGATTATCCGTTCCTGACAGTCCCGGACTGTCCGAAAGACTGCATACGCAACAACGCTCATTGGCTGAAAGCACCGTCTCGGGTAGTCCGGGACTGTCAGAGACGGATAATCGAAGAGGCCCACTGTTGCCGCAGATACAGTGTACTAGAATTCTAGTACGCTGTACCGCAGAGCAGATAAAAGGAGCCAGCCAAAGGAGCCAGCCAAAGGAGCTAGCCCACGGAGAGACACGTATTTGTGAGCACGTGCGCTCCCGCGCGCTGCGTGCGATTCTTTTCGAAAAGCGTCGGAAATAACTGCACTCGGACGGAAACGACGGTACACTGAAACTATATCCGTTCGCTTCTGCAATCGAATCCGATAAACAGCGTACTTGTTTTGTGGAAGCCAGCCGATGCTGGCGATCGAAAACAGACCAAGGAGTCTCGCTCGCCATATAGATCGCGAGCGAAAGCCAACAGAGCGTTCCAAAATGACGACAGACGACCGATTAAACGTCGAAGCCTTTCAATTTCTGATGCATTCCAGACTCGCCCTGTGTTCACCCCGCGTACCTATCGCTGGCGCTGTGTGTGACATTGTGAGTACATTGAATTCCCCAACTATACTTAAAGAAACTGAGTGTATGTGTGCCAAACCAGCATGTAATGACATGTGGGTGTCTGTACGAAGTGAATGGGCGGTGGAGGAGCAGCTTTGCCCAAGCTTCTCGAAGTGGCGAAAAAATTGCAACACAGCATAAACGGCTGACGCTCCACTTCTCCCGCCCGATACTGCGGAGAATCCTCTACTTTTATCTTTTGCAGCCGGTCTGATATTCCATAAAACACTGCGTGAGGCCTCGGTCCTACGAACGGTCACTAAACAATGTTTAAGCAGAGTGGTCGATGCCGTTTTGACATGCAGGGCCCGTATTTTGTAACATTGTTTCATTTCTTTAGAGGGCGCCCCCGTTCCTGCGGCGAGCGTCGGCGTCCCTCGTAACCGAGCGAACGAGCACAGCGAAGGATGAAAGAGCCAACGGGGAGCGCAGCGGGGCATAAAAGACGATAGCGAAAGGAGCGCGAGGAGGAATGCGGACTGCGGAGGATGAGGGTATGGCGAAAGCGTGATAAGGAAAGCGTAGTGCCGCGCAAGACGGGCTCTTCGGTGACGATGACTACGAGATGGCGCCAGAGTAGCGCGCGTTGTCTATGCACCGATGACGACACCGAAACCATATATAGAAACAAAGCGCTGCATGAGCGGAGGCGTGCCTGCGGCGGCTGCTGTGAATCGCGCCCACGCGTCACCAACGTGCCGCCTCTCGCGATTTCCCGATTAGCGAGGCAGTCGCGCCACACCTCTCTCTGTTTGCAACGTGCCGCAGGAGACAGATTGCACGCGCCAGCCACTATATCGCGAAATAAAAACACTTATAGAGCTGCGCTCAAATTTCGCATTATGGAGTATCGTAATCGTCGGCGATTTTTTTTTTTTTTGTGAAGTCGGACATCGTGCTTAGTTGCCGATCTCAGTGATGACAGCAGCGCGGGGTAATGTAGCAATCATATTCAATTTTTGTCTTGCCGCACTTCGTCAAAGGCCTACGTACGTTATCACCATGATCGGGTGGTCGCGTGCGGTGGACCTAGCAAATCTAGCCAATGAATCGTTACGTCATACTGGTCCAGGTGTTGCTCAAACACGGAGAAATGCAGCTCTCTGCTATGCCGACCACGTACGTGGATGAGCGCCGAATGCAGCGTGCCGAATGCGCGCTGCGAGTAAGCGACTTTACTGCAGGGGGGTGCCTTCTTCCCTTGTTCACGGCCTCCTTCCCATACATAGATGGCGTGTTTCGCCTTTCTGACGTTTGGTTCTACAGCGTGCGTTCTCATTTTCTCCCACCAGAATGGCTCATCGTGCGACTCTGTGCCACACACAACTGGTGTTGCGTCCTTTGCGCAGTGACACCTTTCGCAGCGATTTCATCTCAGGCACGCGGTGGTCCTGAGCTGTGTAAGCCTGGCCCGCAGCAAAAGCTGAGCATTATCTTTGGCGAGGGAAAAGGGTCGTCGGATAAGGCAAAGTGGTACCTTGCTCACGCGCTCACTCAATGAGAAATGGTTGTCCGTATTATATATATATATATAATAATTTGCTTCACCGTGTTCGCGTTATTTGGGGCATTCCCTATAGTTGGATAACGCACAGGTGAGCACATTCATACCGAAGATGTATCAGCGTGTGTCCTTGACGTCACAGAGCAACACTCGTCATAGCGTGCTCGCCTCGGAAACAGAGCAAACACTGGCCCGGTGTCAGCAGCGGTGCACTGCGTGCGCGGACTGCTCGTGCGGAGGCGCTGCAGGTTGGCGGCGCGCGCGACTGGCTGCCATAGCGACGGGGATCGATGCCGAGCCGCGCTTTGGCGGAACGCAATTTTCGTTGCAAAAACAACGACACACGGCGAAAAATCGTCTCAAATAAGCGTCTTCACATCGAACCGGATTGTTTCCCTCTTACCATCAACGACAAATCATTATGGTAACAAATATCAGCTTACGGCTTCCACAGCGGTGAACATCGAGAAGAGAGAGGATAGTGCCGTGACGTGAGAGCGAAACTCTTCAGGAAGCGACGTAACAAGCATTGTATTTTGATATGGCATTGTAAAAGTTGATAACGCTACTTCTGTGAGCGCAGATTAGCGTGGCCTCCGAGATCGCGGTGCGCCGTTTTACCTTGTATTTAATGTTTTTCCTCGTTTTTTGTTATCTCACGGCGGGAAGCGACGCAATCTCGGATTCTTTTTGGCGCACAGCACCCTTGGCTGCTTGTCCTCAAGCGGGCGGAACAGGTCGTCTACGAGCTGAACTACATCGCAAGCTCATTCCGCGGCCTTTGGGCAGCTTTAGGCGACTAAAATTCGTTCGTGTCAGCTGACCGAGGTGACGACGTGTGGTACCGAAAACTTCCGGCAGGTGGCAAAAAATGTGCGATGTATATTTAGGCATGGTTTAGGTGTATACGTTGAATGACGTACGTCTGCGAGCGAACCGTTGTCGTTCCTTCATGCATAAACATCTTCGGTGCCGCTACAGCTGAGCTGTGTGTCACCATGTAGGCGGCCTCGAAAGCCGTCCTTGCTCCGCCCGTGTGACTCGTGATATATATATATATATATATATATATATATATATATATATATATGAAGTGCCCGGTGTGGCAACGAAGTGGGCGACCCGGAACGCTGCATTTGGTCATGTCACTGCCTCAGTGTCGTAAAGACAGTGACATGACCCAACTGCTGGGCAGCTTAAAGAGGGAGGGGTGCCCACGTTCCATTCCAGTCAGTGTCGAGAGGAGGTGTTGTGCCGGCCACCTGCGTTACACCGGCTTGATGGACAGTTCTTATCTAGCTTCAAGAACCACAACCACCGCCACCGCGGAGCGTGATCGCATACCTCTCTCCTGATAGATCTGTGATTAAATAAATAAATAAATAAATAAATAAATAAATAAATAAATAAATAAATAAATAAATAAATAAATAAATAAATAAATAAATAAATAAATAAATAAATAAATAAATAAATAAATAAATAAATAAATAAATAAATAAATAAATAAATAAATAAATAAATTTGTGTTGATAAATCTACGCGTGGCTCCGTTTTCCATTTTACTTACCCGCACTACTTGCTCAGACTCGGGATTCTCAGTCCCGCTGCGTTACAATGTCACAGTTCAATCCACTCTACATTCTATCAAAAAAAAAAAAAAAGAAAAGAAAAAGACCCGTGTTGCTGAATGACTGCAGAGCGCTTGTGTGTGCAAATGCATGTCTTCTCCTGGACGCAAAGGCTATTCCTCATCCTCGCGAGCGGGAGAGCGACGTCAAAAACGCCCTTGAAACGCCTTTGTCGCCATCCAAACAAAACAAAGGAGTTCAAAGGAAGATGGAGATGAAGTGATCAGCAGTGGACAAACAGGGGAACGACGTTCCTCATTGCGTGGCGGCAAGAGCAGGCGTTTGTAGAAAAGCACGAGCCACATGTCGATTGCCTTGACGAACAAAAGGATTAATTTCTTACCGCTTGGGCCGCGCTTGTCGGCTTCTCCTGGCACATCCCGGCGTACAGTCGCGCCGTTATCACGTTCGTATATCACTGTTGCTAGCAAAAGGCTATACATAAGCAAGTTCATCCATGAAGATCGACAATTTTCTATGTAAGACGGTCGACAGTGTTTTCCGCGTAACAGCTGTAGTATTGGGCCATCAAGGGGGGCCCTTTATAGGCAACTGTGCAGCATGTCATGACATGCCTGCCGCGTGCATCGAAAACGGTGTCGTCCGCCGCGGCGCCACCAGCTGGGGACATAAAAAAGAAAGAAAGAAAAGCATACGGAACGGCGTCGCCCGTGGAAGCTGACGCGTCCCAACCCCGTCAGCTAGCGCCGTTCGGCCCAGCCAAGCGGCCGAGAATTCAACTACGGCGCAGACATTCTATCCCATTGCAGCCAGCGTGACACAGCAGGCCGCACCTTTTTCTTTCTTTTTTTTAAATCCAGCGGCCGTGCAGGAACGCATGCGCTGGCCAATAGATAAATGAGCGGTTCAAAAGCACGAATCAAGAGCGCGCCACGCAAACCTTTAAAATAAATGTGTGGAAAAACGACAAAATGGTGCACATGGCGGTATCGGCGAAGGTTGGATGCAGGGGCATCCACGTCTAATTTTTCCGTCAGAAATTCAACAGTTCATCATACATTTTATACTGCCGTCGTAACTGTGAAATTGCACTACCTGTCCGAAGCGAATATCACTGCCCTTCACGAGGCACTGGCCCAAAAATGCAATGCTTCACAGGTGCGCCAGTAGCAATAAGTATGTCCCCGTTTTGGCTAGTTACAATGAGCTTAGCTTGAAATATATTTGTTCTTGTCAAATATTTCAGGGTTTTCAGCAAATACGCCTTTCAAGGCATGTAAGATGCCGTCGATAGTTTCTGAAAATTTTGCTTGCGCCTGTTTTTGTTAATTTGTCATACCTCAGAGGCACGATTAATGAGTCTGGGAGGGCAGGATCGGCGAGTTGCATTTGTTTTCGCATTTTTTTTTTTTTTCATAATAAACAGTCTTGCTAACTTCCATTGCGATGCTTGTAAAAAAAATATCGCCTTGTCCCAGCGTTCGACAAGATTCGTATCAAACGCTGATGCAACGCTTGTTCGCCAATAGCAATGACACGCTCTTGCCATTTGCACGCTTTACCTGCCATATATGTTACCTGTCCGTTCGTCCACTTTCATTTCCGTTTTGGTTGTTATTTGTGCATTTCAGTTAAACGTAACAATTAACGTGCCGTGTACTTTGTAAAGCACCGCATGCTTAATGCCTAAGGTATGGGTTTTGCTCCCACTTGCGTAAATTTGTGCTTTCGTCTACTTTCATTTGCATTTTCCTTTGTGTTTCTACATTTAAATTAAGCATACATAACTGTCCCTGTGCTTTCTCTTGCTTAATTGTATGCTTTCATTAAATGTAAGACCAGACGTACGACAGTGTCGCCGGTCTTTAGGTATTCACTCCTACACCGGTGTTGCACTGACTCTGGGATCAGCTCGTGCATCCTGGAACGGTGTTCGTGAAAGCTATCGGAGTGTCTGCGCTGTGCATTAGGGGGCAGCGGAAGAGATAAAAGCTAGGTGCTTGCTGTCCCACTTAAACAATTCCGTTCTTGCTTGTCGTTCTGTCGATGGCAATGGATGTATAGTGTTGTATCGTATACGTTGCATAGCGTCGTACATAGTTTCAAAGCGTCCACCGGCTTCACAGGTACAAGTCGTTGGGGAGTTGTGCGAAGCCGAGCTATTTTTTTTTTTTTTTTTTTGTTAAATGTTTTACCGACGGAGCTCACCGCATGAGATGAGACTGTCCAGCTGCATATGAGCACTAATCAGAATCGCTGGCCGTTCGTTCATTCTGTGGAGCACCTAATGTAAAAAAGAAGAAAAAAAAAAAAAAACCTGTCAGCCCTTCCACTTGGGTAGAGATGGAAGACCGGTGAAGCTGTACTATGGTGGGAATTGTGTCTATTAAGATGTGACGGTGTAATTGGTTATTGAACTATTAAAGAATGAGAAATATATATGACCTGGTGGTTTTCATTTATTTAGTGACCACAAGGGTCGCTACGGTACACCGTCATAGGGTGTATGGCAAAGGTTGGCACGTTCTTCATAAACACGTCACCAAAACCGCGCGCGTTCAATGCGAACGCGGGCAAAACGCCGCCGCCGTCGGGAACAGTTCTGAACGTTGTTTGTGTGACCGCACACAACCGCTGTCAAAACGCTGGCTACGTGACGAACGGCTAAACGCCGTTGTCGACACTGTTTGGGGAGAGGCGGGCGAGAGCCCAAAGAGAGTCGGCGGCAGAGGCCGGCAGGGCTGCGCGCATGCGCCGCAGTGGGAGAGCGGACAAGCACACGCACAGTCTAGGGTGCCTCGATGCCATCCTCGCCCACCACTCCCCTTCCACTGCCAAGTCGCGTTTGCTCTCCGCCGTGCGTTCGCTCTATGTGAAAGCTCGCGTCCCTCGCCCTCGCGCGCTTTCTCTCGCACATACAGCATACGGCTAATGAGAGTTTATTTCTATTGCCGGACGCGACGATGGTACGAAAAGGTGAGCCCTTAACAGCTACGCTGTAAAAAAAAAAAAAAAAAAAAAAAAAAAACACCGCATATCCACGGGGTGCATGATGATGAGTGGGCGAAGCTCCGGAGGGAATCATCGGTAAACCGTGAATCTTCCGTGTAATTCGCCCAGTCTCGCCGCACTAAATCGAACGATTGACTTCCACCAATGACACGCGCCATATGTGACGTCATTCCTATTTTATAACAGCGCCCTTCATTATAATTGCACCATCTCCCGCTTAAGGGGACGCTAGCACAAACGCGTTAGAAACGTGCAGTACTCTAAGGGGAAGAGGCCACAGCGTCTTACGCAGCCGTTTACACATGCCGGAACGTGCACCGCGTTTGCCGACGCCATCAGCGTTTATGAATACGGGGGTAAGGCGGAGAGGCCACAGCGTCTTACACCAGCTTCTTGCACGGGCCGTAACGCGCTAGCACAAACGCGTTAGAAACGCGCAGTCTTTCGTTAATGTTGTGTATTTATTGCCATCGTGGTGCGTCTGTCCATGTGCGCTTCGTGGCGTAGTGGTTAGCGCCACGCGTTCAGAAGCGAGGGGGTCCCTGGTTCGATTCCGCTACGGCCACAACTGTCGGAATTTTTTTTTCTCATAAAAGTAGACGTGGCTACCTACTACGACGACTACTACTACTACAGAGGAGGGACAGACCCACACCCTAAGGAGCTTCGCCCCTAAAAGTTACACCATCTTCCCGTAGGGGAACCCTGAGTAGTATGCGAAGCAGCCATGGGGTCGACTCAAGGTAGTTTTATCAGCTGTATAAACTTGGACATGCAGCAGCACCAGCAACGCTCAGAGCTGTTGTCGACGCCGTCGGCGTTTTGCCCGCGTTCGCACCGAACGCGCGCGGCGTTGGTGACTGTTGCCGGTGCCTCTGGGGCGCCTACCGTCGCGCCTCTAACCTAAGCTGCTTCGCATTATCGCGCACGGAGTCGCAGGTGTTGACATTCGTTGTGCAATCCGGAGAGGAGAGAAATGCCGAGAGGAGAGGAGATCAGACAAGGAGAGGAAGGGGAGGAGGATGCGCAGTGCGGGTGTGGACGCCGCACGACGGATTCAGGAAGGGACATAGCCCCGAACATAAGTGCGTCGCATCTAAAAGAATGCAGCTGTGCTAGCCACTATAGCTGTGTAGAACAAACATGACAGTGGTGACGTGCTCAGGCAACAAAACAGCTGATAGCCGCTCGTGTCTGTGCTCCCCTTCGAGATGGCACGCTTTTTAGCGGCGTCATTTGGCTGATGTGGCTATCTTAAAAGCTTGTGCTTTATTTTCTTTTGCCAGGTATATATTTCCATTGAAAGCATTTCTAAACTTTGGCTTTTCCTGCTGTATAAACACATTGTCATTTTATGTAATTGTTAACTAGCCTTTGACAAAGTTGAACATGTACAGTCGGAAACGATTAGGAGTTTGCTGGGTTAACTTGGGTAAAGGAGGTGACTGTAGTTCTGAAAATGCGCTATTTGCTGAATATAATGCCAGAAAAAGATATGTTGACTATTTACATCACAGATCTCCCAAATTTGGTTGCGCTACGTCGCATTGATCGAACCAAGCAAATTGCGCTACCGAGATGAAAACCTATATAAATTGATAGATTCGGACGCGTTTATGACGTGTTAGCACGAGCGACGGCACAGCTTGGTAAGAAAGGTCCACAATATATATTTTTTTATTTTTGTGTAATTGTAACGCTGTGGGTGCTACTCACGGGCGAATCGAGTTAGCGTTTGTAGTTGTTACTTCCTCGGAGGTAGATGAAATTCGCACGCGTTTACACGACTAGAACAGGCGATTGACCTGTCTAAAGCAAAGACTAGCCGAAACACATAGCGCACAAACGCTACCAGTTGATATTGCAACGGGTGTGATCTCTTTGCCGTGTCTTTGGTGTAACACGTCAGCCATGATACCGTAGAACGAGGCATTCACGCGCGAAACTGGACAAAATAGTATACGAAAATGAACCGCGTACTCCAACGCAGTGTACAAGTAACGCAGTATCGTACGTTGGACGGAGGTGGTGCTGACGGAGGTGGTGCGTTGGACAACTTGGTGCTGAGCTCCAAGTTGTGTAAGACGCGCGAAGTATTGCCCCGTTTTGAAGAATGTTCTGGAAGTAAAGCGAATTCGGTAACATACGGTCGAAGTTGTCCCTCATGAAAGAACGCTTAATAATGTATATGTTTATTGTTTACTAGTTTACATGCGAAGAACAAAGATAAATTTATCTCCAGTGCCATTTTTAACGCGATAGAGTTGTCGCAGAAAATCCGGCGTCGGCATTGGCGCCCGCGAAAACCGGCCAACCACGTTTAGGTATGCCGCACCATTCTATCATTAACGTTGCTTATACCTTGTCTTGCATTCATGGCAAAGCTATTCCTCGGAATTTTGAGAATGACAATCCACAAACAAATGTCATGAAACAAAACACCCACAGCGCATGCCTTTTATGTTAAATCTTCTCAGACTGAAATATTAAAAGTGTGAAACAAATACGGAAACCTGAAAATGATGTAATTTCTTTGGCGCGGTTGTGCACTGTCTCTGGAATCGGCCCACGCAAGAGGCCGCGGCCGCGTTTCCACCAGAAAGCTTGCCTACGTTACAGTGCCTGGATTCCTGGAATATACTTGTAAGTATATTCTAGGCACTGTACCTACGTGCATAGCGTTCGCCGCCAGTGTTTACCAGTAGCCATTACGGTTGCATAAGCTGCAGTCGTCGGGAACCATGTGTAGCAGTCAGTGATCTTTGAATGCTATCGCGTTCCACTCTTAAAAGCGAAGCTTAAGCGTCCTACCCATTTTCTCCGTGTTATGGTATACGCAGATGCAACAAAATTCACGCGCCGATTATATTTATCACCGTAATCTGGATTTAGTGACTTCCTTTAGCGTTAAAACTGTGGGTTTCAAACGATTCTTGAAAGCTCGACTAGCGGGTTTTTCGATTTTTATTTGCCAACGTGAGGTTCTTGTCGAAGCCATAATGAACAAGGAGCGGTCAAGGGCGCGTCTTTTATACCCGAGCGTGTCCTTATGGATCACGCCACCACAAAAGCCCCCTCGCACGCGAGTCGGCATGACGTCAGACTCGCCTCGCGTTGCGCCTTCGACCCGCGCTCCTACGCCGTCCCGGTTTCCGACGTCCTTCCTCAGTCTGCTTAAACCTCTACCAAACGCTTCCTGACTAACGAAATTTTGAAACCACTGTGAACATATAAGGGGACTGAGCGTTTCAAGGCGCATTTCCATTTTCTTGCAGCGATCGTTTACAAATTTTGGAAGCTCCTACCACCTACTAGTTGGAGAGACGTTTATTACTTGGAAAAAAAAATTACACATATATATATAAAAAATGGCTTTCCCGGCGAGCTCGTGCCTAATTAGGTTAGGTAGAGCAGTAAGCTATCGTATATCGCTTTACGGTGGGCACGGTTCCCTCTTTGAAGGATTCAGTCGTTTAGAGTAACGACTGAGCTCCTACTAGTTGGTATGTATATACTTTTCTCACACTACAGCAAGGCCATGTCACCCTGATGTCTCGTTTCGTGCTCTTGTAACTGTAAATATTTCATCTCCCTCTCGACCTCGAACTTGCCACGCCGCACACCGCATGGACAAATCACATTGGTAAACGTAAATGAGAGTGCGCGTGGCCACTCATGTGTCCGAGGCGATAGCGGAATCTTGCCTTCAAGGATCGCAGCAGCGTTTGCCGCAGTTTTCTGCCGAGATGACGGTCTAGCTCAAGGTTCCAAAATATTTTGCTCCTTTTGAGGTCCGTCGCCCTGGTGGATTAGGCTAGAGTGGAGAGAAACTTTTCGGTCGTGCTGCCACGCGACAACATCCTCTGCTCTCTACTATATGTAGTGAAGATCAGTGACACTATCAGTTCTTTAGATAGCATTGATTAGGTATTTGTGAATGCGACCTCTTGCTGTTATCTTTAGAGCACGTATAGCAGATAAAAGTAGGCGACGAAAAATCGACCCCCAGCCTGGCACTTTGTTGGCGTCTGCACTCGGTGCGGACCATTCGCGCTCGCGCAGGGCCGTAATCTGACAGCTCGCGGCGTCTGGTCGGCGCTTGTTACGAAAACTCCAGTCATGGCCTTCGAGACTAAGCACGCCCTTCTAGATTTAAATGAAGTCAGGAGTAATAATCGAAAGGCAGGATACGCGGGGGGGTTCAAGGAATAATCTTGTCTATCAACTTCACCACCAGGGACCGCCACAGACGAAGACGACTTTTTTAGACTTCTTGTTCGTCGTCTTCTCGAAAGGAAATTTTCCGCGCGCACCTTCGAATGTTCACTTCAACTGATACCGCGCGAGAGTTAGCTGCGCATAATATTGCGCCGGCTATCGCGTCGGACCAACTTGGGTCACTTCCCAAGTTGGACCCAAGTTGATCCAATGGTTAATTCCGAACCCGGTTCCCTCAGCACAGCAGCTGGATCCCATTAGACCATGGTCTACCCAGTGACTAAAGTTGTCGTGGGCCGATGAAAAATTTTAGAGACGGACATAGGTGGATACCGAAAGTGCGTTAAGTAACCTGAGAATGCTAATGGCATAAAAGAATCAAGCTTGGTGCCATGTACCACAACCTTACCTCGAAATTATTGCACTTTGCCTGTGCCGCTTAATTGGCCATTCCTCCTAGTGGGTATGCGCCATGGCTTGAGACCATCATCATCATCATCAAGAGGTGCATTGTCATCATCAGTAACGCCCGATAGCAGTGCACGAGGAGATATCTGTTCTGGTTCTCCATACTTCTCAGGCAAGTGCCCTTTGCGAAACCAGTTGTAGTTGTAGGATCTGCTGTAACGCGAAACGCGAAAACCGCTAATTGCGCGGACGCCGTAGCGTATGAACTGAAGCAAACGTTTGGCACAACAGTAGTTTTTGTTCAAGCGTGAAGAAGGTGTAGACGTAGGCCACACACGCAGCAGCCACGCCGCGGCTTTCCGATGCCTCGCTCTGCCAACTTCTGATACTCATAGCGCCGCACAGGTCCTGTAAGAGAGAGGGATACATTTTTTTTTTTGTAATTGTTGGGCACGTGCTGGATATGTTTACTGACCACGTATTTGCCCACCTCAGTCAACCTGCTCTCAGAACAGCCGGCGACTGAAGCGGCGCCGCACAGATCAGGCATCGTTATAGTTCTTGTGTTCTGAGGTCTTACGCCAAAAAGCACGCGCCCGTTCGCATTTGGATCAAAGGAGCAAAAAAAGTCCACTTGACTGGCCCGTGGGCTCGCCGCGGGCCTCCGCGTGCTGGATGTGTCTGATGTTCTATGCGAACACAACCCCCGGTACGCTCCGGCCCTTGCGGCACGGCTTCCAACCACAGCGTAGAGTTAGTAGTTGGTTATATTAAGTCTTTGTACAGCTTGTAGCCCAACCTACGGTTCTCAGCGGTTCCAACTTTGATTGCCCCGCTGCCCCACGGTTACCCTGAAGATCCTGCGCCGCCTGCTTTATTTATTATAATCTGAGGTGCTATCCTGGGGCTTCGCATGCTATGCGCTTTGCGTTGTAAGCACAGGGCAAATTCCAAATGGCCCGATACCAATGCACAGATCAACGGCTCCTAGGCGTTGGCACAGATACACGCCGGCGGTGTGCGTCGCGTCTCTCCCGAGCGGCGGCGCTACAGTCGCTGGACTGGCCATACGGCTCGTGCCGCCTTGGTAAAATCAGTTTCCTACAATGGTGAAATAGTTTTGTTGCGCGGGGAAACGGTCTTCCAAGGATGCTCATACCGGTTTCGAATTGGCGCTTTTGAAAAAATTGACTGAACGCTCGCGCCTTTGCCCCCTTGGTTGCTTAGCGCATGTGGAAAGACAATCGCCAAAATGGCGGCTCGATTGACGGCGATTCCTAGCGGTTCCGCGCGAGCGACCAACCCCGCGAACGTGACAAGCTGCGTTGTGTTGCAGTTGCCGTGGCGACAGCCGGCCCTTGGTCTGCTGCGGCGAGCTAGCTTTTGTCGCAGTCCCCAACGTTCGCGAACGTGATGTGGCTTAACATTTGTCGCGCCACATAGTATAGGACCATTCCTGGATTGCAGCCCCCCCCCCCGCCTTTTTTTTTTTTTTTAGGCTGCACTACATAAAAAATATGCATATTAAGCACATCAGTCACATCATGTTTTGCAGCCTCCTCCACTGACACATATACCACATGCTTCTTACACATGATAGGGCGACACTTAGCAAGTATGAAAGTTGGGAAACAAAGATAATATGGTTTAATTTGATGCTAAATTCATTATGGGAAACAGAACGAAAAATGAGACAAGAAAGAAGGACTAGGCAGGCACTGTTTAGTAATAATAAAACTAGACAGATGCTTTTTAACAGCACCTGTCTAGTCTCTCTTGTAACATTATTTTTCATGCTGTTTACTGTAATGAAGCCGTACCAACAAGCTCAAGTCCAGACCCTTTTAAAGTTGATATTAAAGTTCTCAAATGCTCTTTTGCATTATGACCCGGAACAAGAATTGCAGATGTCGATATGATTGTTTCTTATTAAAAAGTAGTGCAGTATGTGTTTTTGCTGGTTGTGCTTGCATGTGGAAGCCGCAGTGATCAACAGAAATGGAGCGGGCTTATGTATCATGAAGGGTCTACCTTCTGGGTACCAAAACTGGAACTTATTCTTTGGAAGAAGTATCATGGTAAATTACTTAAAATGCTCAGGTGCTTGCTGGTATTTCTTTCTAGACTTTAGCAAGTTTAGACCTTTATTGAACACACACAAGATGACAACATTCTCATGCTTGCTGCAATTTTTATGAGTTGCTGTGTTATTTATGAAGCCACAACACCGTAATGTTAATACATTCAGTGCTAGTTCACAGCCCTCGCCTCATTCCCAGAACTGAGTGATATAGTGTTCGACTTGGGAGCTTGTGTCTTTGATAGATGAGAAGGTGCAGACATAGTTGCATAGGTATTCACAGCTCAATTCCTCATAAGCACACGGCTGTGTTCATGCGAAGAAAGCACTGTATTCAGACTGGCTCATGCACTTCAACCATTTTATGTGATATGGCTTCAGTTGAAATTGGAGCACTGACATTTGTGTTGCATGCAGATATGTTTTAGAAGAAGAAACGGGATGGTGCCCGTGCCTCATAGCTGGTTAACATTACTTTTGAAGTAACATGCAGCACCAAAAACTGCATTCTGTGCACATCTAGCAACACCACATTTTGTAAAGGAATTCTCATGCTTCTAAATTTTGCTAGGGTCACATTTTCTCATGGTCCTCAGGGGGTATAACTTTTATATAAATAAAACGGCACATGGTGTGGGCTTACTATTTGCGTTCAGTCAGCATTTTTCTTCTTTTATAGACACTTATATCTGCAGCCCTTACTATTGTCAGTGATCATTTACGTTTACTGGTTTTTGTTATCAAGCAATTTAAGTCACTAATAGTGTTATGTGACAGCTATCACATAACAAAAATGTCTTAAAACATGTGTCACATTGAACAACAGCAGTGAAACTGGGATGTCGTGGGAAGGGAATTGAGTGCAGCAGGAGTGCCACAAAGCATGGAGCAAAGCATTTTTAAAACCTCGCAGTGCAGGAAGTGTTTCAGGGACTTCTTGCGTATGCGACATCCCTGTGTGTGCCACGTGGCAGCAAATTGTGGTAGACACCGTTCGACTTTTCCTGCAGGGTCGCTGTAATCGAGAGAAGCCCCCGTGCAAGTATTTCCACCCGCCACAGCATCTGAAAGACCAGCTGTTGATCAATGGACGCAACCACCTGGCATTGAAGAACGCACTGCTCCAACAGATGCCACTGCAGGCCATGCTTCCCGGACAGCTTCCGACGGCGGCCGTGGTAAGTCCCTACTGGTACCTGGGACACATGCAGAGGCAGCAGCAACTGCAGCAGCAACAGCAGCAGCAACAGCAGCAACAGCAGCAAAGCTACGCGCTCTTCAACGGCTCCCTCGCTTCAGCCAAGGTAACCAGCGCAGTGCGCCCGTTGAGGAAAATGCTCTCTGCCAGGGTGGTCACCACACTGTGACACAGGTGGTCTTTCGTGGCCAGCAGGTCACTTAAGAAAGTAGGAAAGTGATTTCCATATGAGTGCTTTTACTTAAGGACAGCTAATATCAGATTCGGTGGAAAGTACAAACCAAACAAACCCGTTTTTTATAATGTTATGTTCTAACACCTTGCCAGATACACTTGATAAGTGTAAACATCATGGAGTGGATTTATTCATTGCACTTACTATGCTAGCAGGGGTTGATATCGAAACTAGGTGAACATTGTGCGATCTGGGCAGATAAAAAGGCAGCCAGTTCCACGAAGTGAAATCTGTCGAAACAGCGGAGCTGTGGTTGTTCTGTTTCTGCGATTGTCACGTATGTTTCTTTTTTTCCTCTGTGGTGATCTTTGTTTTAGACTGAAGGAACGACCACATCTCCACTGTTTCGACAGATTGCGTCCCATCCCCCGCAATGCATTAGGAACGCCGTCGCCTGTGGAAGCCGACGCGACGCGTCCCCTCCACCACAACGCGTTAGGAACACCATCGCCTGTGGAAGCCGATCGCGTCCCATCTACCGCAACGCGCTAGGAACACCGTCGCCCGTGGACGCTGACGCGTCCCATCCCCCGCAAGTAGCGCCGTTCCGGCCAGCCAAGCAGCCGCGAATGCACAGCTTCGCGGTGGTCGCCTCGTCCCCCTAGCGCGCCTCTCCTCTGCTGGTCACGTGACCTCTTCGGCTCTGCTCCTGCGTGACGGCGGCCATCATCGCCGGCGCACGCTTGACTAAGAACAGCTCCGCTGTTGAAAGCCTCTTGCTGACATTTGAGTGTATTAGACCTACTGGTGACAGTCACTGTGCAAAGGAGATTTGAATGAATTTTACCTTGCCACTGAGATGAAAAGTCTTCAAACTGCTGTAATTGTTCTCACACATTTACGTCTTGAAATTCTTGATCAAATTATAATAATTCCGGAGGCTTCCTGAACATGAGTCTTTACACAAGGTTATGCATAAAGAACTTGCATCAAGATTAGACCAGCAATAGCTGAATAAATCTCGCATTTGCTGCTGCCAGGATTATATTTTTCAGTTAAATTCAGTTAATTCAATAATTATTACATCCGATATTGAGAGATTTGTAGTCATTCTCAGCCTGCGTGCCAATTAATGAAGTGGTGTTGCATGCTTGGAATAAGGGTGTTGTCATTGTGTTCACTTGAGTTTGTAAGTTCAGTTCTTGATCGATATGAAGAGTACAGCTTCACCCAGACAGGTTATCTTAGATGCCTCACCTGACACCTTGCTCGAACTTTTGAGAGATGCTTGTCAGTAGTGCGCATCTGGAGTAGTCTTCATGGAATCCTTGAACTTTCTTGAGAACCTGTCTCTGTTCGCATGTCAGCATTTGCCAGTGGACATCAGTCACTTAAGATGGTCTTCAGGTGATGAAAGTTATGTTGTGTCTGTGAAATTACTTTTTTATTACAATTTCTGCTCAGTCACTGAAGTACTTACTATTTGTATCTTTGAGGGTGCTTCTTAGAATTATGAACAAGTAATCTTTGGCTAGGTGATCAGTTTTATACAAAATCATCTGCTAGATAGAAAGCACAGACTGGGACATAGTCATGGAGCAGCAGATATCTTTAGTACTAGTCACCGTGCTATGTCCATCGTAGCTTGATGTGACCAGATAAGCACCCGGTTATTGCTTTCATACATCTGCATAGGTCCTGACATTATCTTTTCATTTTTTTTATAGTTCTTATCACCATGAGTTATGAGGTTAAAACTGTTTTGTGTGTATGTTAGGAGAAAGGTTTAGCAGCAGAATATCCATATCCCAAAAAGTTGTCATCATTACCTTTCTGTTCGAAATGTGCGGAATGTTTAGCACCTTAACAAATGTATGCCATGCTTTCCTGTTTGCTCTATAGGTATGAGCAATATGTGTCTGTTTCATTCCTCATTCCCTTCTCGTGAGACAGCCATCAGGTTCACACTACAACTTTTATGTTGACCTAAGAAATCAGTATTTTAGCGAGCACACTTTGCTTAGAGCTAGGAGAATCTCAGGAATATTTGCATAAGACATAAGTTTTGCGCAGGCCCAATGCTATAATGGAGTTTTAGTATTTCGAATATTTTGTTTTCACTTGGGGACCTCAGGGGGCACTTACCATCAAAAATATGATTCCACACTGCAAAAAATATTCAAGATGTTGGCAACCTAAGCATCTTCGTGCTACTTCTATGGACCATGGCTTGTGCCTGGCATCACTCAATCTCAGAGATTGCAATCTGCAAGACTATGAAAAGCCCATTGTTTGCAACAATGTCTTCAGCATGGAAACAGATTTCTGTAGGGGAGAGGTAGGGTTCACACAGGTGGGGTTGCTGGCTTTCATGTTTGAACCATAACTAAAGAGAGCTCCAGACCTATACAGGCAAGACTGCTGTAATGTGCCTGCAATATGCCCTTAATGCTGCTAAGATCCCATCACTCTCACTGACATAGTGGTACCAGTGACCCATTGTAGTCCTCATGCTGTTTTATGCCCTTGCAGTCTGCATGCTCCCTTGTATTGCTCTTTTGACATAAGTAATTTTTATTTGTTGCAAATTTACACTTAACAGATATTATAAAAGAAATAAGTAAATGTTACTAGAATAGTTGGTGACTGCACACATGTAAGGCACACAGAGTGAATGGGCTCGGAAAGACTACACCAACTTGTGAAACAGCGTGAAAAACAGACAGAAGGAACACTCACCACAAAGTGTTGCATGACAACAAGCAAGGTGGGATATGGTTGCATATGCTTTGCAACTAGTATCAAGGAAACAAAAATGTTTTGGTACCTACTCAAGCTTGCTTGGGACTAGGTTCTAAAATTTCATCACGAAAAAACATCATGTCTTATGCAAAATATTGCGCAAACTATCTGACAAAAGTGGGAAATTGAAAGCGTATGGTTGAACTCACTTATAACAATATTAAAATGTCAAGGAAATGTCAGTTAGACTGAATAATCGTTTCAACCAAGTTATGCAAAAAAAAAAAAAAAAAATCGGTAAGGAGATTTTTTTTTTTTTTAAAGAATGCAGCCCACAGAGGAAGTCATATTTGCAGCTTCACAGTAAAAGAATGCTTAATCTGTGACCTTCACTTGCTTAAAAAAAGACAGGCTTTTAGCAACCTTGCATGCTATATGATAAGTGTGATCACATGGTGGAAATGGGGTCAAGTCATCCAAGTGGCTAAGCCACCAGAGAAGAGCGACAGTGGGGGAACAACCTTTTTTAACTACTCGTCTCCCTTCATTTTTTCATTCTTCCTTTCTTGTCCTTTCTTCTTTTTCCTGGGGGGGGTTGGTTGGTGGGAGGCTTTACCACGAGTAGTGACACCTAATTACAATGTCGTAACTTTGTCGTATACATGCAAACATCACTTTTGTTTGCTAATAATATTGTTCTTCCCTCAGGCCAATGTGAAAAGAATTGTCAGGGGCTAAGCTACTAGGTTAGCATCACTATTTTCCCACAATGCCCCTATTAGCTGCCTCATGCTAAATAGATTCCATTGTTTTTTAACTTGTAACTGATTTCATCTGATCAAAGCAGGGCGGCCATTATTGCTCATTGTTTTATTCATTTAAACGTATGGATGTTGTTTTTGTCACATGTACTTGTGTTTTAACATATTGTTATGAGTTGATGCCCAATTAAAATCATTGCACAGTGTGCACTACAACCATCACTCACTCTGGTGGCTTCACAAGTTCTCTGAGCGTGCAATATAATGGGGATCGCTCAACTGCAGTGTGTTTACTGAGGGGAGTTTTTCCACACTAACCGCAGCAATCATGCGCCATTTCTTTAGACAAACAGGGTACAATGGTGCTGCTAGTGATCAACAGTGGAATGCAGATTGATGCAGGCTGCCTCTGCAGTGTCATCTTTTAACTGTGAAGCACACGCACACACACACGCACACACACACGCACTAGCAGTTGCAAGGGTTTAAACTCCGTCACTTGCACCTAGCACTTGATGCTGTCATGCTTGATGCTTAGGGCATAAAAGAGCGATTTGAGTTTCTGAGAAGAGCAGTGTGCATACCACACGATGCCCAGGAGTGATGGAATGACAGAGCTGAAGTTGGTGACCACCTTGCCTTGAGCATTTTCCTCCTTCTGCCCTTTTCATCATTAGTGCAACTGATTACCATTCTGTTACTGGCATGGCTTCCTCCTCTGTGTGTAGGAATTTGTTTTCCTGAAACGAAGTTGCACTTTTCGGTACTAAAGCAAACTTTGCATGTTGCCATTTTGTGCTCTTGCTTGTCTGCAGCATTTTTTTTATTTGAGTGGGTGAGCCCTCTGGAACCACTGCACCTTCTGATGACCAGCTTTCATTGCTAATTGTCTTGACTCTGGTGTGAAGATCAAGATGCACTTTTGCCAGGCACAGTCTTTAGGTAACCCTGGCCTATATGTATAACTGATTCTCAAGTTTGCCGGGGTGTTCACAGCATTGATTTTCACTGATAAATTGAACAACAGCATTTGTTATTATTAAAGCTAAGTGCTATGCTGATGCCAACTGAATGTTGACGTTTATATATAAAAACAGCTCATCAATTTCAGGTTTTGCATTTTTGCAGAAGCGGATAAAACAAAATGTCACATTTTCTTTAGTCAATAATGAATGAGAAGTATAAACTTCCTGGAAGTGCTAAACCTCGGATTCTGTTAGGTTATCGTTACCTCAGAATGCCTAGTGGTAAGCATCATCCTTCGTTTGTTTAATGTCATATTTCTTATTTTTCACATGCAACAAATGAGAGATTGGTTGCTCCTGTGAAACATTTTCTAAACATGCTTTCTCCAATAATGCTTTGCTCATATACTTGTCCGTTTGTCTAATCAGTTCATGCTTCAATGGTTAGATGTCTGCACATACTTAGATTACCAAAACCTTCAATAAGCATTAAGATGCTATTTGGAAAGCACTATCCTGGTGCCATGTTGAAGGCTGTCGAAGCTATCTGCTACTGTGCTGCACGTGTTACTTACCACAGCACCAAACTGGCAAAATAAATACTAGTGAGGTTCTGCAGCTATGGCTTCTTAAGTTCCCCTATAAGAGTTCGATAGTGATACCAGTCGGCAATCATTGAAACTACTTGTATGACACTGCGCCATAATGAGCTGTCACAGCTTGACCATCAAAGAAGTTCAGGACAACACTATTAAAAAGGCAGCTATTTTGGGTGGAAATTGAGTTTAACTTTATTTGCCGAGACACTCATTCAGACTGAGAAATTCTGGGAAACTTAGGCTTTACCCAAATGTGAAGAACCTTATGTGCACCAGGTGTTTCAGCGAATGCTGGTCAGAATTTATGAGGACAGTGTAGTAATCCTAAAGAAACTGTCTTCTTTTCTTTTTTTTAGAGGGTTGCAAATCATCAATCACTGCAGTGGGCATAAGAAAATCTGATAATCAGTAATAAGCTCATTAACTACCTAAGATTTGCTAATTGACTTCATATTAGTAACTGAAGGGAACACCTGTTATGAGATATTTGTCCCCCAAAATGTGCACTGAAATACATTGCTGTTCTACAAATTCATCTACTCAGAAGAAGACTTTCTCGTACACTTTGGGACAATGAAGCAGACCGCCAATATATGAGATGCACATTGTGACCAGACATTTTAAAACCTTGACTAACCAAACTCAAGGTTCTGTGATGACCCTGAGGGGCACTAATGAAGAAATAGCTAAATTAAACAAGCTGTCTAACAAGCAAGTCCCAGCTCCTGTGAATTTTGAGAATTCGCTCGTCCGCTTTGGTGCACAGTTCGATGCTGCACTCGTTATTCCTGCCCAGCTCAGAAGACAGGGGTGAAAAAAAAGTAAGGAAAAGAAAGAAAACAAAAGAAGAAAAAAATAGCTTCACCTACACCTACACCTTTTCACCTACACTCAACAGTTTCACCATGCTCGTAATCAACAGCCAATAGGACTGTGTCGTGGCCGGCAGCCTTGGCTGCAGCATCAATTTGTTGCGAGGGCAGCATTGAGCTGCTTCAACTGGGGACATGCTGGTGCTGGGAGGCACATGGGGAACATGTAGGTGGACAAAAAGAAGCTGGCAGTTGCATGCAATTTGAATAGCCATGTTCACTAACCCCATGAGAAAGATGCAGAACGGCCTGAGAAGTGAAACAGCATCTGTGAAAGAGGAAGAATAGTTACGAGAGAGAGAAAAAGGCATTGTTCCAATCTTCAGTGGAGAGCTTCAACCATTGTACAGAGGACAGAATAGACTTCCAACTCTTGGAACGCGCCGCAACGCAAGTGATGGGAAGAAAGACTACATGTACCTGGCTGAATGGATAGTGTCCACAAACACGGGATGTAGCTACCAACTTGGCTTGGCAAATGGGAGCTAATACAACCCCAGGACACCTTGTTTTTGCACCACAGGAGATGAGGTCCCTTTTGTTTCTGTTGCACGTGAACTCGATTTCAGGAGCGTGCCTCTCAAGGAAGTGCGATATAAAGGAAGCAGTGATTGTTTAGTTTCTTTTGCCTTATTGTTTTTATTAAGGGGAGATGCAGGTCAGAAAATATAACTTTTTTAAGGTAATGTTTTAAGTTTTGATTGCAAAATTATGCATGGTAGCTGTAGGGTCTTCATTTTTTCATTTATGCGCTCTACTGATGAGGCTCACTGATGAGGTTTTGGCAGACAATGAGCTTTACTGGTGTAACATGCGAGCACTAGCCCAGGCTGAGTCGGCACCAGCTGATTCTCTACTTTTCACCAGTGTTCACGCGAAGGCTGTGCTTCCTACATGTGGAAGGCTGACATGCAAAAGCATGTTGTCTGCATTCTGAATGGTCTGCTTTTTGGCCAAATTTCATGCAAATTAATCCTCTGTGATAGAGCATGTTTAGAAACTTTCAACTTTGTCTTTGTCATTTTTAAATCTTGCGCTATTTTTACTACTAATTACACCCAAAGATTGTTTTTAGTGTGACCTAATCTCGGTCATATTTTCCATGCTCATGCACAGCATGCAAGTATCTAGGCTTTATTGCAATTTACAGCAGTTTTGGTCATGTGCATTTTAGGAAACCAATCACCAGTTCTCGATAACTCAATAACTATAGTTGATAATATAAATTTTTCTCTAAATAAAGAAGCCGAAATGAAATAAATGTTTAGCTTTTCTGCAATTACCTGTTTATAAGGAGCAAGAGAGGCTATTTTTAACTCTCCAAAGCTTGATCTGAAACCCAAACCTTGCAAAAGACACCCTACTGTTTGCACTTCCAAGGGGCACAGAAATATAACCAATTAATATATTTAAAATCATATTTGAAAATATAATAAACTCTATATTATTCATAAATTACACTCAATAAGCTTTATTAATGAAACTGAGCTCTGAGGTGCATGCATCACTCCTTAAGTGTGTTCATTTTTAGTATTTCTACATTGGTAATATTGAGTACCTATGTATAAAATAATGTAAGGCCTCCTGTATTCCATCATTTCTCACCTCAGCAGGGACCCAGATTACGAGTATGAGATGTGTGGAAGGCACTAAGTTAGCTGTTGGAAACGTGCAAGCTCACTTCAGTTTCTAAAAAATGAACATGGCTTGAAAACTGTCTTTCTTAAATTTTGTGATTGCAACATGTACGGTGAAGTTACTCATTGGAGGTAAATTTTCTGATTCTAGGTAGTTGATGGGCTTATTACTGTTTGGATAGCACAATTCCTGATAAATGCTGCAGTGATTGTATGCTGCTTTAGAGTTTTAGGTAGTCTTTATTATTCAAGGCAATTATTCAATAATGTATGTATTGTTAAAAGCATGCCTTAAGATTATTTTTACTTACTTATTTTAGTAATGGGCAGTGGGACCATGATGGCTTTATCTACAGACAAGCAACTTCTGGTAGTATTATGTTGCAATGTGGGAAAACAGTCAGAACATTTTAATTGTGCTAAATATGTGTAATCCAAAAGAAAGTGCAATGAATCTGGCAGTAGGTATTCAGGAGATGAATTGACCCCATATGTATGGCAAAAGCTATATTACTTATATAAATATTGGCTTGCAGAGTCGACCAAAATTGCTCCCACTGTATTGTCTGAGCCAGCTTGACGGGGAATTAGTATGTAGGGCCAAATTCCTGCATTGAGGAGGAGCTTCCCTGTTGCCCTTTTTCCATGCTGAGCCCTGTCTGCCACACTTCTACTCTCCTCTCTTGTGCTGTGTGTTTTTATTTAAACGTGTGCACGACCTCTATTGAGTTTCACAGCATGTGCAGTGTACAAACAGTGAGGTGGGCATGCCTTCCTTCTTGGTGCAGTCCCAAGCTTGTGTGGTGCACCCTGACCTTGGCACATTGGCAGGGCTCTGCTGCTCAGGTGTGCCTTCAGTTGTAGCAAAGAGTAGCCATTATCCTGTGCATATTTAGGAGCTCCATGGAAAAATTACCTAAATCGACCAACTGCACTTGTGCCAGTCTTTGGTGCCATAGTTCGTTATTCCCAGGAGCAGAACATGAGGGCTAGGGTCATATCTTCACATTAGTGTAATGAGGCAAGACAAGAAATGTTTGTTTGAGTACTGAGCTCAAGTGAATGCTAAGTTTGGAACATAGAAGGCGTGAAAAAGGGTGCTTTAATTAAAACGACTTGTTGCATTGGCACCTGTAGCCAGAAGCCCTCATGCAACAATTTGTAAAATGTCACACAGGTTGCTTTTAGTGTTTTATTCAGGCAGTGCAGCATAAGGTATGTGAGCCATTTTTTAATGTTAGCTGGCATGCTAATTGCATCTTGCTTGATGTGCTAATCTTTTGTGTAACAAGGAAGTTTTTTTCACTCCTCACCAGTGGGGTTTGCCGACCAGCAATTGGGGCACTTTCCTTATGGCACTACGCACTTGTATCTGCACTCTTAATTATTTTTGCACACTTTTGCATTTATTGCCTTGTAGATGCAAATGGTGTGTTTTAAGATCAGTGCAACCAACCATGAGTTCCTGTTCTCTCCATGTTTGATGCACGGTAACAATGTGATGGCCTTCATTCCTTGCTTCATATGTCACCTGCTTCCAGTGGTAACAGAAGGTGCCGCTGGCAATGGAATATAGTACTGTTCGCAATTAACCCTTACTCTTGACTTCACTGGCAAATTTCAGCTGAACCATTCTTTGATACATACTTCTGTTTCAACATGTGGCATGACGTGCATATTAATTAAAGGCAGGTTTTAGTGCACATTTTTTTTTTCTTATAGTCTTTGATATGAATCGGTTACCAAAGCAACAACCATGTTAGTAAAAATGTCCAAGTGAGCTCAACTGCTTGTTTACTCCGTTTCCACTTGGCACTGCTTGGAGATTGCAGGAACGGGCCGAAGTGAATTGTTTCTATTGGGAAGTTGACCAAGGCAGCAGTCCAACTGATGTTAAATAATATAGTCACGTGGAAAGCCACCACAACACAGTTCAAGGACCAAAGGAACAGTACAAGCGCTGGACTAGCAACTGAAGCATCTTATTACACACAACAGCATATAGTACGTCATGATCTATTTTAAGGAAAACACGTTTTAAAAAATTGGCTGCGGCAAATATGGAAACTGTGCCACTTCAGCTAAATTGGTGAATAGTGCTGGTATAATGAACTACATTTTACATATGGCTAATTAATTCTCATTAAATAACTTTTAGCTTTTAAATTATTAACCTGGCACATATTTTGATTGTGCCATAAGGTCGGGCAGTACATAATTGTGTACATTTTTTAGCATAAATCCTGAGATTAGCACCTATTTTGAGATATCGATCCTCGAAATCTGCTGTGAAACATATTCTCTTAATTGATAATATATGGAATTTTGTGGCACAATGGCCAAGTATGGCCAAAGAGTGCCAGGTTCTTTTAATTCATTGATTCATATTGCAGTACATGTAGTAATGTATATAATGAAACAATTCTGGCTCCCCCTTCAACTTTGTTATGATGAGGTTTTACTGTACAATCAGGTGATGTATTTTTTTACTAGTCTTAACTGGCAACAACTGAAATAAAAGTTTGCTAAGTCATCCAGTACCATTGCAGCTACCATTTATTATAGTGAAGCTACACTAGTTTCTTTCATTTAGGAATCTCGTCAAGTTAAAATGCTGTGGCCGACATACTAACTAATGACTGAAGGTCGTTAGTTAGAACCAAGAAAAATTAACACATGATCCAGGAAAATGCAACATCCGATAACGCTTGTGGCAGCACTACTGATGAGACACAAAGAGCTACTCTCA
Source organism: Dermacentor silvarum (assembly GCF_013339745.2). NCBI lineage: Eukaryota > Metazoa > Arthropoda > Arachnida > Ixodida > Ixodidae > Dermacentor > Dermacentor silvarum. The sequence continues at coordinate 245,865,411 of NC_051155.1, read as the reverse complement.
CACAAAACCTTATTTGAGGTTGAATAGGACGCCAACAAATTATTGTAAACCTGCTGAGTAAAGCTTGTTATTGCTGCCTGGCGATTAGATGGAATGTTACACTTTTGGGAGTGGTCGTAACCATAGAGCTTGCTATATGAAGCTCGTAGTTTTCATCTGGTGCTTTTGTCAAACCTTTGGTAACGGCTTCTTTTCAAGCACTTGCAGCCCCTTTTCAGTTTTCGCACAGCTTTTTATATCGAAGTGAAATTTCACAAGGTTCGCAAACGTGCATGCGGGGCAACCCCTCGTGCTTCCGTCCACCTTTTTTTGGCTTTCAACTTCATGAGCAGTGATGATATCAGCGACCATCGATGATCTGAACTCAGCGTTGGCGATTATTCTGCACCGCATAACAAGTTCTGCGAACCGACTGTTTTCAGCGACGACATGGGGCAGTTAGCATTGACGCTGCTGACGAACAGTGACACATCGATATTGCGCCATTGTATTTTTTGGACATAACAACCAGGAAGAGAAATGTAACAGGAAGCTAATGCACATGACCCTATGGAACCTAACAAAATTGATGCTTCAGTGTACAAGAGCCAGGAAAAAGGGGAACATATCAATGAGGTTCTACTGTGTATGTTGTATGACTGTTGAGGCAGTGAGCTTCAATGGTGTTTGCATAAGGATGGTATTTGCATAGGGATGCTAATACCTATACAGTATGTTAGGTAATAGCCAAAGAAACTCTTTGGCATTTCTGCCTGTGGCATAAAAGAAACTTAAGTTAGTAAACCTAATATATGGTACCTTTTTGCACCATCATTTCTAAGACTTGCTGAAATGTATTTTTTGTACATCCGTCATGTAATAATCTGGCTTGAAATTAGGTTCTTTGTATGAGTATTTAAGCACCTTGTTGTTGCCCTCTGTCATGGAAGAACAAAGCTGCGCCTGGTAAAAAGTGGTTTCACGCATCAGCTTTATGTCAAGCTTATATCATGGCAGCTTTCATTATGACTCTGTCCACATTTGCTGTTAATCTTGGGTTTGGACAGTGCAGTATCAAGAGAGTACTCAAAGGAGGCAGTTATTGAGAAAGGCATATGAGGGACCCCTTTTTTTTCTTCCCCTCCTGTTGCCTGTTCTGCAATTTGTTTTCTTTGGTAATGTTTGATTTCCTTGAAAAGCATGTTTTTTGCTTGGTCAGCATACAGTGCTTGTGGTTTCCACTAATGTTCTGCGTAACATGTGCTTGCACGGTCAGAGTAAAATGTGTGCCTTCACAATGCTCGAGCCATGCTTGCTTGTCAAATGTGTGCTGGCCTTTAGCAGTCTTGCTCGTTTGGGATCTGCACTGCACCCCTTTGGTTGCCGGCAAGGACAAAGGTAGGGACATTTTTCGTGGACCATATGCTAGTGTGCTTAAACAAGATGCTGTATCCAAGAGGCATTGAAACACAGCTGCTGTCTGGTGTTGCAGCTGTGTGTTTTGATATTTTAGGCTGCAATATGTTTTCCTTCCAGAGTTGAAAAAGAATCGTCTTTGTTTCATTTTGAAAGAGGCCAGTACCTTCTATGGCCAATTGTGATGGATTGACACCTTATCACATTAGGACATTTAACTCTCTACCTGTTAAGTGTAGCTGCACCTTAATAATGATGCTGTAGCTGATTGCTGGCTCTTTTGTCAGTCATTGTTGTGAGTCTGCTGTAACTGCCTGCACGAGTCTCAGTGTTTCATTCTTGCATGTTATCTTTTACTATTTAATGCTTCAGATCTAATTGGTCTTTATGTGCTTAATCATGTGCAGTGCCCTCTGGTCGCAGTTTTTTGTTTAATGTGGTTTGAAGTCGGTGCACTTTGCAAATAGGGCTCAATGCAAAACAGTCCATGGCCAGCAAAAAAAAAAACAGAAAAAAAAAACATTAAAATATCTGATCTACTGCGCGGTGTTAATTTTTTCGTTTGCCAAGTTCTACGACTATGAATCGCTATCTATTATTACTATCTATTATTACTATCTATTATTACTATCTATTATTACTATCTATTATATTATAGTATTCTATGAGTGACTATCTGCACCTGCGACCGACCAGTATAGGTCTTTTTTATCCTAATGTACTGCATCATTAGTATGACATTTTCCATACATGAAGGTGGGAAAAAGTATATGCTACAGGTTTGCTGAAAGAAAGAAAATAAACCACAAAACTGATAAAAGATCCCTCGTACTCTACAGAGGCAAAAAAGTGGTCTTGCGTTTCAACAGTACTTTTTTCTTTGGCTGAGGCACATGAGTGGACTAGTGCTTTCTTCCATGGCAGAGTTCATGAGCAACTTTCTTCTCAGATTGTAAATGAAGTTGGTACAAAGTTCAGTAACAATTGATGTAGCAGAGTATGTGTCATTGATATCAGCTTAGATTTTTTATGCAACAACACATGGAAGTGATGGCTACAAGCTTTCTAGAGCTTAAACCTAGTGAGGTAGTATGCATAATTGTTAACGTATGCAAGCTTTCTCAATGATGCTTGCCTAATGAAGTTAGGTCATCATTCTGTCTTACCGACTGCTTGCTACTGTTATTTTACTATAACACATTTGGTAATTTGTTGATATTGCTCAAACACTGAATGAATTTGCATATAGGGTCCTCATGGAAAAGAAATGATGACCAGGATCTGTGGATTAGTGTGACTGTTAGCACAAGGAGGCCAGACAAAAGATCTATCTATGTGCATTGGTTGCATCATATCGTCACATATGTTGCAAACATAAGCAGTATGTACGAAGGGCTTACGTTGGTGGCATTTTAGAATTTTTGTTTGGATGAATAAGCTATGAGAGGCCTCGCTTCTCTTACTTGTTAAGCTGTATATTTGTGTTGTTTGATGCATATGCTGTAACTAAAAAAATCATATTTGTTATCTGGAGATGTGTGAAGAAAGTGGTATTGTCTTTGTTAGTGTGGAATCAATTGCCATCCTGCTTTTTGAATGAGTGTGCCATGTGAGGGGCACAATGTCTACATATAGAACAAAGGGATTCGTAAGTCATCATTACAATGGGATTGTTGGGTTCCTTTCTTTTGAATATAATAAATATTGAATCGATCTGCATACTTTTGATGGTCTAGCGAACTATGACACCCTCTTGTTTGACACTGCACATAGCTGCTGCTTTATGTTTTAGAGAGCTATTTTAAGATTTCCCAAGAGTTTTTTTTTTTTTTTTGTGATGAAATTTTAGACCATTTACATTGGAGGATGGGCTGGCATTGTTGCTTTGCTCCATCACTTCCCATGCTTCCATAGAAGTCTTTGCCCCACTTCCCATGCTTCCATAGAAATCATTGCCCATGCTTCCATAGAAGCCATTGCACTGGCTTTAGCAAACAGAACAATTGTTAAATGAAAGACTGAGTTCTTAGTAAAATTGCAATGTTTTGCACTTGTAATTTTAGGGCTCTGACTTCACAAATTCTTTAAGCATGACTGGTAGATGTATAGTGCCAGGCATTGTGTAAATGTGGTGCTTAAAAGTGGCTCATGCATGATGTTCTCATCAGTGTTTCCATCCTAATTAAAAATTTAGACAGCAGTGCCTGTAACTGAGAGCACTATCTTCTGCTTTGTTTTTTATTCATTATAGGCTACCAGCCCATATATGCCTGCACTGACAACAATGGCAACAGCATCTTCATTTGGACATTACTTGACGCCTAGTCCTGTTTTGCCTGGCATGATGACTGCGGACGCTGTGACGGCCCCTCTAAGCGTTGTGCCAGCTTCACTAGTGTCCCCACAAAAAGTGGCGCGCACTGATAGACTTGAGGTGAGACGTGATGGGTGTCCTGTTCAATTCTCAACTGTGGCTCTACTTCATTCCACACTGCGTGATCATCGTGGGTGTCCTCTGCAGCCATGAGATGAACTGTTTGCATATATAGCAGTTGCTAACATTTGATGTAACCTTAAAAGAAAGAGCTGTAGGAGTGTTAATAGGCCATTGCATAGTTATCCTGAAATGTAGCGAGCCCTGAACAAATAAAAGTAACTGTCTCAGTTGTGAAATTAACAAAGGTATGCAGGCTAAGCATAATACAGTTCAAGTTACATTAGCTTTGCACAATTGCGCTTCAGCAAGCAGTTCATCTGTCAGTTATGGTAAATGTGATGGTTGAATGAAAAACTTACTGGCCTTGCACACATGCAGTGGGATAATTAAAAACACCACCACGTGATCCAGAAAATATTCTGTATATATTTCTGTACAGAAAAAAATTATAGTGGGACATTGCATGAAAAAGGAGTGTATTTCTCAAATGAGAAACGTCATGTTCTGCATAAGAGCATGCGAAGTCTGCCAATGTGATGACTCAAGTGCGTTCATACTTGTAATGTGGTGAGTGCACTTGTTGTGCCATGGTTTTTGGAGTCCTTACGAAAATCTTGGAGGACAACTCATTGCTTCCAGGCACTATGCATTACCACAACAGAAAATTGATAAATCTTGCCTACTTCGTTGGTTTTCTCCAACAGTGCCTTTAACTTAAAGTACACACTTTGACATTAGCAAAACGGAGTCAGAAGCAGAGCAAATACCAGTCATTGTTGCAACTATCAAGAATATTTAGGGAGATATAGCTTTCAATACACTTTGGCTTTCACGGTGCTCTTGGCTGCTGTCGAAAAAGGGTGGTGAAGTACCATATGCGCACAGAAAATGTAGGTGTCCGTTTGTGCTCTAGTAGTAGATGTGGCATTGGCACTTCCAAATGATTCTGACAGACCAGGCTCTCTGTCAGCTACTGTGCACTTGCTGGTGTTCACTGTGCTTGTCTCACTTAGAAAGGTTGTGCATGGCTTTCTTGCACGCTGCTGCTGCCGCTGCTTTTGCTTCTGTGGAGTGGAGACGTAGCCAGCTCTTATGCCAAGTGCTCCTGTGTGTGCTTCAGTTCTGTCTCCGGGGAACAACGTGCCTGAGGAATAGGGCTGTCGCTTTTAGCTTGTGACTCGAGCGTCACATCCTGTTGCTTTTACAAGTCTTCAACTCTAATGAGCCACTAGTGCAGGAGCAACGGCAGATGAGGAAATGAGCAAGTTATCTGCAAGTCTGGAGCCAGTTCGCCCCAGTGATTCAACTACTAATTTAAAATAACTGCTGCATTAAAATTTATTTTGATTATATAAAGACTGTTAAAGGTCTAGCTAAACCAACAAGTTGATGCGATCATTATTTCTATTGCATGTCTGCAGTTCATGAACGTGTATATTAAACCTTGTGGTTCACAAGTTGCAACTCTCTGGCTTAGTTATTCAGCCCCAACTTGTGCAGTAATCTTTTTTTATCTTTCCTATGGGCTAGATTGGAAGGCCAGAGCAGCAGTTTGTAAAGCCCGGCACACCCGCAGTTAAGAAAGGGGCTACTTAAGTCCCATTTTGCTCTTTGGCCCCGACTGTAGCATAGCTCAGGTTGAAGAAAGCGCACCCTGAAGAGATCTGCGCCTTGCAGCAGCAGCAGCAGCAACACGTCGTGTCCTCTTGCATTGGTGGCCCCCCAATGAGCTTTCTCCTCCTCCTCTCGCGGCAACCATGGGGCAGGTGTGCCGGGAGTTCCAGCGTGGCACGTGCAAGCGGCCCGAGACGGAGTGCCGCTTTGGGCACCCGCCCGAGCACGTGGCGGTGGACAGCGGGGACGGGGCAGTCACCGTGTGCATGGACTTCGTCAAGGGCCGCTGCTCTCGGGACCAGTGCCGCTACTTCCACCCTCCCCCGCACCTGCAGGCGCAGCTCAAGGCCACGCAGAGCCGGGCTGGCGCTGCCGCCGCTGCTGCTGCCGCTGCTATGGTAGGCACTGCAGGCTGTCTCTGTCTCTGGCACCACACCCTTCCTCCCAGCTTCCAAGGGGTCGCAGGAATGACATCGTCGGGATGACCTTGCTTAGCCGCTTTTTAAGAAACCAGTGAAGATAGCGTTTGCTGTAGAAATGCAAGATCTGCCTCAATAACTTGTGGTAAAATATTTAAAGGCAGCGCTTGCTTCCTTAAAAGAGAAGGGATATCTATAAAATCAGAGGAAATTTATGTTCAAGCGTTCATTTTGTAATGCAGAGGCCATGTTCACATCACTTTTATCCTTTCTCTGCTTAAAACGTCATGCTTTTGATGTGCTAGTGCTTAAAAAGTGTGTCCTTGCTTACCACTGGTCAGTATGAGTAAACAAAACAGTGCAATTTAAGTTGCGAAACAGTGAGTTCTTTGTGGAAAAAAGAATTTAATTGTCATTCCTGTGTGGAGGCCCGTTTGCAGCAACTGCATTGACATTTTCCTATCTCTCTGTTGGGCAAGGGATGGGGGCAGCACCTTGCTTTGTTTGGCCTGCTGGCCAGCTTGCTGTCAAGGCCATTGCGCCAGGACGCTTATGGTCTTTGCACATTGCACGGCAAACGCTGCCTTTGCATTGGCCCTTAGGCAGAGGAGCTTGCTTGCGTGGCTTATTGGCGAGCCGCCTTGCGCACTCTATGCATCAACACACAGGCCTGTAACAGGCCCAAGATACCTTGTGACTTGGTGACACTGACTGAGAAGTCAAACAACAGCTGTCATTGGAGCATATATATATATATATATATATATATATATATATATATAAAAACTGGACAAATAGGCTACTTGAGTGTTTCAGGTGTAGTGCTATTACATACTTCTGTAAGGCTTTGCATCAAAGCAACTGAGCAAGCATCAGTTAAGCATTATAATGGACTTGGAACCACAGGGAAACATTTCTTTACTAGTTATGTTACTATGCTGAAATGGTGAAAATTTGGTTTGGTAACTCTCCAAAAATCAGAACTATGAAAAGTATGCAATTGCAGTGGTGAGATGCATTCAAATTGCCAATTTTGCTCTCTGCTGCCAGTTCGAAGTAAAATATTGTTCAGCTGTAGGAATTTGTACCAGGAAATAAAAATGCCATGCCTCCAGATTTTTCTAAAATCTATCATTGGTCTCACTGCAAGCAGATTCTCACAACTAAGATGCAGGTCTCTCTAGCTGTTTTCATTGCAATTCCCTTCTGGCTTTTTTTAATCCAAAGAATGACATACTGGAGGGCCCACTTGTCACCTGCACCTGACTGCTCCCGTGAGTCGCCATGGTGGATGTGAATATTGCTTCTTGAAGGAAGTGACACACTTTTAGTAAATACCTTGTAATGCTAAAATTTAAATTTTGTGACCTGTTATGGGTATTCATCTTGTAGTGCCAGACCTTTTGTGTGTCTTAGTATGTCGTAAAAATAACTTGTGGTCAGCCTTAAGTTCCTTGAAAGGAGGTATTAATCATGAGGGAGTTGTAGTGGTTGATTCCTTAGTGCTATGCGCTGTGACAGGCATCCATTGGTTTCATCCTTTTTCTGTTGGAAAATTACTCGGCAGTTAACAACAAATTGTCACTCTTTGTTACATAGTAGTTTGGGTTCAAGCAGTTTTGGGAGCTTGTCAGGGCGACATAGCAGGCAAGAAAGCATCAGGCCCATGTGAAATGCTTGTGATGTTTCTTTGTGCTGGATGGGCTGGGAATGTCCACCAGAAGCTGTGATTTGTGTTTGGCTGCTTTGTTGTGGTGGTGACCATGCGTGCATGCGTACTGTTAGAAAGTGTGCACGTGCCGCAGAGTTGGGCACAGCGGTATGGGGCTGCCTTGGGGCCTTGCCCTCCTGGCAGTGCTGTGCCTTGTGCTTGGCGAGCCCAGTGGCACTAAGCAAACCAACCCTGTTTGTCACACCAGGCGACAGAGGGAGGAAGCACCGATGTCGGATTACAAATGTACACTCAGGTATTTGAGCCCTCCTTTTTTTTTCCCTGTCTGATGATGGCATGCCAATTGTGTGGTGGCCTACTGCTGCCTTTCTCTCTCTGTTCACTTTGGCAAAACACACATGACCACTTGAGCTTGGGTCACAGCATGAAAAACGTGCAGCGCATTTTGACAGCATAAGCAAAGGGGTGATAGAATTTTTTTCGCATCCTGCGTCATGACATCATCTTCTTATTAGACTTATCAGGAAAAATGGCAGAAACATAACTGTACTTGTAGGGTAATGTGAAAATTTGGGAAAGCACATGGAATTAAGTATACAGAAGTGTGCGTGTGCCTGTGTGTGTGTGTGTATGTGTTGTGTGTTTGTGTGTAGCATTTATGACTAGAGTAAAGGCAAGCACCTCATAGCTGGGTGTTGCACAGAAATGGAGGTTTGAAGATTTGTTTTATTTTTTCAAGAGGATATGTATTAATACCACATTTTTGTGTTTGATGTTTTCTTCAATTTTAAAGTAACTAACAACACAAGCACATTAGAGCATTCTGTGCCATTAACTTTCCATCTAGTTGTAACAGTAGTGTCACTGCATGCACAGAATCTCCCTTGCTTTTACTTGTGCTTGTGCTCGACAACTTGCTGCTTTACTTTTTTTAGCTTATGGTGCATGTAAGGACCAGGGAGATGATGCCATGCTTGCTAGAGGCACAAGGCTGATAAAAGCACCTGACAGGGAAGACTACCTAAAGTGTTACAGATAAATAAGTGGTGCTGTTGTGTAGTGTGCTGGATTTGATCTGCGGGTCATTTGAGCTGTCGCTTTAGTAGCTGTCACATTTCTTACATGTCAAATAGATATTTGTGATTGGTTGTCCTGCAGTCATGATAAGTATTCTGTGTTGCACCTGGTTTCATGAGTTTGTTTGTGGTTATTTGTGGAAGGCCATACATTTTCTGCCGCAGCAAGAATGCTGTGAAGTGTTAGTTTTGAGCTCTTGAGATTGCCACTCTGCCTTGTGGAAGAGGACGGAGCAAGGAGGAACACTTTGAATTTCTTTCACATTTTGTGACAAGTGGGCTGAGGGTTGTGAACACTCATCGCACTGTGCAACAAAATCTCTAGTTTACTGCATTTGCATAGACAATATTATCACCCTACAAGAATGTAAGCCTGGGCCTGGCTGCGTTTCCAACACATAGGACAACTATGACAGTTGTATTGTCCTTCATAGGACATTCATGCAGGCAACATAATGGTACTGTTATTACAGATAATAAATTTTACTGGCACTATTTCATGTTCCATGGAAACTGTTGAGTTGGATGCCAGGAGGACTTGCAGATAATTCAGCTAGTGGTGCCATTTACTTCATGCTGAATTTTCAGTTACCTGGGGGTGGGGCACACAGAATTAGCTAGACACAAGCCAGCCTGGTGGAGCATCAAGCTGCATGCTTTTTGCAATGGGCCGTGTTATGCCCTTGATTGGCAGCTTCCTTATTGTTTTTGTTGTTGTTGCATTTGCACTTCTTATTTTGCACCTTGGCTGCTGTCACTTGAGTGCTGTGACCCACTGAATGTTTTGTGCAGACAAAGCTTTCTTTCACTGGCATGATTCTGTCAATTGCTGTTCTAAAGTCCCAGCCAGCCTTGGGTAGCACTGAAGCCTTCCCCTGGACTCCTGGTTTATGACTCCAGCACAGAAGTGAAAAGTTGTTTCAGATGCACACTTGCTTGGGGTGGAAATTGTCTAGGGGTGCATATGACAGGCTGCACAAAAATATTGCTCGAAAGTTCAGAGGAAGCTGGATATGCTGTATGCCTTATCTGCACCAAGAAATGATACACCTTTGTTATTTAAGCATTTGGGCAAAGATATGTCATTTTTCTTCATACCAGCTGCACTGCTTTGTATTGGCACCTCAATAAGGTGAGCTGACATTTTCTGTGCCATGCAACAGTACTAGTGTTGAAATCCAGGCCTGTATGTTTGGCAGGATGTGATGTGGACACAAGCCAGTCTTGTTAGGACACTTAAATGGCAGAACAGCTTGTTTAGCAAAACAGTACAAATGACAAGGCACAGCATTGATATGTCATTCTTCCTAGGAACTGCTTCATGCCCTTTGGCTTTTTGCGCTGACATGTAAAAAAGAAAAAAGGATATTATAATCTTTTGAACAGTCGAGCATTTTGATCCAGTTGCACTGACACAGCAGCAGTTCCACAGCATGATACTACATTGCTACCAGTCTAGCACACCCAGCAAGTGTTCTCTAACCTTGAGCATCTTGGGCTGTTAACTTTGTCAATGTCTTGAAATGAAAGGTTCTGTTTTGCTTTGATTGCCCACTTTGGTTAGGCTCATGCTTGCTTCTTTTTCCTCCTTGTTCCGTCCTAATGGCCAGTGTTACCTAAGATCTCAATGTTTGGCTTGTACAGCGGTACGAGCTGTCAGGCTTGCCATTCGTAGGAGTGATGCTGTTCTTTGGTGTTGTACCGTATCTATGCATATGTTATGCCAACTTCTGTGCATCTTGATGGGCACACATTGTTGGCCAGAGCAGGGAGGTGGCATTGGATGTGCATAAATGCGGTACCTGCATGCCGTGTCCCTGGGCTGGCATGGGTGCCACCTCGGCCAGCAGGGGGAGGGGTGCTCTGCCGGCGGGCGGGTGCGTGTACAAACAAGAATGCTGTTTTGGCCGACCTTTTAATGATTGCTCTCTTTGTTTCTTTTTTTTTTTTACTCCTTCCTTCCTCATTTTTGGTTCCTTTTCAACGCATTGCTGCTTGCTGCCATGCGCTGTGCCTACCCGCCATCCAAAAACAAAACCATCTGCCTCTGCATACTAATTTAGCCGGGCCTGGGAGATCCTTCCGCGAGCAAGAAGCGTCCCCGAGAGTCTGCAGATGAAGTTGTCCTGGTACTCTCCCCCTTAGAGCTTCTGCATGCGTGTCTTTTCTTGGCCTCTCCTACAGAGAGATGATGTGGAGGGCTGGTTTTGTGACGTGTTTGCGAGGACCAAAGAGGGCGACAAGGGACAGCAGAACGTGCATGGGCCCATGTGCCAGGGGCTGCTTGCACGGCTGCAGCCCATGCACCCACGCACAGGCTTGGGGTTGTGTGTGATTAACCCATGGCACCACTTGCATTGTGTCTGTGTGCTGCATTGGCTGCTCTCACTTGGGTGCATTCTGCTCGACTCCTCCCCAGCACACTGTCCTTCTGGCCGGGCCTCGAAGGGAACAGTGTTTCATCGGCATCATGTTTTGCTTCTTTAAATCAAGCAGCTATACTAAATGAGATATTTGATGCTGTAGCTTTTTGCTCAGAGCCATCAGCTGTGGTGTAATGAAGTGCAGCAAGGCTTTGGGAAACCTTGAGGCAGGCTTTGTGGCAACCTCAAAGCATTAGCAGAAGATCTGCTTAAGTTACATGTGCTTGTACTTAAATCGGAGTCCATCATAAGAAACACATGCTTAGATCTTGCTCAGCTCCCATTCTGTGTTAGCAGCTCTTATTCCAAATCACTTGTTGAGAGAGGTTTATCATTTACGAAGGTCTGTGCTAACTAGCAATTCATGCTTGATTTGCATTGCAAAGATGTAGGCTGTTTTCTTGTCATACTGAGTAGTGTGCCTTTTCAAAATTGTGTGCTGCTACTGCATTCCCTCTGTCGCCCTCTTTGGTTTTGGATGCAACCACACGCGAGCCATCTGCCTGGTGAACACCTTGCAGTAACTTGCACATTGACAGGGGCATGCTTCTGCTGGTCCTGTGAATGACACTTGCACTGAGCACGATAGGAGCAACTTGTAATATTGGAAAATGTGAATGTTGGTGGTTATTGCCATGGTAGGCATAACATTTTCAATTTTTTTTTTTTTTTGGCACTGAGGATGCTGACATGACAACCAGGCTAGTTGGCAATGATTTATTATGAGTACGGTAGCACAAGACAAGACAAGGATGGAAACAGAGCAGGCGCCTGTCTGGTTTCCTTTCTTGTCCTTGTCTTGTCTTGCACTATCGTACATATAATAAGGACGCTGACTTAAGCTTATACCTGGTCAAGTCTGTACACTGGGGCAGCAGAAACGTGCCATTGTATAGTTCAAAGGTGTCTGCCAAGTAGCTGAACACAGTGTGTCGGTTGTTGTGTTCAACCATGTTGGAGTGACTGTGTTGTTGTGAGGGCGCTGTGCACGCAGGTTTTGCCTTTTTGCAGACATGCCTTGCTCTGTGTAAGTTAGTGGCAGTTGTAGTTCTCTTTTTTATCATCTCTTAGTTTTGGTTCGATATGTTGGCTGAACTGACTATCAAATGCTTGCATTATTTTAATAATTGCTATAAGTTTTTTTCATATTCTTATGCTAGTTCTCTGGAATTAAATAACAAGTGGTTCTAACAGTGCCATTAAGAGAGCTCCATGAATCAAGCCAGCATGAATGCATAACAACAGACCTTACTCTTTGGTAAGCAGGGAAGAGAAAGGCCTTTCAGTTCTCACTGCTTCATCTAGTGCTAACTTGAACTGAGATCATCAGCAACCAGCAACTCATTTGTAAATTACTGATTTGGAATATAGAGAAAATGACAACATAACATTGTTATGGATCATGAGCATTCCTTTATGCAAAATTTACGCTTTGTGCAAGGTTTTCCAGTCACATAAGAAAATGCAGAGCAAGCTATGTGTAGCTTCTACACTCATATTTCTTCCGTGTGTATGTTGCATTCTACTGTTCTGTATGCCTCTGATTTGGTGGTTAGAAATCACTAGAACACTTAAAGGGACACTAACACACAACACTAAATCAGTTTAGACTGGTTAAGCATGCTTTCTAAACCCTAATTTTATCAGCTCAGCTGATGAAGGTGGTTATCAAAAAAGAAAAATGAAGGCAAAAAAAAAAAAAATTCCTCCCTTTCTCGAATTGTGTGCCGGAACCTCAGTGTTTGAACTTCAATGTGATATCATAAATTTAATAGTATTTTTGGCACTTTGGCAGTTTCCCCCAATAAAAGCTAGGGTGGAAAATGGTTCCCATCTATGGTTCCCATAGAATGGAATGTAGTACTTCTTTTCCAATAAAAAATTGGCTAGACCGGAGCAGGTGCTGTCAAAACTCCTGACCGCACAGCAAGCTAGTTTGGGAAAGTCAGGGCGGTGTGGCCACCCATCTTTTTGTTTTTGCATCTATTCTGGCTTATCAAACCTTGTCTCATAGAAAGAGTTGCTGTTTTGCTATTGCAAAATCACAATTTATAACTACAGCTTATCTTAATATTCCTTTTAGGGGCCCCTTTCAATTCAAAAACAATATTTTTGGTCATAGCTTGTCTTTTCCTTTTTTTCCACTGGTAGCAAACCAGTGCTGTGCCTGCATCGGATATTGGCTAATAATCAAAATGTCTTGAACTTATATTTGCCCATTAACAGTTGAGAAACAGCTTAGCAATGAAATAGAATGTAGCACGGCTTCATTTCATGCACATCTTGTAATATCATGTAGCATGCATGCAGGACACCTGCCAAGGCACCCTGTCAGGAAAAACAATTGACTCCAATTGGGAAATTTCCAATTGATACCAGTTGGAAAATTTCCAATCGTAAATTAGTACATAGTAATTGGACCAACTGGAACGTGACAAATTGGCTTTTGTTGGAGTGACCAATTGTACCCAATGGGTACCAATTGGTTGGAATGACAAATTGCACCAATGGACAATACCAATACACATATATACCCCACAAGGCAAACCTGAATAGAATTCCAGCTGTCAGAAACAGGTTTGCTATAGCCTTAGTACTGCATGCATATATAGCTATAACTCATTCCAGTTTCTTTGAATGGGTTCATAAACTGGAAGTATGATTTCCCAGTTAGTTACATTCTAGTTTATTGCTATTGGTAGTCCAGTTAGACTGTTGGGAATGTAAGGTGGGCCTAGTTCGTTCAAAGTGGCCAGTCCAATTGAACTCAATTGGCTGCATCACTGACTCAATCGTAACCAATTGGAGGTTTTCCCAATTGGCCCCAAATGGGCCTGGTTGTTTCCAATTGGCAAGTCCAATTGACTCAGTTGGTTTCACTTTGATTCAGTCGTAACCAGTTGGGACTAGGGATTTTCCAATTGGGTCCAGTTCATTCTGAATGGCAACTCCAATTAGTTTCTCCTGTGACCCAATTGTAACCAGTTGGAAGTAAAGAATTTTTAATTGGTTCTTATTGGTTCCAGTTGATTCCTATTGGATAAGCCTATTGGAGTCAATTGTTTTTTTTTTGACTGGGCATCACTGGCTGCTGTGCTCATGCAGCATATACGTGAAGGCACAAAGAGAGAAACTTATTAATACCTATGAATAACTGTGTGCAGATAAAAGCTAAAATCAGTGTAGATGTCATAGTGCCCGCATTGAGCTGCCTGTTCATGAGGCAAATGAACACACGGCACAATTTGTTGTGGGGCATGCAGCTCACTAATGCAAGACTTGTAAATCAAGTTCATTCTTCCTTGAGGTGCTTGTTGTGTAAACATGACAACTACTTGAGGTCAAATTTTGCACTCAAAACACTAATGCATGTGCATATTCTTGACAACCTTTAACATAGTTGGGTTGCACCACTTTCACATCAGTCAGCAGGAGGTTGCTTTGATGCATACTTATGATTGGCATAGCTTTAAATGTGGCAATCATACACATTAACCGTGCACATTGCCCATGCCAGGTTAACCGGTCAGTATGCTTATACAGAATCATGAGTAGCTAAAAGTTGTTAGATCAATAGCCAAGTATGAAAAAAAGTACTTGCACGGGCTGGTTAGATGAGAGAATCCTGTCTTTGTCCTTGTGGCATTCTTTCAGCACTTTTAATTCTCTACTGCTTGTATTGCCTTCTTGTGTTACATTTTGAATGTGTTCATTTCCATGAAAATGGCTATGTAGGACTTCCTTTGCATGGCTCTTGTGGCAAGAATAGTTTGGGTTGATGAGAGGACAAATGCACGGGCAGGTATTCGGCCGGCAATTGTCTTGCCCAAAGACGCATGCTGAAGCCTTTTAATACTTAGGAAAAAGACAAACCTTCACTTACCCGTTCTGACAGGAGCAGTTGCTCGGCTTAATTCGGCAAAGCCTGTGAAAGCTGTAGCTAACTTTCAGGTTTACATTCTAAACAAGCTTCATTGTCTGGTATTTCTCTTTGTAATGGAACGTGAGAATGGTACACCAGAACACAGTGGAGTCAGTCTGTGCAGTGTTGCTGCTAATAATTAGGAAACAAGACTCAAAGAAGAGCAAGGGCACAGTTACAAATGCACAGTCGTAAAGGCACGCACACAAGCACTGGGTACCAGCACTTTAATTTTCAGACCAGGTTCAAATACAGTAAGTATGCTGCAGCTCTAACAGAAAAAAAAAAAAAAAAAAATTAAGAATGAAACTGACTAGGAGGTAATGTGGGTGCTTATGTGCCACAACTGAACTTGGATACTAGTGTACACAAGCAGCAACAAATGCAGAAGGCTGACCCATAATAAAAGCAGCACATGTGTATGGAAGCCAAAACCACAGGATGAAAAGCGACATCAAATTATAGGCATAAACATTATACCAAAATGTTGCTCCATCCCTCCCCCTCCCTCCTCTCCTTTAAAAAAATAATAAATTTAGAAGGATAATATCAGGACCACTGTAAATGATGTGGTTGCTATGCTTCTGTCACAGTGTTGCTGCCCTGAGTCATCATTACCACATCTGCTTGCACAAGACTTGTTTGACACCCAACAGACTGTCTATGAGGTGTTTAGGCCTAACATTGTGGCAAGTAATCAGATTTATTTCAATTTTCTCATGCATGATAATCAGCTGCAGTGTGCTTGCTCACAATATGTCCAAAGCCTCTTGTGGCTTCTTGTGGCCAAAGTGCTCTTTTTTTCATTTAGATGTCCTCTTGAGCAGCAACGAATAATAGGCCCGAGGGTGTCGCATATTTTTTTAGGCCAGTCATCATTCCGTGTTGTGCACATGTGGGCAGGTGTCATGCCACATGTATGGTTCATGCCTCTTGCGCCTTCTAGTGCAACCTTCAGGTGCCTGGAAACTGCGCATTGATGCGTCACGTGCCACCACCGCACCTCGCACTACGAATTCATTCAGGCGCAGATTGCTAGCGTCCTGTTCAGTCAGTGCAACCATCGTGTCCACATTACACACTAAAACTTCATGGTTGAGGTCCCTGGATCTGATCTCGAAGCTGCAGTCTCCTAGGTCACAGGATATGGATAGACAGAGATCTTAATTTGTCCTAGTTTTAGAACATATTTATCAAAGGAACTATTTCTATACTAGACTGTCTTACAATCTCCTTTGAATTTACATCTTTATTGTATAGACATTGTTTTAAAGTGATATTCATATTATTATGTTTAGTTTTCATCCTGTGGTTTGAGCTGTTATGCAGATGTGCTGTATTTTTTGCTGTAGCTAGATAGTCCTTCTGCGTTTGCCATTGCTAGTGTTCATAAGCTACCGAGTTCGTTGACGAACTTTAAGAATTTATTTTGTTTCCGTACACCTCGTTCTCCTTAAATGGCTTCTTGCTTTTCCAGCTTTTGTAATTTCATCTTACGCAAGACCTGCATGTATTCCACCTTTGTCTGAAGATAAAATTATTTGTAGTTCACAAACGTTCGCGTCTTCAACTGTGCCTTTGTAACTATGTCCTTGCCCTTCCTTGTGCCACTCTTTTAATTATTAGCTGTGAAACATCCAACCCAAACCAGGATTGTCACTGCAACCTTGCTGCATTGTGCTATCTGTTAAAGGCAAGTAGTTTCCAATGTAGCTTGCACAGAGTTTGTGTAGGAGCATGTAGATCATGTCTCAGCTGAATAAATGACGGCAATATCAGTGCGTGAATCCAATTCATTTAAAGTAGTAGATATTTGATGAGGACATTGTTAATCTCTCTGGTGATAACAACACAGTATGCATTGATACTGGGCCTTACAAAAGGGAACTTAAAAATTAGAAAAGGGAACCTAAATGAGGCAGTGCACATGCACTAGGGAGGAGAAAGATCGGTTCATGTCTGATGGTGCGAGTGATACAGTCATAGTGGAGTGGAGACAGCACCTGCTTGGCACACCCATTAGGTTGCCGGGTAGCATGATGTGATCGTTAGCATCACACAGTGGAGTCAACACTAGATTGTTGCACCTGCCTGAGTGTTGTGTGCACACATGCACACGCACATACACACACACATAATCATGTGCACGCACGCACGTGAGTGTGGTTGCACTGTGAGGCTCAACCACTGTGCAACCACAATATACAGAGCATACAACAATGGCATCGTACACCAAAACAAAATTCCGTGGTAACTATGGACATCTCAACACATTTAATACAGCAAGAAAGCTATTGCTTGACAATGGTGTCTGCCCAGTTTTCTTTTTTTTTTCAGGGGGAGTGGGAGGGGGGGGGGGGGAGGGAAGAGCTGCTTGCAGCATTTATTAAATTTGAAGTTCATGCTAATCTATGCGTAAAAGCAGTGCCGTGAAGCATCAAAGCCTTGTTGGAGGCTTGTAAAAAGTGCCCATGCGAATGTTTTTGCACATTACTTAGCAGAAAGATTTTTCTAATTGTTAGAGGCAATCTGCAGTAGGGGCTTATGATATACCTATGATGTGCCTGAAGTACTGCTTGCATTGTGTATGCAATATATGTTATGGCTACACTACCCAGTACCACTGGAGCACTCAAATGCACAGGCACATGCACATGCACACATGCAACATACACATGTGTGCATGCACATCTTTTACTACATGCAATACTTCTAGCTTCATATAGTGCAGCAGCGTGCCTAACTTGCTCATAGTTAAGACCATATGGCAGGGTATTTTAAAAAAGTAGTATGAAACCTGTTTTGAAAAACTTTGGAACTTATAATGGAACATCCACAATGTAGCCAGGAAACATGCCAGGTACATCAGTTTGTAGCAAACAAATTTTTTACACTCCGCCAGAACTTGTAGAACAGGCATCAGTAAGTAGATGATACAGTGCCCGACTTGTAACATTTTACTCGAAGTTGTTGAGAGGAAACATTGCCTTGGAATTGTCTCTATTAATACGCAAGCTTTGCTCCACATCAATTGAACTAAGTTTAATTAGGTTTGTTGCATTTAAAAGAGAAACTAAAATCTACCAACTGGTAAGAACAGGTTCTTTATTCATGTCCTGAATTTTATGAAAATGCCAGAAATTGGAAGTAACAATATCATAATTCACAGTGAAAATGGGTATCACAGTACCGTAAACTGCATCACTTACATACCTGCCAAGTCTCCCAAATTTTTCGTAATGTTTACAAATCTAGGCCTGTTGCAAGTTGAAACCCTCTTGCATTTTAAGAATGTTGCGTCAAGTTTTACGAAAAATTATTCCTGTTTGCGAAAATGTATTGCACGTCAGTCTCCGTGCCTCCCGTTGCAAGTCTTATGATGGTGAAAGGATGCAAGAGGGATACTCACTTCAAGGAATTTTATACAAACAAGTTCTTGAAGCAGGTGAAATTGGCAACAGCTCAGTAGCTAAAAAGGTCACTGTGGTCTAGAAACAGTTTCTTGCTTGTCATTATTTGCTGTCCTAGAAGTTTGCTGCTACTGCACGATGTGCTGTGTCAAGTTAACAACCTTGTTACTCAAGTGCTTATGTACCTCTGAAAAGATGTATGCTCAGGACAAGCTTTCAAAAAAAAAAAAAGCATGCGAAGCAGGAGGATGGACTGCTATTATGGTCGCCAGGAGGCAGCACCAGAGGGCTGGTGATATCGAAAGAAGGGGGGGGGGGTTGCAATGCAAGTAAGAATAGTGTGCAGATATGAATTGGAAAGATGAGTTAGTGATAGCGAAGGTGTGTCAACTTAACTCTGTCTTCTCATTTTTTTCTTAACAAAATAAATGTGCAGGACACATAATGGTTATCTATTGCAAAGGCTTCGACAATTTTGTGGCTGAATTGGTCCTTTTTCTATATCAGGATGCTTAAATGTAGCCATGATATCGTTCAAAATGTTGCAGAAGGTTACTTACATTTTTGTCAGCAATGTTTTGGTTTTCTTAATGGTAAAAAAGACTCAAGAGCTAAATGCCACACTCTTTTATTATTATCTAAAAAACCTTTGTCTTGTTTATATCTACTTTTTATTCTTGCTTGCCCATATTACCCAGCCCTCCAATTTACATTCAACAGCCCACATATTCCTGGTCAGCCCCCCTAGCGCTGCCTTCTGGTGGTCTTCATTGTAGTTGATCCTCTTGCTTATTGTCTCTTGCTTGTGGCATGAGAAAACTGTCAATCTCATTGCTTTGTATATTGAATTTCTTCCAATAAAATGTTGCAAGTCGGCCACTGCCCATGTTCTACAAGTTCTGCCTGTAGAAATGCTTGATCAAAACCAACAAGCTCAGCCTCAACCTCTTATTTGGTTTACTTAGACCTACATCATGTGCCTGGCTTGTACATTCATTTCAACTTGCAGTCAGACATGGGTCACATCTCTTCAAAGAAAGCTGTTTGCTGTATTTAAAAAATAAAAAAAAGGGAAAAAAAGTACTGGGAGGTAAATGAGAACTGCTGGCTTCATTCAACTAGTAGCTTCTTGCTGATGCCTAGAGTGATGTGGATGTGTGTTTTGTTGCCTAACTTGTATGCTTTGTTGGCTATTCATGAGTTATTAATTTTACTAAATTTGGACCCAGGCTTTTCTGGTGTATGGGGTCTTATAGCTATAGCTCAATTTTGTTTGATAAGTGCACAATTGGATACAGTCATTGAAGTTATATTAAGTTGTTCACATAGGCTAAACTGGCCTCATAAAGCAGCTTGGCGAGAAAATATTGGTGTCTCCTGGGATTAGTAGTGATGTTTGATTGGATTGAAACAAGAATTCGCAGGCGAGTGCACCGTACCTGGGCGTCCAAATAAACAAGCCTTTGCTGCAGGCAGGGGCCCGCTTGTCCAGCTAGCTGTGTGCGCATAATGGGCTTTGCCGCTGGCTGTGCACAAGTCCTTGTTGCACTCTGTTATGTGCTTGGCTCACCTGCGTGCACGCGCCCGGCCATTGTGGCACAGCGCATTTTCTGCACCTGACCCCTGCCCCCGGCCCGTCTTTTGTGTTGTTGCACACAGGCATTGCCCGGTCTTGTACCTTACACAAAACGCCCTGCCCTCGATAAGAGCGGTGTGCCTGTGTACCAGCCCAGTGCCACAGCGTACCAGCAGGCCCTGGCTTTACAGATGCAACAGCCCTTCGTGCCTGTCTCGTGTGAGTAGTCGCCTAGCACGCTGTTTTGTCCTGCTTTTGCTAAGCACTTAGTTACTTGTGAGGTGCTGCATGCAACCCAGCTTAAGCTCTTAGTGCTGCTCCCACCCCCCAAAAATTAGTGGCTGTAGCCACCTACGGTTTCCATTTACACCACCTGGAAGTCCCACTGAGCAGTCTCACCAAAGGGCACATGTCTGACAAGTCATCTACCCATTATTTACCCAAATGATGCGGGGTGTTGTTCAGTTCACTGTTACTGAAGGGACCTCGCACATCTTTGTGTTCGCAAATCTTTTTCTTTGCTGGCACTCTGGATACTTAAAACATTGTAAGGAAGGAGTTAAGAATAGTACAAAACGATATATGTGAACTGCTGTTGCCTGACTGCTAATCTTTGCACTGTTCTTGCATGTATTCCTGGCTTCCTTTCTGCTTTTTCATGCTTAGTCGCTGCTGACAAGCAGAATGTTTTCTTTCTTCTGTAGTGTTTGAATCAAGGATAGGTCTTTGATAATTGGCAATTCTGCAAGTAGTACTGCACATTCCTCATAAGTTATCATCTCAAATTGTTTATGGATATTCTTTATAGGTACTCCTAAAATACCAGATGTGTTGCATGTAGATATGTTTCCAAATTGCCATGTTGGCATGGGTAGTCTTAGTGTCGATTTTCAAGATTTGAACACGCAATAAATCTATTGTTCTTTTTTTTCAATGTGGTCTTAACGGTTACCAGGAAACCCTAAATTTATACACACACCTCCATATCTAATATATATATATATATATATATATATATATATATATATAATGTAAAAGCATGCTTAGTGGCACATAGCAGCAATAGCTCAGTTTGCACATTTAACAAATTGCCAAATGTGCCCACGGTTCAAGCTGTATGGCAGCAAGTTTATATTTATAATCCCAAGAAGTGCTTACATGAAGCATCATTGGCATTAACTCTTTCGTTACCACACCTATAGAAATCGATCAGATTGATCGACAGTTTTTATGTGCATTGTTATACATTTCTGTTAGGATTCTTCTACTAGCAAGATCATGCGCTCCCTGAAATGATGACTGAACTTTAGCTATTTGTCAGATTTGGCAATTTTTGGCTGATTGGGGGTCTGGAAAAAAAAAAAGAACTTTGACTGGAGGTATCATCCAGATTAGCCTTAGGTGCTCCTAGTACTTGTTCAACAAAAAGAATCAAAATTTGCATTTCGGTCGATTTAACAAGATAATTTTTAAATGACAGCAGCAGTGAAGAGCAGAAGCTTCTCTCGGGTTTCTTGATTTTTCTGATCACATATAGGCTGTTTTAACGATGTCTCAAACAACGGTAGATGCTCATGGGTGCATGTTATTTTGATAATTGTGTTTGAGTAATATCAAGTGCAACTTTATTTTACCCCCCTTGAGTTGCTTTTGTCCATCAGCGCTTTGGCAGCGTATGCACAAATTATTACGAGCAATCCTTCCCTTATTGTATGGTTTTCACCTACACAAGAGCACGTAGTCAATTACAGACCGACCCTCGACCGAAGCTTTACTAGCTGTCTAAGCTCTTAAATTTTGAACACTGCCTATTCAAGTGCCCTTATTCATTACTGTACAGTACTGTTCAGGAACTGAACAATGCATGTGGAGGCTCCAGCACCAGCTGAATGCAAACTAGACCAACTTGATGGCCAGAAAAGTCGATCGAACACAATAATCAAGTTTGAGGAGGCTTCCGCATGCTTCCTGGCGTGACAACTATTGCTTGGCGATCCTAAAGGATGCTGTAAAACAGGAACCATGTGCCTGTTGCAATGAGCAAAAACAAATGCTCCCTGAACAGGAACTTGCCCGTTCTCACATTTGCGAAGCTACTGCTTTCCCACTTAGCATGGGCATCACTATGGCTACTACTCACGCCAACAAATCTGCATAATAATCTTTTTGGGTTTATTATACTGGGAAGCCAGGCACACATTTTTTATATTTCAGACTTTTTTTTTACTCTCAGTACTTAACTAAATATAGAAAATTATTACTTTCATTCAAGTTCCTTGAGACACTTTGAAATATCACATAATAATGTTCATAAATTGTATGAGCAATCATTACTGCTGTGCATCCATTAAAAACACCAGTGATCAGCCTATAATTTATATATTGCAGTATACTTTGTCAGACATAAAAGCGCAGAAAATTACATTTCCTGCGGTAACAAAAGAGTTAAAGATTTATGCTGTGTTTGCTTCCTCCATGTGATGCCAAGGAACACACCTGCACTGTTGGCTGTGGATGCATGGCTCTAACTGCACCCGCTCCTCTCTCTCTCTCTCTCTTTCTCTCTTTCTCTCTGCCCCCCTCCTGTCTCACCACCACTGTGCACCACCACCACCACTGGTCCCTCCCCAGTACCCACGATGCCCTCTGTCACTCTGGTATCCGCTGGTGTGGCTGCTGCTGCCCCTAACGCTGCTAGTGTAGCGTACTGTGACGACAATGGTCAGGTACTCACAGCCTTTCTTGGGCGATCATGCTGGACCGCATAGTAGGCTCACCTTACTCTCAAGTCACTTTGCATGTGCCCACATTATTGTGCTCGGACAATTTTATTCTGTGAACATCCTGTCAATCACATCCATGCGCTGCATGCCAGAAAGTTTGTTACACTACTGATTGAAAAGACTGCCTGCGTTGGACAGGCATGCTTTAAAAGAAGTTGGTTTAAGAAAACTAGTGAGACAGGAGGTACTCTCTTAAGCTTCA
Organism: Dermacentor silvarum; assembly: GCF_013339745.2. Classification (NCBI taxonomy): domain Eukaryota; kingdom Metazoa; phylum Arthropoda; class Arachnida; order Ixodida; family Ixodidae; genus Dermacentor; species Dermacentor silvarum. The sequence continues at coordinate 245,842,482 of NC_051155.1, read as the reverse complement.
AGCCTGCCCCTGTATAAAGCTTGTATATAAGGCTGTCAGAAATAACAAATTTACAACTGCCTGTGGGTGCATCATCAACTTCTCAGTTGCACCAAAACTGTAGGAAGGGTGCGACAGACTGCATGCTGTGACAGAGGGTGCATTACTCTCGCTAATCTCGTCGCATTACTCTCATCTAATCAATACAGTTATTTTGTGATAAGTAAAGACACAAATCATCATCACTCCTCACACGAATGGCCACTTAGCAAATCAGGACTCATTGCTCAGTTTCCAAAGGAAAAGGCTTTACTTGTGATAGCGTGTTATACTTAGTGCTCACACTGATTGTCTGAAGTCTCGTGTGTCAACACCAGGTGCTGTGAGTGGAGTATTGGTAGGCCACGCAGAAGCAAAAAAAGAAAAACTAGTGGCGACGCTGCCTTGAATTTCTTGCATCAGCTTTCTGTGACATCATTGATTAGCTAATTGTTTTCTGGTAAGGAAAAAGTATGTTCTATTCTAAAGGAACCATTCTCAACCTAGTTATTTTTCTCTTCTTTAGCCTTAAGGCAAGCCAGTGAGAACTTACATTTCAAATCTTTCAGCTGAGTTTTGTATCAGTGGGAGTGATTTGGTGTGCATATATTCTGAGTTAACCACATTACTACTTGTGTGCCATCATCACCCATTACCTGGGGAATTAATTTCTAATGTAATATCATTGTGCAGGACAGTGGCCAGTTTTCATTCTGAATTTTGACATGATACTCCTGGGCTGATCCCGGAGGCACTGTACTCAGAGGCATCGATGAGCTGGTTCTGATACCAGTGCAGTGTGTCCTTGTAAAAATTTTAACATGATAGCAATGCACAGATAAAAACATAGCCTTATAAGGAAGTATGTTTGCGGTGAAGTTACTGGTGGGGTGAAAGCGAGAGTGGAGAAGGAGCACAATACTGGCTCTGAATTGTGACAGCTGATCACACAAACACGAGGTGTGCGCTGGGCTTGTTGGAATATGCCCACAATGTTCTGTCATTTGGTCCCAGGCTAGTGAGAAATCACGTGCATATGGTTGACATCAACAAAATAGGAATACTGCACTAGAGCGTTGTCATTCACCAAAATGCCATACCCCAAGAAGGCTTTGTTCAAGGTGGAGGCTTTGATTTCACTGGTAGCAAAATGCACAGCAAAGTGATGAATTACTAAAACAGCAGAAAAAAAAAAGAATAGAAGCATGAAAACAGTATCGCACTCAGCGAGACAGAAACAACATACTAGTATATTGAAATCGGGCATTGTTTAATCCAGCATTATGCATATAGAGGATACAAGAGAGAAGGAAAAAAAGAGCAAGGGAGAGGTGGTAGCATGAGGAAGAAGTGGGCAGGAGTAGACGTAATTGGTCAAGAAGTGGATATGATTAAAATCGGGATAATTCATGGTGACTATGAACAGAGGAAGTTCATTGAATGTCGGTGGACAGTCATCAAATGATTGAGGACCACAATGCTATTGCATTAGTCACCTAGGTGTAGCATGAGAACGTGTGGGTTTATTATTGACTCTGCCTTGCTGGCTTTTGGCACATATTTTCCTTGTGAGCTTTCGTTGGCACTTTCATGCCACATAATGAACATAGCTGGAGCTATACCTAGTTATCACTGCAGAAAGCTGAAGAAGTTGGCAAGGAATCGCGATTTTGAAAAGCAAGTGTAAAGGACCTGGACACAAGGGAGATGAAAAAGACAACACAGATAGTCATTTATATTGGCCTTTTGAAAACATAGTACAGTTTTCAGTATTCAAAATAAGTAGCAGTTATGTACTTATCGTCATTAATGACTTAAATAATGTGCTTTAGGGAACATCCCATATGACCCACAAAACCATGGCATGTTTTTAGATGCCTTTTCCATCTTGCAGTCACCACTTACTCATACTTCCCAGTTGATAGATTAACGCTGTCATTCATTTCAACTGCGGGCAGTTCTTTGTGCACTAAGACCAGCAGTTTGACTCTCCTGCCGGCACATCCATTTCCACACATACCTGAGTGTACATGGCTAGTGCTGCTAGGGGTTATAAGGTCCTGGTACTTTACTGCATGGCACAAATATATTTACTTATGTGCTGTCTTGTGTCAAATGACAAACTTGACTAAACTATCTTTTTTTGCTTTTGTTCCAGTTACTGGACACCCTGCCGGTGTGCCGAGATTTTAAGTCAGGGCAGTGCAAGAGGCCCCAGTGTCGATACGTGCACCTTGTTGAAGGTAAGCCTTCCAAGCATGTACAGCAGGGTTTGGTTGATCCTGTTGAATCACCTTAGCTGTGTTACTGGTAGTAGCTTGCTGCATTTCTTGCTGCAAGCGAAACTAGGTTTTATCTACATTAGTGCTCAGCATTGGTAGGAAAGAAAGATGAGCACAGAAATGAAATTATTATCTTACATTTTGTCATAGCTGTGCTTGCAGCTGCACTAGTGCAATTGGCAAAGTACATGAGCAAAAAGTCCTATACAAAAAAAAAAAAAAACCTCTTGAATACAAGTGGTGTTCCAAGGCAGTGTTGTAGCAAATCATTTTAAACAATGTTTATATGGAGGACTATGCTGCCTGGTTCTCAAAGCTTACATTGTTTGCAAAGTGACATTAAGATAGTGCACATGAGGAAGGCTGTTTCTCTAATTTTGTCTTTGCTTACCGATACCCTTAACTCTACTGCAAGTGCACATGGATCTTTCAGCTCAGGTGTATATTGGTAGCATACTTGAAATTGTGCTACTTCCTGGTAGTTTTGTACCTAATAGTCTTTGCCACGTGTAGCAACCTGTTTGTCCTTTTGGTGAAATACTCTCAATGCCAGCACAGAAGACCTAATTCTTTTTATAATTATCTCTCAGAAACTGCTTACATCAAATTGTGCAACATCAAATATGAAAAACAGGTCATAACTTTCAATAAAGACCAAAGGTGCAAGTTTTATAAAATATAATGTCGTAGCTTGCCTTTCCTAATACCATAATGTGTCACAGTACTAATTTTGGTGATGGAAGTCGTATTGTTGCTCTTCCAGCCATTTTTGAAGGTCGGCTGCAAAAGTAGGCTGGTGTTGACCTAGTGGCGCTGGCTATCTTCGACCCCTTATTCTGTCACCCCAATGTGTGACGACATTGCAATAGTCAGCAAAACCAGTGCTAGTAGTTGCGATGTAAATTGATTGCCGAGGTTTCCTTAATTCCCCTCACTACATCTGGACTACTGGAGGCAACTTACTAGATGATTATAGACTACTCTAATTTTGATTAGATGGAGTAATATTAATCGATTACATTTCCGGAATTCTAAACAAATCAGTTAGTGGAGGTTTGGTAATCCAGAAAGGATACACAAACGAAAGATGTCATTTTGAAGTTCCCAAAGCAGCTCTCCTCATGATGTAATTAGTTTTGATAATGTATGCTTAGGATTATTTAAGTGTCTGTCTATTAAGAAGGACTGCATTGCATTTAAAATTAAGCAAATACTCTGTGCTGTGTCTAATTTCCTTGCACAGATAATGCTATGAAATCTGCAACGTCACACTAACTTGTACATGGTAGCTACAGTGCAACAGACGTGGACAAAAGGTATAGAAGGGACACAATGTGGCGCTGACTAACAACTGAAGTTTATTGGAATGCAATTGGAAGTGTATTGGAAGAAAACAACCAATATATAACACGCATCACATGACTAACAACATGACCAAGAATGGCTGTATTGTATTCCAATAAACTTCAGTTGTTAGTCAGCTCCATATTGTGTCCCCTTCTATCCCTTTTGTCTGCATCTGTCGCACTGTAGCTATCATAAAGCTTCACCAACTCACCCAATTTTCTATCTTACTAACTTCTACTTAAAGACGGAAAGTTTGGCCTTAATTTTCCCCTCTAGTAATTAACCTGTTTGTGCCAAAGAAATGTAAATAGAGTTTTGAAAGAATGCTGTGCAAGTGTAAACTAATTTAATACTTTTCTTTGGTGTCCCTTTATCCTACATGGGCACTTCTGGACTCTCCTCCATCCAGAATGCAGCCACTGCGATCAATAATCAATCAATCAGTCACTTTTCTTTTTTCTTTTGAATAAAAATTGAGTTGCTGGTAAACACTGCTCTGACAAAGCACATGATAAAATCAACACATATACCGTATTTGCACAATTCTAATGCACTCCCAAATTTATTGTGCTCCCAATTTTCGTGGGCTTAATGCACTCGAAACACGCACCTAATTGTAATATGCAGCATATTTTTAAAATAAAAGCGTAGTAAGTCCCCACATTTGTGATCAGAAAAAACGAGATAAGCAGAATTTTCACAGGAAGGGAATTTTTTTCGTTACTGACCTTTCATAAAGAAAGCGGCACGTTGTCATCGCCATTTGCGCTTCATTAGCCACAGATACCAAGCAAACAAGGTGGTATCCTCAAGCGATCACTTTTAGAGATACTACTATCACTTTGACGAGATTTTACATGACTCAGCATCAGACTTGTCGAAATGTGCTGCCGAGAGCATTTGTGGTACTCTGCACAGATAGTGAGCTTGGCACAGTGCCAGAAACGCTGGTGGTCATAGACGCCAACACATTCGGAGCCGAATCGCATGAAATCTTGCGGAAGTGATATCTCTGAAAGTGATCGTAGTCAGGTACAAAATGAACCCACAGTATTGGCTGCGAGATCGGGCTATAGGTGGCAGCACCATCGGTGCATTAGTGTGGTTGGGCAGTTGTAGTTGGCGGCGATTTACTGTGGATAATTTGGGCAAATTGTTTGGTAATAAAATGCGCCGACTGCAGTGAAGTGATAATATGTTGCCCTCAATGTCAGATTTTCGCACCAAATGCACTGAACATTCCTACTCTACGTGAATGGAGCGTAAAACGCAGTTGCTCTTTTGGTACACCCATGGTACTTTTTGCGTGTGTTTACTTTTTCTCTGTGTTTGGCTTGCGTTCTGCCCATTCTGTTCTCGCTGCTATTTGCACAACTCAACTTTCTGCTTTTTTTTGCACTGGTTATTAAGATGCCTGTATTCCTGTACAATGAACTTAAAGAAAGTAGCTAGTTCTTGTGACTCTACTTCACCACTTGTATGCCTACCTTTAGTTCTTTTTACAATTAGCTGTCAAATACAAGATAGTTACTAAGTTTAGTTGAACAAGGTACGCCACTAAGAGTGACTGCGCTGTGACATGATTGCCATGTGGCTTCGCATGTTTTTAACGTGGTAACAGGAAAACATAGCATTTTAGCATGAAGGAGGTTTTTAAATTATTACGTGCATGAGAATGATGCGAACAATTTTCACTTATTTTAAGAGGCAACCTCATTACGTTGTTTTTGTTATATTTGAAAATAATCGCTGCCACCAACCATCAAGCTAGCAACACCACACTGAGTTCATTATATTAGCCGCCAGCAACTCAGTTTTACGATATCCTGTGCCTAGCGACTGCAATGTTACAGGTGATCCTCTTGTAATACCCTGTTTCCGCTTCCCTTTTGTAGCATGTAGTCATGCAATTATACGTCTAAAATCAATGGTAGCCTGTGACATCGTATGAGCGCTTAAGATTTTCTTTCCTTCTGCTGAGTAATATCTCACCGCCTCGTTCATGTGTCATGGTATCACAAAGATTGCGGAATGATCAACATATCACTACAAAGAATTCCTAAAGCACTGCTTTCAGATATAGCAGTGACCACTTTATTTAATTAAAATCAACGCCAAATGTCTGGTGTGAAGTGCTTAAGTCACAATGCAGCAATAAAATTTAAATGATTGTGATGAACGGAAGGCACGATAATTACACATTGCACGCTCGACTCGTGCAGTCATTAAAATTAATTATTGCAGTGCAAAAGCTACAGTGCAAAGCCAAATGAGCCTCTACATTGTAAAAGAAGTGCATATCACCATTTACAGCTGCGAAACAACTACAGAACAAACGGACCTTAAAGAATATGTGTGCTGTACGTGCACATGTAAACAAGTAGCTGCTAGCAGATGATGCGATGCACCGTCTACACTATCCTCGTTCAGCCAGTGTTGCCCAGGCAGTGACTCTGCTCGATCCCATGGCCAATACCTACAGCGACCTTCAAGAAAACATACTCTGCCGCCATCTTATGATGACTCCGATGGCTCTGATGGTTGGCTGTTGCCAATAGCGCAAACGTGGTTTTAGTTTCATATCCGATTGCAACGCACAGGCAATTATTGGAACCATTTTTTGGAAAGAAGGTGCGCGTTAGATTAGTGCAAATACGGCACATGCAAAATACAAGGCCATTTCTCACTTGATAAGCTCAGAGAAATACATATGCATTCTGAGAATTTTTCATGCAGAATGAACAGATGCGAAAAGCTCAAACAACTGTAGTATTAATAGACAGTTTTAGTATAGTGTACGCAACTAATAGCGTACGCTATTCGCTATAGTAGTACAGCGTACGCTAAACAGCACACGTTTATTACAGTTTTAGTTGGCCGGCGAGATCTTCCGGTCTCAGAGGCCATATGCCATCGTCGCGCCTATCTCTCGACTTCGCTGACAGGTGGCGCTGACATATCTCGAAGGTTTCCCTCGTTAGGCTTCGTGTTCGAAACAAGATGCGATCTCGAAAACTCCACAAGGTTATCCATAATACACTGTTGTCGAAGCGGCTTGAGACTAAGCGAAAGCCGTTTACGCAGTCATTTGCTACGAACGAAGCGAATTCTACAAAAGCCACGCCAAATTCAATTCGAAGCGGGCAGCGGGGACCGCCGCCATGTTTTACGTAAACTACGCAAACCACGCAAAGACGGTAACGCTATATCTGAGAAATAGTGTGTGTACGCTATACGCTATCGGTCGGATAGCGTTCTGCGCATGCGCAGTGATGACACGCTATTTTATAGCATACGCTAAACTAAAACTGTATAATAGGAAAAATAATTCTAAAAAAACCTACAGAACATGAACATTCATGATCAAGAAGTCAAACTAATAATATTGGATGAAATGCGCTTGGCAGCAGTGGCTTGTTTTTTCAGCAACACCAGGAGTATTAATGCAAAGCTCCCATCTCTCTTGCAGAGTTTGTCGAGGTGGTGGAAGGGAAGGTGACAGTGTGCCGCGACGCTGCCAAGGGTCGCTGTGCACGACCTCTGTGCAAGTACTACCATGTGCCGGCGCTGTCCCTGAGCCCGCTCTGACAGCGCCCCCCTAGTCAGGCTTGGGGGCCCCCCTGGTTGCTCGAGGCGCTGTGTTGACAAGACTACTCTTAAAACCCAGGGGAAGAAAGTGGCACACATGCCAGTCTGCAAAGTATTTGTTCTGTCAAGTTTTTTTCCTTTGTTTGTTTGTTGTTTTCCAGATTTTTGACATACATACACACACCACCACCACCATGAACATACACATTTATAAATATATATATATATATATATTATATATCTATATTTTTTGTAATATCTGTAAAGTGTTTATGTAGTGTTTTGTTTTGAGACAAACTTTTAAGGAAGGGCCGTTTTCAAGCGTGCTTTTAAAGTGTCCTATGAATTGACAAATTTTTAATGAATTGTTATAGCACTTATTTGAACCCTTAGTGCAGACAATTTATGAGACATTTTAACAATGTATTTTTCATTGTGGATGAATATTTGATTATATAGGCCACTGCAAGATCATGCGCTTAACAAATCTTGTTGTGTAAATACAAGTAATTACTAAGCAGGTTTTTTTTTTATTGTAGTTTTAGTGATCATTGCTTAACAGGCTACTGCTGTTTATAGCCTAAAATTTTTACCACTGGTTCAGTAATAACGAGGATGAACAGTGCTGTCGTTATTGTCAAGTTTTGTTGTTTGTGACTGACATGCCAAGACCAAAGTCTTTACAAGCTTGAAACAAGGAAGGGGTGGACAAACCCACACCTATGCAAACATTACATCTCTGAAATGCACTGTCTGTGCAGTAGCAAGGCACAGGAAACTTCTTGGAGCAAAATTTGTTATGTATGCTGCTTTCCTTGTTAGACTTGGTTGTTGTCTGTTCAGACTACCTTCTGACAGAGCTTGTGCATTTTGTTCACCATTCTCTCTTTCATCGGTAGCATGGAGAACACTGTTTCCATAGGGGTAAAAGGTCTTTCTGAATGCAGCTGTGGCCTTTAACCACTTTGCAAAAAACTTAGAGACTACAATGTGCAAGAGAGACACCATGTTGAATTAAAACATCCTTTGCATCCGTAGCTGGCCTCAAGAACATGAATGGGTGCATTTATTTCATCTCTGATCAAATACACTCCGTTTTGAACAAATTTTCTTTTTTGTCTCGACATGCGGCGACAAGGCTTGCTTCTCTGAGCAGGCCTTGGTGGTGACTTAAATGCCATTACTTAGACTGAGGCCTCCAGCCTTTTTTGCCCACGGGGATGGTGCTAATCTAAGGACAGTGCTACTGGGCATGGTCCGAGACCATGCTAAGCAACAGGCCTAGCCTTTGCCCACAAGGTCACACAAGCAGTAACACCAGAAAAGCTGTGCTATACTATAGACAGGGTGGGAGCGGTCCTTGTTATGTGGGGGTCTTCTCATCGCACTGCTTGTGTACATAGGCGTATCCCATTCACTGTTCATTTTCGTCTTGGTAGCATGGAAACTTCATTGTCCTTGATATATAGCATATGCATGCGAGCAAAAGAGATATTGTGTACACCTATATTTTTATGCAAACACACACACACTTTACTGTTCTGTGCCATATTGTTTTCTTTTGTAACAGGTTTATATGATTGCAAGTGTACTCTTTATCATATCATTGTTTTCAGTTTATGTATGTGCTTTTCTTAAATTTTAGAGTTGTTTCAAGATGCTCTTGTGAAATCTGTGAAGTTGTTGCTGTCACAGGGAAGGGAGGTTTGTTGCTTTCTACATTTCAATGTCCCGCATGAGTGCACTTATTTTTCTGGGCGCCCAAAGAGCAGCAGCACACCTAATGGCAGGATTCCATCCTTTATTCAGTCCAGCTGTCCACGGCTGCGTTTTGCCTGGCGTGAAAGGGAAGCTCGAAATGGGACCAAGTTTTGTCCTAGCCTGATGCAACCTGATTTGGCCGAGGAACAGGGTCGTCCCAGTGTGGCACCTATTCAGGGGAAAAACAGTCGTCCATTCTTCCTGGGAATCAAAACGTCCAAATCAAAAGCCTCACTAGCAGTGTGTACTTCGTGGCACCGTTTGATCCGCTTTTGGCCCCTCGCATCCACAGGATTTGAGGCTACTTGGGCCTCGTGCCAGTCAAAGTAGTCTCGAAAATGTCAGCGGACGAGTCCAGATCAAGTATAAGAAATGGAAAACCAAGCAACATCAGTGAAACAGTGCCTTTTTTTGTAATATGCAGGAAGTCTTTGTCATCGCTACGCCTGGCTAACCCCCATTGTTGCAGATTTCCTTCACTACACAGTAGCAGGCTTTATTGAGTTCTCCTCCTTTGGGTATATGTGTGTGCACGTCTGGCTTGCATGTTTTGTCTCGGAGCCTGTTCAAAGAAGTGAGCAGGCAGTAGTTTGGCTGTTGGGCTCATAGGCCAGTGAGGAAAACTCGTCATATACCTGTACAGTCCCCTCGACTCTTTGCTATAATGTGGTTGTCGGTGCTGTTTTGCTGGGTCAGAGGACTTCCTCGTAGCATCCTCGGGCTGTTGTTGTACTACTTTTGTGGAGTGGTGTTCAAGGGGCCGCACTTTGGATGGAGGACGCCACACATAGGCGAGTGCCCTGCCACCGTGTGTTCAGGCTTCATCACCTGGAAGGGCTGTCTAGTCGGGGCACAGGCTGCACTTCCCTTCTTCACGATGCCCCTTGTCTGAGGCACACAACTTTCCTCTAACTTTATTAGTTGAGTGTAAAAAAAGAATGTGATATCTTTTTATATATATATTATATATATATTATATATATATTATATCGACATATATGAGAGAGAAAAGAAGATGCAGTTATGGCATAGCAATTTGTCGTCTACAAATTCAACATGCCGCCACCGCCGCCGCAGCCTCAGCAGCAGCCTTCGGAAATGTTTCCTTGGTGCTTTGCCTCGGCAGGCCGTCTAGGAAGCGCTTGCGCCCCGTGCACTTTTTTGCTTGATGAGTGAATGTGTCCTCTGATGCTGATGAATGTCCACTTTGTTGCAAGAGCAAGCTGGAATGAGCCAGCAGCCAGACGCTTGCCTCTCTGCTTTGGGCAGCCACAACGAAGTTGGCCGAGGGCGTGCCGTCCTCCTTTTTTCCACTCCCTTGTGCTCCAGTGTAGTTTGCTGTTTTTCTCATAGACAAATAAAGTTGCCTTTGTAATTGAGCTCTCCTCCTGTTGTGCTGCCTGACTGTTATATCATAAGTAATGAACATGATAGCCACAGTGCTTTTTGGTGTCTTTCACTGCTCTCATTAGCTTGCCTAAAACAGCTCGAAAAGGTATTGTACCTGCATTTAAAGAATGCAGTGCCCATCAAAATTAGTCAGTTGTCTCCAAGAAGCCACTGAAAATAAATGTCTTGCGTGACTATAGTTTTTTTGCAAATTATACGAACAAATACGTGAAGGTCGCAACTTGACTGTGCCAATACCACATTTCTTGAGGTAGCTTTACGTGCTGGTCTAACAGCAGTCAAGGTGTTATTTTTTTTTTCTCCCATAAAGAACTCGTCTCATTTTAACACACAATCTTGTGTTACTATATGCAACCTGGGCCGGGATAATGTACTATTCCAGTGCAATTTTCATTTCGTGCTTTGTCGGTTGTCCATGTGGTACTCCGCTCATGATACAGTATAGACCACTTATAATGTAACCGTCTATAGTGCAGAACTGGCTACAACGCGGCCTTTTCCGACTCCCGTTTACCCTCCGATAGAAGTCCATGCATACCGCTTACAATGCAGCCGCATTAGACAAAATACCGGTTATAATGTGGCTTCCGCGGGAAAATCTCGCCGACAAGGGCAGTAGCGAGCACGCTTGACAACGAGGTGTGCCCACTGATGGGGGAGGAGATCAATGAGGGCGATAAAGTCATCGCCGCGCGGACCTTCACGGAGAGCGAACGCACAGCGGAGAGTAAACGCGACTTCCGTCACGTGAAAGGCCGTGGGGGTATGGGAGCGAGGGAGGGAGGGGAGGGGGGCGACGCTGTGCTGCGGCACCAAATGCGTATTTTGCAATCGGGCGCAAAGGAAACTCCCACGCAAAAGGAGCAAAGCGGGAAGGCAGTGCAGGAGGGAGGGAAGGAGGGGGGGGGGGGGCACGGCTTCTACTCTGCTAACAAATGCGTTCTTGTACTTCGCGCCTGTTCTGGCTGTTGGTGTTGTCGCGCGCACCGTATCTCGAAAGCGATCTTCACACGGCTCTGACCTTTGTATGCACTGTGCTTATGCCGCTGTATCCGTTCAAGCGATAGACCGCACGAACCTGTGCTCGCTGTGGCGGCAGCGCTTCTCGACGCCCGCGTCATGACAGTGGTTGTCTTTGGTCATCGAGTCTATTCATGTTTGCTTGTGCACGTTGACCCCACACTTGTTAATTCAGTTAGTAAGCGAATGTGTCAAGTTTATGCAGCCGATAAATCTACTATCCCTACTCCTTATAGCTCTCTACTAATTTGCTATCGCAACTGATGCTTCGCCTTTCGGGCGAAACTGCTACATTAAAAAAAATTATGACTTTGTCTGCTTCATGCGAAGATCGTGGGGTACTTGGGCATTAACCTTTCAACTTTCATAAATTTAAACGGATGCAAAACTCCCAGTCACACGCTTCGATTATCGGATACACGCGGCTGCTAGGTCTACATGTTTTGCTTATATGCAGGGCTTGAAAATCGTTGTTTTGGTTATAGTGCGGTACCACTTATGGTGCAGATATTCACGACTCCGACGACTTATAAGCGGTATTTACTGTATCACTGACATTGGATGGTCTTGAATGATGGATGATAAAGCATTACAATAGAGCAAAAGGAGTATTGACATTATAGCAGCCCTTTCAACTGATAGTCTTGGTGTCCGTATGGATACGGTTAACACTTGGATGCCCAAAACTTCACTAATGGAACATTCGAGTGGTTGCTTTCGAGCGCTCTCGCAGTGTGGTTTAGATTCGGCTGGTAAAAATTGCACGCTCTGAACACATCTGTGCACTTCATTCAGAGTGCCGCACTCCATCTTGGAGTGCTCGAGGTTGCTCTCACCTTGAGCTGGGAGTGTGACCGACATCCGACATTATCTCCAATCATGTGGCTGATCCAATTACTCGGAGATCAGCGGAATGTTCGGCTGTGCCAGGCTTTTTCTGGCTCCAATCTCAAGAAAGCTCTGCATCACTGCAAATCGACTTGGAGTGCACTATAGGAACCAGTCGAATGTGCGATTAATAAGATATATAAATGAAAACAGTGCAATTGCTTTGGAGCACGCAGAATATATAAAATCCGGTCTGAGAAAAAAATTTTTATTTAGGAGGAGACAATGAGGTGTTGCTCCTGGGCAACACTGGGCACTTGTGGTTCCTCTACTAGTGAAACGCCCTGAAGCAGTTGAAGCTTGGCAGAAGACTCCAATGTACCTTGCATTTGGTGCAGTGGACAAATGTGTCCAGATGTGCAGTATCTTGTATCTGTTGTGGGTGAAATCAGGTCAGTGGTTTATACAGTTGTACCTCATGTAGACTTTTTCTCGGTGCTATAGGATGAGTGATCTGCTAATTATTTGCTGAATCCCTAGAAAGATCAGGATGATTATCTCTGGATCTTCTCGCATAGTGCCAATGGATGGTATCTCACAGATGCCTACATTCGAGGGACCAAGCAGGTGCTGTATGAACACCACCTGAGGTATATAATTTTGCAGCCAATGAACTCCAAAACGTATGTAATGCAGGCTGGGAAATCAAAAAATGGTTTCCGATCTTCTTATTGGCAATTCATTCATCTTTAAGAATGTTTTGAACAGTAATTACTTGAAATCTGCACAGCAGAGAGGGCAACTGTACTTCCTGGTGCAGCACACTATGAACAAATTTTGGCAATTCAAGCGCAGGTATGGAGCCTCCCTTTCCAATAGAACAACAGGCCGTAATTCATAAGCTGCTGCACCTGCTTCTTTTCGGTGCCTAACAATTGGCAAAAACAGGTAAAAAAATTTCAGCAAATAATGTTGGTGATACTGCTTCATCTCCACCTGAAAGTAAAGTGATAATAAATAGCACTCTAATTTTTCACTCCACTAAACTCGAAGTAATCTGGTTCCCTTTGTACAGCAGCAAAAGCCCACAAAAGTCGTGATACATGCCTATCCAGATACACACTTTTAGTACGCATCTACTCAAATATCTCCATGAACACATGCTTAAGAGAATGCCTAACATATGATGGACGATTTGTTTGAATGTTGTACTTTTCTTGGTTTCTGTGGTAATATAAAGTGTTCCAATTGTCCTGTGTGATCATTATAGTTTTAATATGAAATGTCAGTCCCATAGTGCAAGAAATGAGCCAGCTTAGTGAAAAAAAAACCGAGATAGGAATTTGAGCTTCCAGCAATTTTGTTTTGGTCCACAAATTTTGCAACATGTGCAAAAGCGAAGGTGATTAGAATAGATGCAACAGGCTTAACAGGCCAAAAGATGCATGCAGCTTCAGACTCTAGCTTGACGTGCTATTCTAACTTGGCACTCCCAGACAAATTCCTGTCCCTAGGGAAAATTCCAATAGAAATCTCTGTTGGTCTTATACCAAATATATAGGTCCAATAAGAAAACCAACAGGTCCCAAAAAGATTTTTGCGAGCCCTGTATCAGGGCAACACAGTGTTCTGTAAGACAAAATGCTTTATGGGTCTCAATAGATGCAATAAAGTGATCAGGATATAAACTTGTATTTGTAGTATTGCTTGGCAAGAAGTCGACCAAGCAGACGCGCCAAACATTGAGAATGAAGGCAGAAAAGGCATCGCTTTGATAAAGGGTTTATGCTTTCAGTTCTGTCACAGGCTGTCAGTTCTATTAGTGTATCAGGTCTCGTTTCATGATCCAATAAGGTGAAACCTACAGAAACCAATAAAATATTGCTATTAGAATTTTTCCTATTGCAAGGTGTTACAAGCTGGAAGGTGAGGGAATCATTCATTGCAAATCAATATCCTGGTGCAGAAATTGCAGTGGTTAAAAAATTCAGAGCCCTTCCAATATGTGAAGATAGAAGCCCAGCAAAGCTGTTGGTTTTGTTGCGTTGCCGCGCGCCATATGCTATATGTGCGAGTGAGAGAGTTTGGGCACGGCCACTGGATAAAAAAAAAGGTGCGGCCTGCCGCGTGCATCAAAAACGGTGTGATCGGCCGCGGCGCCACACACCGGGAGCTGTTGTTTGGCATCGGCATAGCGAATGCGTCGGGAATGCGCTTGGAACGCCGTCGTGCGTGCAAGGCGACGCGTTCCATCCCCGTCAGCTAGCGCCGCTCGGCCCAGCCAAGCGGCCGACAATGCAACTACGGCCGTCACGTTCACTCCCATAGCAGCGCGCCTGACGCGGCAGGCCACACCTTTTTTTTTTTGTTATCCAGCAGCCGCAGTTTAGGCGACTAGATTAACACCACCAGCTTGTACCATCGGCCGCAACACGTTGGGCTGCTGTGCGTTTGGCTTCTCGTCGCTTTAGCATCCATTCGCGCTTTTGAGCGCGCCGGAGCTCCTTGAAGGTGCGCTCCTCTTCGGAGCGAGCGACACGGGTCTTACCCATGCCGAGTCCAAGGGGCAACTGATGACGTTGCTTGGGAAATGGCTATGTCAAGAGAGAACGGGACACAGCTATTGGTTGGTAGACCATTACGTTTTATCATTGACGTTTCGACACGCATCATCATAGACTAGCATTTGGGCAACAGAGTTCATCGCTCCGGCGCATTGTTCTTGTCTCTTTGGGTCCCACGTGTGACAAGGGTAGTTCAAGGGCGCATTACAGGTCAGCGAGCCCACAGGCCTATGTGCCATGGAGCTTGGATCCTTTCTGAACTATCACCAGGATCGGCCCACCAGGATCGGCCAGAGGAAATGAGAGCTTTGCCAGTATCAGCTATCGCGCAGCACGATTTAAAAAAAAGAGGAACGGCGTTACGCGAAGCAAACCTAGTGAGCATTGTTCCCAGTAAAGTGGAGTAGCCGCCAGTAATTTTTTCGTTACTGAGATTTAATTAGCTAATTGTAATTATCTAGCACGAGAAGTATTGTCCTCCTTGTTAAAGTGTCAATAAGAAAATTGTAGAGCAACATGAAAAACTCCCAATACACCTTTCTGTTGCTCAGTACGTGCTACATAAAAGTGTTTTTTTTTTTAACGTGAAAGAAGCCCACGAATACACGCAAAGTGCATCAAGCAATCAATATGTGCGGTAATTCTGCTCGTTTTCGTGGGCTCCTTTCACACTCGGAAAAACACATGTAGCATGTATTGAGCAACAGAGCTGTATTGAGAGTTTTTCATGTTGCTCTACAATTTTCTAACTGACAATTTCATAATTAGGACAGTACTTCTCAAGTTAGATAATTACAATTAGCTGATTAAATCTCAGTAACAAAAAAATTACTGGTGGCTGCTCCACTGTACTGGAAAATATTGCGCGCACGTGTGTGTGTGGTGATTGACAAGTAAGGGAAATCATATCCCTAACACTTTCCTTTGCGAATGGAAACAAGCAAGATAGAGTTCATGCAGGTTGGTGCAAGTTTTTTGCTATTGCAACGCACCTGTGCCTATCATCCACGAACACTGAGGCATCAAGGAACACCATACTGTGCCATAATGTCAGGCAGATAGCGGAGAGCTGCAGTGGTACAATCAATGAGTGCCTACAAGCTTGCTTGCTCCACCCAGAGGAACCAGGTATGCCAAAGACTGCCTATGCCATGCACACTGCAGGAAGTGCAATAACAATACATGCCAGCCTTCCTGTGCTATGGTCGCGAGTTGCACACCCCATGAGAGCCTGCTGGAAGCAAGGAAAACACGAAGCCTCAACAAGCAGCATACTATGCCTTTGCAGCAGAAATCTCAAAGTGCCTCTCTAAGGCCCCGAATTTCATGATGAATCATTGGGCAGAGGATGCGGCAGGTGCAAAGTCAAATTACAAGGAACACTGGCAGCCTGCAACCATCAAAGAAGCGACCTCATGCCTTCCGATAGACAACTTGAGCAATGCAGCTAACAGTGTATCAGCCATACTTGCACCACGCTGCTCCAGACCATGTGGGGGCGGTACAGTGTTTAGAAGCTAATGACAATAGTGCGCGACTCCACGACAGGATGCGACCGAGCAGACCAGCTGGCACTGTACCATGAGCTGCCGCCGATATGGACCCGACTTTTACTGTTTCAAGGAAGAGAGAGAGGGCAGCGGCATCAACGAGCTGCAATTATGCAGATTGTCTATAGATGGCAGCACTGCAGGTTCCACAATGAACACAGCACGGCACTAGGTGTGAGGTCAGTGGAACATGAGGGCAGCTATCTTGGCAGGCAGTAGGGAATAACTTTTGGTTGCAAGAGCAGCATAGGTGATGCTGTCATTAACCCGAACAACAAATGATAGCAGTCTTTTATTAATCATAACAAAAGATGTTTGGTTAAATCTGTTGTTCACTTGTACTATGAATACAAGTTCCTTGGAAGCACAGAATGGGTCTAATTTACGCTATCTCCTGCAAAGAATGTAATGAATCTTAAATCTGTAAAGCACAAAAAGTGATCAGCAAGCATGTGCTTACAGGCACGCACACACCCACCCATCCTCCACTAACCTTCATACACAAAAGTGTACACTAAACCTGGATTATGAGAAATTACAGGGACACTCATTATACGCAATTCATGTAGATTCGTTGGCACTACAGAATGAACAAATAGCAACTTACCGAGATTTTCATTCTTTTGATCAATACTATGCTTCTTCAAAATGTTGTGTTATGTGAGAATGTTGCCCATATGAGAATTTATGTAGAATACAAATTCACAAGAATCCATACACTGTATAATCAAGGAGATTGGCAGGTAGGCAAAACACAGCGAAAACTGTTTTATTGTCAACAAACATCGACAGCTTTAATATGCAACATTAAGCAGCCAAACAAGGGAGCAGAAATCAAATGCCATGACAGAGCCTTGAACGACAACTCTAGCTGCCAACATAGATTTTTATAAGTATTGAGGCAGCATGCAGGTGCAAACAAACTGAATGTCACTGGACACACAATGCCAACATTGTTTCCATGGAAATCAGCAATGCGGACCACATTATCCTGCAGATCTGCCAATTAATGTGCAATGAAAACACTACATCTAAAACAACATAGTGTAATTTCTCACACATTATTATGGGCATATCTAATTATGAGAATGTTAAATGAAAATGTATCACACAGGTGAAAAAGCAACTTGGCTGTAAAGTGTGCCTATATAAGGTAACACAGTAATGACATTTCTCAAGTAATATTGCTACCTTGGCCGAGAAAAAAAATAGCACCAGGAAGGAGGAGGGGTGTGCGTGTTTTTTGATTTAAGTACTCTTTGCAAAAATTCAAACAAAACGAAAACAAAACAGGTGATATGCTTAGTGGAAATTTTGTTATATAACAGGCTTTATATAAAATTTTGTATGCACTTAAAGCTTTATAAAGAATACCAGCGTGTAAAATGAATAGTTCGCTGAGCATGGTTTCCATAGCCCAGGATTGCGTGGGTGCAGAAAAATGAACAATATGCATGCTATTTCGCTCATGTAGCCAAGCACCAGCAGAGGGTAGCCACCAAGAAGACATATCGGAGAAAGCAGGAATTGTGCTTGGACTCGTAAGAGAAAGCTCAGAAGCAAAATTGAAGAATTGAAAGGAAGGACTGCTCAGTCTCGCAACTTAAAATAATGCGACAGTTTCACAACAGTGAACAGTTTAGGTAATTATGAATAAAGCCGCTTGAGATGATTCAGTTGTTTGCTTGTATAAACGCCCATCAGAGCGCTTGTGATGCAAGTTTTTTGCCAATTTAGGGAGAACCGTAAAACTGGCAAATGGTGTAACAATGTGAAGGCTAAAAATTAAAATTAAATTCTGGGGCTTTACGCACCAAAACCATGATTTGATTATGAGGCACGCCGTATTGGGGGACTCCTGATCAATTTTGACCACCTAGGATTCTTTAACGTGAACCCAATGCACGGCACACAAGCGTTTTTGCATTTCACCCCCATCAAGATGCGGCCGCTGTGGCGAGATTCGATCCCGCACCCTCTTGCTTAACAATGTGAGGGTCGAACTGGCAGCCGGCACCATGAGGGAAAAACCGGCTGTGCCAGTGGAAAATTGGCCAGGTGGCAACCCTAATCTCAAGACAGTGAAAGTACAATCAAGTTTCAGTAACAAAGTTATGCTGCCTGGCACTAATGAACTCATGTAATAATAATGAATTTAGCACCAAAAAACACGACTGCAGAGAACGGAGAACATAAAGACAGGACCGGCTGATGTTCAGTTTGCAGCTCATGCTCAAGCATTGCACGCAAGGTACGGTACTACATTTTTATTTTCCCATTGCTAAGTCTAAGCACAGAGCAAGATAGACCTGCAGGAAGTGTATTATTTCCACATTTCTTTGCTCCTATCCATTCTCCCAGTCACTGAATACAGTATGGTGCAGGGCTGCAGCTTGGCTTCCTCCCAAGTCCATCATGGCTGTCAACTTAGCATGCAAGCATATAACGTATTTTCTCGCATATAACCCGCACCAAAAATTGAAAAAAAAAAAAAGTGCTTAAAAAGTGGGGGTGCGGGTTATCTGCGAATATTCGCAGAGGGAGGGGGTGGGGGTCGGCTTCAGGGCAACACGCAGCCTGCCGTGCAGAGTACGCATTGTCCGCATGCCTATCAACATCGACGTGTGTTAAGCCAATAAGTGGGCAACACAGGTTATTGCCTGATCCACATTCATAGTCTGGTTAGACGCTTTTCGGCATGGAGGAAGAAAAATGCTTTTCGGTATGGGTGTTCTGTGCTCTTCGCACGCTTTTCGCACGAGTCAGGTGCCGTTTCTTGTACGCCCAGTTTGCACAGTTGGCCAGCCTTAGGCATCATATTTGTGTCTCGGCGGCAGTCTTTCACTGTGAAAGAGAAACTGAAGATCATAGCTGCTGCTGAAGAAATCGGCAACAGAGCTGCTGCAAAATGGTTCCGAAGACGATTACGTCTTCGAGAGCGGCGACGAAGCCTCGGATGGCAGCAGTGAATCGGACGACAGCGTTGACAACGTTGCGGTGATCGTTTTGAAATAAATTTGTTTTGAAAACGAAATGATGGCTGCGCATAGTTGGAACTTCCTAGTCCTAATTTTGTCGGCTAAGCGTGCGGCTTATACGCGAGGTTATTTTTTTCTTTTTCGTAGAGTTCAAAGTTAGGGGTGCGGGTTATAAGCGCAAAAATACGGTATCTCAATATTTATAGCAACACTAGAAGACCCTTTAGTGCTTGTATGTCGTTTCCCTTCCGTCTTGTCCTGTTTTTGCACTATGAAGTTACCTCACTAGAAAAGGGCATCGCATTCTGCAGCGCTAAGCTTGTGGTATCAAATCCTGACCCTTGCAGCTACATTCCAACGATGGAAGAATGCAAGCACGTGCTGAGAGTTAGGTACCACAAGAGGTCAAAATTTGATTAGGTCTCTCCCTCCCAAGCCACAATGTGCCTCTGGGTGTTAAGCCACAACAACTGTCATTGCAGAAGAGGACAGCAAAGTTTGTGATGAAAGATAAGAGCTCCACAGCTTTCCCTTCTATATTAGACATGCAGAATTGTGCAGATATTGCTCTTGCCAAGGGCACCTCACTACATGAGGTGCTCATTTACTTGCCTCACTTCATCTGCAATATGTCAAGGCAAATGCTGCCACCAAAACTGCCTTTGGACTGAAAATCTTATTTAGCAATCACTTAAATTAAAACTAAATTCCGGGGTTTTACATGCTAAAACCAGTTATGAGGCACGCCATACTGGAGGACTCGGATTCATTTTGACTACCCAAGATTCTTTAACGTGCACCCAGTGCACGGTCTATGGGCGTTTGTGCATTTTACCCCCACCGAAATGCAGCCGCCGTAGCCGGAATTCGATCCTGTGCTCTCAGGCTTAGCAGCACAATGCCAAAGCCACTACGCCACAACAATGGGTCTAGCAGTTGCTTAGAATCACCATTCAGCTAACAGTACGAAATACATAGACATCTTTCATTTTTGCATAATTAAACAATCTCGCTAGCACCCAGGTACACACCCGCAGACGGCACATTTCGTTAGGTATTTCCACTGAAGCCAGCTCACTTGGCAGCTGCACTAATCTGCATACTTAGGCTGCTTCGTCCTAATTGCAAAAAGAGGCTTAAAATAACGATGAAAATAGTGCAAGAAGGGCTTGCAATTGGGGCCAATGGGTTATACATTGTTTTGTATAAACATGCTGGTTTGCACAGGAACAACATTGAAATGGGACGTGGTCTGCAGAGAGTGCGCTCCATCTTGTTTCAAAGTTGTTCCGGTGCAAAGCAGCGCATTTAGCCAAAACAACTATGAAAATGCCAAGCACCTGCTGGAAACAGTTTGTGACACATTGGTAACAACAGTAAAATAGGCACCTGCCTCTGTGATGGGGGCGATCCCCTACCTCATTCCAGATCATGTTAACCATAACTCCTGAGGGGGGTTATGCGCAAAAAAAAAAAAAAAAAAAAATCCACAAAAAGATAAAGATATAGAACTTGGAGGCATTGTTGCTCTCCACTAGGCCTTCGTGTCATCAAAAAGCTTCTCATTTCTGGTACTTGACCAAATGGTCGACCATGCTGTGCGTAAAAACAATTCGAAAATATTGTGACTTGCTTGTCTAGGAAACACATAACAAGTACCTCTCCCCTCCCTCCCCCCCCCCCCCCGCCCCATTTTTTTTTCTTCTTTTTCATTCCCTTGTCTCCGACTTTCATTAGGTTAAAAAACTTGAGAAGAGCTTGCTGTTAGGCTAGTTTGCACACGCTGTTAAGAATAAAAACAGGGCAATAAATGAGACAAGAAAGAAAGAAAAGACCTACAGGAGGCTGACTTGCGCACGGCAAAATATATGAAGGATGGGGGCGCGAGGCCAGGGATGCTAAGAAACTGCCACAACAAACAGGTGGGAGGGCAGGTAGGTGAATGGTTGTGAAGTCCATGCAGAAACAGAAATATAGGAATGTTAGAGGCCGCCAAGTGCGACAGAGACCGGACAAGAATTTTAAGAAGGGAGTGGGGTGATGGATACGAGGAGGGGGGACAGGCATAAAAGGCGTCAAGGACGAAGTTGGCGGATACTTATGGACATAGAGAGAGCGTCTCGTCGCTGCCCGATTGCTCAACACCAGACAGCCGTGGCCAGTCACGTGGCTGAGGCTCACATACCCTAACTAAACGTCTCGGCAATTTTCAGAATAGTAGACACAACACTTTCAAATCTGTCAGAGGTACTGGCCCTTATTTTACTCCGAACTATGGATGCTGTAATTTTCACAAAGGCTTCCAAACCGGAAGCAGCCCTTCTTCGGACTGTCTGCCTCGTCAATTACCGAGTGATCAAATAACAATATGCGTCGCGTGATGAATACAATACCGTGATCGCAAGTTAATTTCAAACACCTCTTCAAACAAGTCGACAGCAGGTCACCGAAAGTGAGTGAAACTTGCATCATATGATACTATCAAAGTTCTAGCGCAAAACTTTGTTCTTGTATATTTAAATGTAGAACAATATAGCATGCCCACAACACCGAAAGCGCTGTTCGCTTTTCCAGGTCATGTACCAGCTAGGTCATCGACATACATTATATAAATGCATCAATTCGTAAACAAAATTTTAGTTTTTTTTCAATATCATTTCAAAAAATAGCATAAGAATGATGGCATAATTTGATGCAAAGTGGCTGTACGCCTTAGCAATGAAAAACTTTTGCCAGAAGTTACGCAAAGTGTTGTTTTGGCAAGGCTAAACGTGCATCCTCGTTGTTGAAGTATTCTTGTCCGGGGAGTGCTAGGAGTTTGTTTTTGCGTGGTGTGTACAACCTCCATATATATATATATATATATATATCGTAAAGGTATACTTACAATATATATATATGAGGTGTGTTCAAAGAGAAACCGAACTTTTGAAATAGCACGCCAACCGGCAGAGGGAGCGCGCTGCGGCTACTGAGCGCATGTAGCGGCAGGTTTTAACAACAAACTGCCATTTGCCGCATTTCGCTCTGACTGTTAGTTGGCGATCTACAGCCGCTGAAGTGAGCACATGAACAAGCTGTTCTTCGGATTGGTGTCAAGGCGACAATGAAGAAATTGGAAGAAGAGCGTGTGTGCAGTTCTGCTACAAACTTGGGAAAACTATCACTAAACTATTGCTTAGCAAAGCATATGGGGAGGACTGTATGAGTCGCACGCAGTGCTATGATTGGTTCAAGCGTTTTGAAGATGGAAGAATGTCGGTCGGTGACGATCCCAAGCCTGGATGACCTTCCACATCCACAGATGATGACCACGTCAAGAGAGTTCGAACTGCGATTCGTGTAAATCGTCATTCGACTGTTCGAGAAGTCGCTGACGAAGTGGGTATCAGCGTAGGATCATGTCATGAAATTTTGAGTGACAAACTTGGGATGCGTCGTGCCAGTGTAAAATTCGTGCCGCGTTTGTTGACTGATGAACAGAAGCAGACCCGTATTGAAATCAGCCAGGAACTGCTCGCCGCTGCCAATGACAGATGAAAACTTTCTTAAGAACATCATAACAGGCAATGAGACATGGGTTTATGGCTATGATGTTGAAACGAAAGTGCAGTGATTGCAGCGGGTGGCCAAAGGTTCCCCTTGTCCAAAAAAACGTCCAACTAGCCCACATGAGTCGGTCAAAAATGAAGCGGATGTTGGTTGTGTTGTGCAAAGGCATTGTCCATCAGGAATTTGTGCCGCATGGTCAGACCGTAAACAAAGAAGTTTACCAGGGAATCCTAGCACGTTTGAGAAATTCTGTGCGTAGTAAGAGGCCTGAATTGTGGGAAAATCAGGCTTGGATGTTGCATCATGACAATGCCCCGGTTCACGCGTCGCTCCTTGTCCACAGCTACATGGCGAAACATGAAAGTGTTGAAAACTACTTTGAAAGGACGTCGTTTCCAAACCGCAGAGGAGATCCAGGACAATGCGAGAAGAGACCTGCGTGGCATTCCAGAAAGTGCGTTCCAGGAGGCTTTCCAAAAATTGAAGAAAAGATGGGAAGAGTGCATTGCCAGTAGACGGGAATATTTTAAAGGGGACAGCACTTAAAATGTTGCACCATAAACAGTAAAGGTGTGATAACAAAAGTTCGGTTTCTTTTTGAACGCACCTCATATTAATGAGAAGAAAAGAAATAGAGGGGCATCATGATGCTTATTAGTCATATCATAGGAAGCTAACAAATACCCTAAGGACAGGATATATATATAGAAGAGAGAGAGGTGAAGGAGGAGGAGCGGTGGTAGTTGTTGGCAGAGACGACCCCTTGAAATAAACTTCTGACTGCGCCATTGTGCACATGGATCCAATCTCTGCTGCTACGGCTGTCAGTCTAGCCTAAGTGTGTGATCTCGCGCTTGATTGCCAAGTCTATGAGTACAAACACTGATGGTGAGCTTCCCGTGGCGATTTGCCACCAGCCACTCTGCCAGCTGCTGGCAAATTTTTGGCACAGCCACATTGCTTAGGCTGCTAGGCTTAACCAGCACCTCATCATTAGGAGTCTGAAACCAAAGTAGCGATTTTAGGTGGTGGTGCGGCAAGGAAACCCGAATAATTGCACGGGTTTGAAAAATCAGACATCCAAAAGGCATGTGCGAACAAAAATTTGCTTTTCTATAACTGATGCCATGTTGAATTCCATATTTCCTGTTTCATTATAGCAAGAGAATACTCCATTGAACTAAAACATGATCAACCAAAATTTCAATTTACTTCGTTATTATGCAATAATTTGTTAATCAAGGCTCAACTGCATTTTTACAAACTATGCACTGCATAAACTGAATAAAATGCCTGTTTGACACGCAGAATAAACATTGCAGCAGCAGAAACTTTGCAAAGAGCACAACAGCACATCAAAAACAATGGTCAGATCAACTTTGTTTAGAATGAAAGATATATACTTATACAGGGAAGGGCCACACAAGTTAGAAACAATTGTAGACAATAGAGAAAGCCAGGGAGTACAGATTCGACAGCAAGGCAAAAGAATTAATTCCCCCAAACAGCAGCCAAGAATGAGGCAAATTAAAATCACATGCTTGCCTGAGCTTTCAGCTAAATAAGATGCATTTGTGTTTTTCATATACAAGTGACAAATATGAGTATAAAAACATAATGTTACTGCAAAGCATCCTTAATTCCTGCTAAGGATTTTCTTAACCACAATGACAGCAACGAACACGAGTGGTGATAACAAAACTGTTCGAACAGGCTTTATAAAAATAAAATTGGTAAGAGAATGTCATCACTCATTTGCCAAAAAAAAAAAAAAAATGCTCTGGGAGCTAATGTGCCTCTGCTGGAATGCTTTCCAAGAGCCTTAGTATGGAACATCCTCCCTCTTGAGGATGTTCCATACTAAGGAGAATGAGAAAGTTACATACCAACAACAGCTGTACACTGTGGGCTGGAATATATTCATGATGGATTGGCCAACAGCCCAGAGATATGTGCCCAATGCAATCTTTCAGGTGCTTTAGCACTCCAATGCTTGTCAAAAACTTGTCAGAACAGTTTCTGAACCTTGCAAGGTCTTACCAAGATTGACGTAAAATGAAATCCAATGCATGCACACAATTTTAGTTCTTATTTTCATTTTATGACACCGAGAAACAAGCTCTAAAGGATAAAGAAAGCAGGACAGCCACTGAGCATAGCCAATGTCAGTAGAATGATTGATGAAGTTTCTAGAGTACCTAGCACCATGTTTCAGTACCCTGCAGTGTTGTCACTTTGGAGACATTGTGAGAACACCTTGCATTAGCACCATACTGACCATCAGTTAAACACTGGAACGCACCTTTTCAGTGATTGATCAGGGATCAAAAAACTCCATGCACATAAAACAAGAGGCACTGAACCACCATTCTTTAACAACCAACTCGCTCAATGCGGTTTAAAATGCAAGCATGCCTCAGAGTGGAGCTGGCCTACTGCCTCAATGCCAAAATGGTGAAGCAATGATGGCAACATTAGTTCCTCGCATCTACATACTGCTGCAAAAAGCAGGAAGCATAGCAATGATGTCAGGGCACAGGTTTTTCTGTACTAAACCGAGTCATGCTACATTTTAAGTCTGGGCTTCAGAGTGCTTTTTGGAGCTCAAGCCAGGAACACTATGTCCAGGCAACACGCCATAGTATATTTGAAGTGAATTAGTTGCACAGGATCAGAGGTTTTTCTTCCTCTGATGCTATGCGTTTAATTAATTTTAAGTAGCATGTACCAACTAGCCCAACAACAAGTCATACTAAGGTATACACCATAGTATGTTTGCATTAATGTCTTGCGTTGTTCCCAGGATGCCTGAGCAGCTAACATATACTGTTCTTCAGGTGCTTGCAAATTCAGGCTTTCTTGACGGCTGCACTGCTGATAACGTGCATCCACCTATAAGCAGATACAAAATGACAGTTAGCCAGTGCAGCCATCCCAATCAAGTCACAGCCCAACCTAGTCCCAGTTAGAATAATGCCCCAAAGGAATGTATCCCACAAAACACTAATTACACAAATGAACCTCATATTAAAACACTCAAATTATTACACTTATATGGCATCCCTGAGTGTAAGACCGAAACAAACTTTGAGTGGCGTATGATGAGCATAATCTGAGAAGCAACAAATGGACTGGAATGCTGCAAATGCAGAACTGGCTAAATCTTTGTCATCCATGCCATCACCATAAGAACCCAAGCCTGAATTCAGAAAATCCAGGCATGGGGTGACTATTCAACAAAGACTAAACTTGTGGACTAACTTTTTTTTTTTTTTTTTAAGTCCAGGTGTTGCATGCATGGTAAATGGTAGCCATAGATGTCTAAACGGTATCCATCTCAGGGAGGAGAATCACACTGTTTCTCTCCCCTCTGATAGCAGCAGCAAAGCCCCTCCCGCTCTGCTTAAACCTCTGTCAAAAAAGATGTCATAGCTTGCGAGGAGGAAGATCATGAGCTGGTGCAAAGGCAAATGTGACATGGGAGTGCTGAATTGGACCCCAGAGTAAAATCTTCACAAATGCCTGCAGTGGTCAGGTGTGCACGTGAGGACAAATAAGCGTGGCAGTGAGAATGCAAATGTAGGAGCAAAGAGCATCTTCACTCATGCAGGTCAAGGCATCCGTACTTCTTAAGCAGCACAACAACAGTTCTGTTGGCTAACTTGTAGTGAAGTGGTGTTTAGCAAAACATTAAGAGAAGGCGCCTCTGAAATGCAAGTGTGAGGCCTACAATGTTTACAGCGTGGCGAGATATTTTTAAATGACTAAGCATGGGAATACATGCTCATGGTGATTCTGCGACTGCTGTGCTGGGCACTGATAATTAAGGAAAGTTTAATGAAAACAAAGCATTTCAAGCATGAAGATGACTCTGTTCATTGAAGTCTCAAGACTAATTCCCATTTACTCTGCAGCTGAAAGGAGTAAGCCAGGTGCTCAAGTTTGGTGCATTGCATTCTATTTTGCAGGTTTCAAACAGTCATGCAGATCTTGTGACAATGACTGCTTGGTTCATCAAAGCTGAAGGAAAAATTATGCCACATGGGGAAAATATAATATGCAGTTTATGTGGAGGTGTCCTAATATGTCAAAAAGATTTAAAACTAGCTTCAACTGCGTGAAGTTGTCACCACACTGGCACTACCATAAATAGTGGAATGCCTTTTCTAGTGTTAGTTTTTAGATAAGCTAAGAGATTATGCCGCCAACAATGTTCATAAACACAAGAGGCTTTTCAAAGTTGTATATTTCTGGATGTGTCCATAATGCAGCAATAAAGTAAAATAGGTAATTATCAGAATATTGAACCTTTCAGAAAGAACTTGTGGCAATGGATAGTGCACCACTGTACAAGCATGCTTGCAACCATGAGAAAATTGACACTGCAAGCTTTCTTTGCATGCTTGCAACAGTCCAAGTAATAGTGAGCAATACAAACAGATGAAATGCTCCATACATGTGCTCCCAATTGACTTTTGAGAGGTGATGCCACACAATTTCTTTTTTTAATCGCACGAGACAATTTCAGCAGTGCATTTGTGATAACCTATTCATCCAAAGATACATCTCCCATGAACACAAGGCTTATTCTAAACCAGATTTGCAGCTCTCCTCATCTAAACTTTAGCAGGGCACAAAGAACCTAATATGTTGCTCTGGCAGCTTTTAATATAATTCTGGTAATTAAATAGCTAGATGCCCTTCCTTCACACACCTACACATAAAACTAGATGAAGAGAACTGTCAAAGCATTCCCTGAATAGGCCAAAGGTTCACTGAAAGTATAGTAGTATTTATTGTATTTACAGAGACCACAAAAGGAAGGTGCAGAGAAAAAGCCACGGGCATTGTAACTTTCTCACTGTCCAGTGGACATCTGAATTGTCCTTTGTCATGGAAGAAATACAGGGTAAAGGAATAGAGAAAGAGGACAGGAAAGTTAATAGTAATAATTTTAAAAAATGTCGCAAAGAAAATAGGCTGCATATTACTGAGAAATAGAGAGCTTTGGACCAACTGGTCTACACCATGACAGTTAGAATTGAGACATTTGCAGAACTTGTCTGAAATATTTTTAGTTCTGAAAACTGTCAACAGAGGGCACGTGGAACTCACCTCTGATAAGCGTACTCGCTCTCAGCACGAAAGAAGTAGACGTGGCTGCGGTACTGCAGCTTGAAGACATGCTGCTTACCCATCTGGTCACCAGGCTGTGCCACTGTGTAGCCCAGCAGTGGAAGGCTCGCCAGGGGCACAGATTCCTGCCAGAAGCATCGAGTTTCATCATTAACCTCTTCTGACCTGAACTTCTTGGCTAAAGTAAAATGCTTGAATTGCACTTGTTAATCAAACAAGAAAGCTGGAGTGGTTGGTCACATGTACAGTGAAACATCATTTACTGGTGCCAAATTTATATCGGATGAAGCACGATACACACAGGAAAAATCTCAAACTTCCATCTGCTTTCATGCCATTTACTGCCTTGCTGTGAAACCAGTGCGCTTGTTACAAAATAATGGCATGAGTCAAGTGCAAAAAGTTCTATAACATACTTGTTTCCTCGAAGCATATGTATTTTCACATGGAAAGTGCACCAACTCGCACCTTTGGTAGGCTTGTAAGACAGAGAGCACTATTTCTACAGCTCTGCCCTGATAGTTGTACCGAATGTTTTTTTTGTTTTTTTTCTAGCTCCGCCACAACAGCAATGGAGCCTCTTGTGCAGAAGGATATCAATGCAGCAAGAAAATACCGAGGAAAAAAAAAACAAAACATCAAGAACAGCAATGAGTGTGCTTAAGTTACAGTAGCAGCGCCCTGCTAGGTCTTTTTTAATGCGTTGGTTCAGTGGAGATTTTATGCTACATAGAAGCTGGTTTTTTGTTGCTGTTTTTTTCTCCAATTTCAGTATTTGTCAACATTTCACAAATTCCTTCTTCTGTCATAGCCTGAACAGACGAACACGCCACGCTGTTTATGGAAGGCTTCATGCCTACTACATGAAGCCTTCCTACATGAAGCCGGACATTTTTTGTTCTCTTGTTGGCTCAGGAGACATTTCATGCTACATAGAAACTGGTTCTCCATTGTCAGTTTCTTCCAATTCATAATTCATCAAGTATTCATCAAGTATCTTTGCCTGCAAAGTGTGAATGAACCTGTCACACTGGTTCGCCAGGGCCGTGACACTTGCTCCACCTGCAAACTTACAAGGTTTTTGTGCATTTAGATTAATTTTCCTGAGATAGAACAACAGGTACGCAATGGTATTATTTCCACGATTTTCCCACGGAGAAACAGGGAGTGCACTGAAAACACTAAACGGGTATATTCGAGAGTGGAAGGGGCAGTGCGAGAGTGGGTGCCCGAGTTATCTCGGGAGTGGCAGTCATTGAGTTAATCACAACAAAGAAAAATATGGAAGGGTGTAGATGTCCTAGTGCCTGGTTAGGCAACATGGCAAGAGCTATGCAAATGCAATGCTTTCAACTAAATTTACCTAGGTAAATGTTTGGGCTTGCCACTGTCCCACATTTAAAAGCGACATGCAGTAATGACAAAGTCTACACTTTCGGCATTTTCCCTCTGACAGTTGTCAAATTCTGTATGACAGGCTCGAACCTGAAAGGACTTGTAGAAGAAGAGGCAGAAGTTGCTGAACACCACCCACAGTTTCTGCCATCCACTGCTGTTCTTGAACTTGCGCAGCAGGTAGCCACTGAGGTAGTGCTGCACAAGAACACATCCAGAGGGGCATCAATCTTTCATAACAGTGGCAAAACAATAGTGCTAATCTGATACCTATACCCAAAGGCACCCACAAGAAATAAAAACTGTAATGATGCAGACAACATACTAATTGGTATAAAAAGCTTATGAGCAGGCTGTTTTACTAGCATTTCATGTCAGCTTTGAAATGCTTCTAGTGACAACTTTAAGTGAAGAACACAGCTGCGTCAAGCTTAAAAATACGTGCAGCATTCATGATTACATTTTTGCAACCAATAAACATGATTTGTTGAACGAATACAATAATTAGCTCCGATACCGCTTGTGAAGTAGAACTGCCTTTTTGTATATTGTATGTGCTTTATTGTTCAAATTCTTAAGTATATGTTTTCAACAGACCATTACTGTGGTATTGCAGGATGGGATGTGTGTGGTTTATATTGCGTGCTGGAAAAGGCAAGAAGGAATTGTTGTTGGCCGCTTGCGTCATTGACAAAGTTTGCAGCTGGAAAATATTGTTGGATGGGGCAATAAAAACAGGGCCAATAGAAATGACGCTGCATGTAGTAGTCATATATGCGTGTGACAGTGAGATGACCAGAGGTACGTTGTCATGAAGCTGCCTGAGAACTGTGTAACGCAGTGGGACTGGAACGAGCAGGGCCGTCGAGGCAAACGTGGCAGTATAAAGTTCCATCGTGAAGTATGAACATTTGAAGTGATGCATCTGCGCTTCGAGTGCTAAAATGGTCGATGATAGAGCGTAACGCAGGGTCACGGTGGTGTTCCTTGTGAATGTTAAGCAGGTCCAATTATGAAAAAAAAAAAAAAAAAGACGCTTTGGTAACCAAAAACATGTACTCCTGCATGTGCAATGCCCAACGACCAAGCTGACAGTGGGATCCTTCAGTGAAGTGAGCCAACATAGAGCGTGATGATCGGTGACCACTGAAAACGTCCACCGAACATATACGGGCGAAAAATCATTACCGCACGAACAAGTGCAAGACACTCGTGCTTGGTGATCAAGTAATTGCACTCTGGTGAAGAGAGCAGTCGGCCGGCATAAGCTACAGTAAAAGCTCGTTAATTCGAATTTCGCGGGGACGCCCAAATGAGTTCGAATTAAACCGAAGTTCGAACTAACGAAATTCATTGAAAAAACAGCAGGAATTGAGACCGGGTTGTTGGAAAATCAATCAAAATATTTACTTGCGAAAATAATCCGTGATCACTGTCTGTTTCTCTTCTTTGAATGCGATCGCTATAGCCTTGTTTTCCAACGCGCGAACGTGGCAGAAAGCATCCTCTGCGTCTTCCTCGAAGCTGAAGAATAGACGCGCGACACGCATAGCCTCCATTAGTTCCAAAGCTGAGGGCCGCATGGGTGCATCATCCTCTTCGTCATCCGCACCTACATCGACGACGGGCGCTTCTCCACCAGTCACCTGCGCGATGATATCATCATCGGTGATTGTGCCGCAGACCGCTGCACAGCAATCTGCATCGACGTAGTCGTCGAAGGTCACGTCCTCCAGCGCATCCCGCAATCCGGCAGGAATGACCACGGCCTCGCGCTCGTCGGGCTCGCAAGCTGTGCCCTCATTGGTCACACAAAAGCCACTGTGGCGGAAGCAATTGGCAACAGTTGTTGCCGTGACCTGATCCCAGGAACGCACCAACATATGCAAGGCCGTGAGCAGCGTCACATCGTAGCGACACGGCACCGAACGACTTCGTAGCTCTGACGTACACGAGGCCTAGCGACTGAATGTGCGGCACAAAAAGGACACGGAGACTACGCAGACACGCCCGGCATGAACCACCACACGATGCGAAGAGCGAGCGCAATGACGACAGTGACGCCGCTGCGCTCGCGCCATCTATCGTTGAGCCATAGAGAAAGAAATTTCTTTCTCTATGGTTGAGCCTTGAAAGCTTGCGGCGGCAGTATAAAATACCACCACGCAGCGGCGCGCAGTTCGAATTATCGATAGAGGAGCCGATGCGCGCGTGAACTAACGAGTTGGTTAACCCATAGACGCCTATATATTGTGGCCGGACCATGACCATCAGTTCGAATTAACCCGAAAGTTCGAATTAATGAGGTGCGAATTAACGAGCTTTCACTGTATTACACAGGCCACAGGCCTGATCACATTGATGCTGTGCAAGGACAGTGTTCATGCCTCGGGCACTGGTGTCCGTGCAAACTTCTGTTGGAGCAGATGGGTCAAAATCCAATAATATCGGGGATGTCATAAGCAGATTTATTAGAGTAGAAAAGGCAGTAATTTGTTCAGGGCCACATGAGAAAACAGCATCCTTCTTCAGAAGGTCGGTGAGGGGATGAGCGATGTTCGCAAAATTTTCAACTAAGTGACGGAAGCAGGCACAAAAGTCAAGAAAACAGTGAACGTCTTTAGCTGAGCAATGTACACGAACTCCCTTACTGTGCTCAAATTTAGCTGTTTAACATCCCAGTTTCAGTCACCCTTATTATGGGACACCGTGTTACATATACCCTTAGAGTTACACACAAGATTTCATCCAGAAAAAATAAAAGCGTCAACATTTCCATATATGTACAATGATCAATGAGAAAGCTTCTAAACATGGTTAAATTAATATCAACCAATGTGAATGACAGCGCATGTGTGCAAACACTCTTGTAATTAGTGTAAATAACACTGATGCATGTAAGAAAGAAAAGCTTATAGCACCTCCTTAGTAGAACTGCTCTTCCTCAAAACGTTGAAGATTAGCCTTCATCATGAACAGAATGACAAGATGGGATTCCACCATACACTCAATTTCATGCGGTCTACAATGTACTTGCCATGTATAATAAAACCCATTCATACGTTTTCACCGGACCGGGGAAAAAGAACATAACAGCCAGGATAATGCAGCAGTGAGGAAAGCTCTAAAAAATGAACGAAAGAAGTCTAGTTTCAACTTGAAACCATTTATTTCTACAAAGCAGATTTTCAAGGCTTAAAAGAATCGAGAATGGAGGCTTGCCATTTCTTTCACTCGCTGGACAGCCCCACGAGTTGCTCAATCGATTGTTGCTCAAACGACTGTTGCTTTTGTAGTGTCATGGCAGTAGGCGAGTGTTCTTCAAGTACCGTGGATTCTGATGCTTTCCAATCACCCATGGCTTTAGCATATCCGAGCCATCTATATTGCGGCAAAGAAGCACAGTCAACCGGTATTTGCCGCATGTGCCTCCACGGCATGTTTTGCCCTTCAGGCTTAGTGACTTTGACAGCTGCACCCGAACGAAGAGGCTGGTTTTGTCGACATTACATATGTTGCGAGGCTCATACGCCTCAATTATAGAGGAAATTGTGGCTTTATAATCATCTACTGTGTCCAAGTTGACACTTGCTGTTTCTCTGCTGACTGCCCTATAAGCAATGCTGTGCCTCTTTCGGAAATGGTCAATCCAACCATTTGACATCACAAAGTCTACAATGCCCAGCATGTCTGCTATTTCCATGGCCTGCTCACATAAAATGCTGCCGTCGAAGTTTACACCAGCAGCGTGAGCTTGCTTGAACCACGTCAGAAGTGCCTCATCGAGGTTCCAGTACTTGGCGCCATGAGCCAGCTTAGCTTTTCCTCCTAAAAGTGTGGCATTTCCTTCTATCTTGGCCCGCTTCAAGACAATGCTGTTAAGTGCCGAGGGTGGTAGTCCGAGGCCCTTCGCAATGTTGACTTTTCCGCGATGCTTACTTGCTGACTGCGTTGAGTACGTCAAGCCTTTCCTCAAGGGAAAGCGCCTTTCACTTTCGAGACGCTATCAAGAAGGCACGACAAAGATAACGGTTCGAAATTCGGCGGTGCCACAGCATGGCCATCCATGGATGATTATCTAGTGGCTGCCGCTCTCACTCGCGTAACATTCTTAGACATACTTCAGTTCCACAGCTCCGCTCGGAAGCTGGCCAATACGGTGGTCCGGTGAACTAGCGATCGCGTCTTTTTTCACTTCTGCTGCTTCTGGTTTTGCTTCTGCTTTCACTTCTGTAGTCATTTCGGTGGTGCTGTATTGCCTATCGGTATATTGTCGTCACTGTGATATGTAGTGGGTAAGTGCGAGAAGTGAGCAACAGCAAGGAAGCAAGAAAGCGACAACCATCGTGGAAGACGTGGAAGAAGAGGGGGGAGAAGATGACCAGGGTGCGGGAGTAGCGGCCAGTCGAGTTTCTGGCCCAAGGCCGCTCCAGGCTCCCACCTGGGATCGATACGACATCCAACTTTTTTCCTTCGGCAACATCCACTGGAAAAGGAGAGTGCCGGCTTGGTGGGCTAGGCCAGCTGCAGCAAGCGGCGGGATCAGTTTTGAATGAAGAGAGGGGAAAAAGTCACACCCGCAGTGGCAAGATCACCGGGCCGATGGATGCAGGCCCGCCTCGCGCACACTCGCACGTACGCACACGTGCGCTCGCTTTCGCCTCACAGTCGCTGTCAATTCGAGCGCGCCAAGCACGCTGCCGCCGCTTTGCATTCCGTCGCGGCGGAGAAGGTGCTTCTGGTTGCTGCTCGTGCAAAAATGACAAAATCTGGGGCGAAATCTCTAGGTTGTCGGCGGGGAAAATTCGTTATTTCGAGGGGGTCTCCCGCTGCCACTTCATTACGTAGAGGTCTCAAATACATGTGCTTCTATAAAGTAACGGCGGGGAATAGAAAAACTTCGTTATATCCAGGAATTCGTTATATGGAGGTTCGTTATAAGCAGGTTTAACTGTAGTGTATGTAATGCGATCCTGTACAAAGGGCTGGGGGCGAGAGACCGCATTTTCTTAACTTTTGACTCATTGTCAGGATGATCTCGTTCGAGTGCCCGGATAACTGCTCTGGCTTTTGGCTCAAGGTCACTTGAAGGTCGCCGATAATGGGAAATAAAAGCATTTTATGCTTAATACCGCTGCTTCTACAGAAGTGTTCGTCGTCTTTCTAACACATGTGAAAAATAAGCTGCAAGAAAAACAGGAAAACACTGAGTAGGGCAATGTGGCGCTCGATGACGAACGAAGGTCCACAAAAGGAGATTTCAAAAAGGAAGAAGTGAAGCGAGCACGTGGAGACGCCATCTTGGATAAGGGGCGCGCACATGGATGGACGTGGTGGCCGGGGTGCAGCGTTCCAGGACAAGACGGCCAGAGAATGCCACTCTGGGTCCTGCCCCAGTACCTTGGCGATCCAGCGAAATCCCGCCCGAGTACCAGGCTCGGCGAGCAGCTGACCGCTGCCTCCGGAACTACCGCTGGCCCGGACTTACCCGCCAGGTCCGGGTCAGCGTTCATGCCGCTGAACAAGGGCGCGCGAAGGCCGGCTGCAGCCAGTAATCGCCTCGCCTAGGGAACTAAGCTGGGCTGGTGCGCACCAGGAGTGCCAGCACAAGTCTTGCTCTGCCGGAGAGCGACAGCTCCTCAGCCACTGTGCCTTCGTCACGTCAGCCTGGGCATCAGTGACGCCAGACACCAGCAACGACTGACGATGAACGGGTTGCAACGACGGACTACAGATCGGGTGGTGATGACATCCGCGACGCAACAAACCGGTACTGTAAGCGCCTCGACGCTATCATATAAACAATTGCCCCACATACGTTGGGTAAGGCGGAGTGTATAACCGCAATACCTAATTAGGGAGGACGCATTCCGTGTGAAAAAAGTGTTAGATTTTAGCGTGTGTTACTGCTGTTTACACTTGACACTCCATACTGAATGTTGTGTGTGTGCTGCACTTTGTGTTCATGTGTTCATTCGGCCTGCTCAAGCGAACGTAAAAGGCATTGACCTACGTGTGACAACATTGGCGAGCCTGCCAGGATCCCTCTAACTTTGTCATGTGCCTCGGGGTGCCTTGAGTAGCAGAATGAACCTTGAACGACAACTGGGAGTGACGTGGGCATGTCGGTCGAGGCTACAACAGCACTGTATCACGAGGAAAAGAAGTGATTAAGAGAAGAACGTGCAGAGTTGTGAGAGGCTGCGATGGAAGATGAGGAGAGAGCCAAGGCAGCTGAGAAGAGAGCGATAGCAGCGGACGAACATGCGTATAGGAACTTAATGATAAAAAAAGAGTTGACGGAAAAGAAATTGCAGTTGCGCGCGAGTACCAGTGGAGAAGAGGCAGAAGATAGGAGCTCAGATGTTGTACCTTAGAGGATAGCGAAAGTGTGTCCCCAGAAGCTA
This sequence comes from Dermacentor silvarum, assembly GCF_013339745.2. Taxonomy (NCBI): domain Eukaryota; kingdom Metazoa; phylum Arthropoda; class Arachnida; order Ixodida; family Ixodidae; genus Dermacentor; species Dermacentor silvarum. The sequence continues at coordinate 245,806,646 of NC_051155.1, read as the reverse complement.
ATCACCCCATTTGACAAAGGCGAGATGACCTTGATGTGTACATACAGCATTTTGAGTTAATCGCAACTGGGTAACGCTGACGGAAGAGTGACTGGGCGACTGGACTGAGCATGTGTCTTGTGGGGGAAGCGTTGGCCGTTTACAGCCAGATGTCAGCGACTGACGCGCTAGAATACGACAAGGTGAAGAAGGCTCTCCTAAAACGCTTCAGACCAACTGCCAGAGGTTTCAGGGATAAATTCCAAAGCTCCAAGCCACAAGAAAATGAGACGAGCCAGCAATTCGCCACTTGAATCTCCAACTATTTTGATCGTTGGTTAGAGATGTCTAACGTAGGGAGAACACTTGAGGACTTGAGGGACAACATGATTGCAGAACATTTCCTAGCACCATGTTACCAGGGAGTCACAGTGTTCCTGAAAGAGTGCAACTTGAAGATGGTGGCTGAGCTATCCGAATACGCCAACTGCTATTTATAGCCCAAGGCCAAAAGAACTTGAGAAAGGGGAAGGAAGAATAGAAGATACCAGAGAAGAGAGAACAGACTCGGAGCACAATCAAATGTTTTCTGTGTGACAGGATAGGGCATTGGGCTATGAATTGTCCCTTGGGTCGCACTCGCAGTTCGACGTTGAAGGGCGACGGGTGCGGACGGCATGGACATACAATAGAAACATGCTGAGCTAAGTCAGAGTATAAGATGGCTTGCATTGTTTCCAGCGAAAGTCAAATTGATGACAGTACGAAGCAAATTGAACAGGAGTCCAGGGACAAGGCAAGCGCTGTCCTGACATCTCTGAGGTCGGAAGCTACGGAAATCTCGATGCCAGTGGTAGTGGGAGTGCTTCAGGGAAGAAAAGTGCCTGTACTAAGAGACACTGGGTCCAACATTGTTTTTGGCCGTGGTGCCGGAAACAGACCTCACCGGTTCAGAAACGCCAGTCCGATTGGTGGATGGGATAGTACGGCGAATGCCGATGGCTCGTGTATTGCTTTTGACACCTTATTACTGCGGATGGATTGAAGCCCGGTATGTCAAAAACCGCTTTACGATGTAATTCTTGGGAATGTCCCAGGAGTCAGAAAAGTGGATGATGCAGATCCCCTTTGGAGTTTCCCCACTTCAAAAATCGCAAGTATGACGGAGCACGAATCCACCAATGTTGTTGGCAAAGACAATGATAAGTTCGGATTTGCATACCGGGAAGCTACTATATTTCTAGCGGAGAAAATCACGAGGAACAAGGGCAGGAAAGATGTTCCTATAAAGAGCACTTCAGGCACTGCCTTGTACATAACCGCGGCGGAAATGGGAAAAAGGCGAGAAGCGGATAGTACTCTGCGATGTTGTTTTGAAATTTTAGGAAAATGGGTTCAGAGTAAGAAGAGCCGGGTCATGCATAAGTTTGAGAAGATTGGAGAATTACTGTACCGAATAGTCAGAACCCACGAAGGAAGAGAAACATGACTGTTAGTAGTGTCATTAAGTTTACGAAGAGCAGTCCTGGATATGGTGCACGACACTATTATGGCTGGCCATCAAGGAGGAAGGAAGACGACCAGCAGAGTATCAGAAAAATTCTTTTAGCCGTGCATGCAAGTTGACATTTAACGATTTGTGCGATCTTGTGACACATGTCAGAGAACCACGCTAAAAAGATTGGTATCAAAGGTACCTCTAGGGACTATGCCTTTTATTGAGCAACCATTTGAAAAGGTTGCAGGAATGGTCATCACAGGATCGGATGCTGAAAGGCTTTTTGAAGCAGAAATATCGATCCCTCAGAATATAAAGATGACAAGCACGGTGTCCGAACGGAGCGCACGTGAGAACAGACAGGCTTGAGAGTTGAAGAATGAACGTGTCATCGCTGCGTCCAACGACTTCGATTAGGTCTTGGCGTGCAGGTCTGGGTCCCGCCCCAGCTCTTGGCGTCACCCAAGTTGTTCCACCCAAAGTCATGTTTTGGTGAGGCACCGGCGTAGAGAGCCAGGACAATCGCAAAGCTCCCCGTCTAGCCACATACACGTTAGAGAAGAAGTGAGAGGTATGTGATTGCGGTCCACGTGAGTGAACGTGCCACGAAGGACATTGAGCAATTGACTATGGTGAATAGGTTCGTTTTGGCTAAGAACACTTGAGAGATGTTTGGGGATAGCATGTTGCTTATGCGAATGCTTGAAGCCTCTTGTAAAAAGGAATCTTCCGCGAGTACTCGCAGAACTCAACAATGCCTTGTGACTGGTGCTGTTGTTGACATTGATGCATTGTTCTGACTTGTCAAAAATGTACGTGATGTGCAGTTAAGTGCGGTAATGTGGAGTGATTCGTGAATTGATACAGGGTGAATTGAAGTGGTGTGGTGCGCGTTGGTGCGGTGAAGTGCAGTGATTTGTGAATGTAGAAATGGCGAAGTGAAGTGATATGCGGTGAAGTAAAGTGCCACTGTAAACCGAAGAGGCGCTGAAGAGTGCGTGAAGTTTTCGCGGGGCGAAAACTCGAAAAATAGGGGGCCATTGTCAGGAGCGACAAGCGCAAGGAAAGGAAGAGGAATACAAAGAGACAATACGAACGAAGGCACACAAGAGGCAATTTCGAAAAGGAAGAAGTGAAGCGAGTGCATGGAGACGCCATCTTGGAGAAGGGGCGCGCGCATGGAAGGACGTGGTGGCCAGGGCACAGCGTTCCGGGAGAAGACGGCCGGAGAACACCACTCTGGGTCCTGCCCCAGCACCTTGGCAATCCAGCGACGTTCCGCCCGACTACCAGGCTCAGCGAGCAGCTGACCGCCGCCTCCGGAACTACAGCTGGTCCGGACCTACCTGCCAGGACATGTCAGCGTTCAGGCCGCTGAACGTGGGCGCGCGAAGGCTGGCTGCAGCCAGTCACCGTCCCACCTAGGGAACTAAGCTGCGCCGGTGCGCGCCAGGTGTGCCAGCCTCCACGAGTCCCGCTCTGCCGCAGCGCAACAGCTCCTCAGCCACTGTGCCTTCGTCACGTTAACCAGGGCATCGGTGACACCGGACACCAGCGATAACTGATGACGACCGGGTTGCGACGCTGGACCACAGCCCAGGTGGTGACGACATCCGCGATGGACATGGCCGGTATTGGAAGTGCCCCGAGGCTATTGTATAAATGATTGCCCCACAGACGTTGGTTAAAGCGGCGTGTGTGACCGCAATACCTAGTTAGGGAGGACACATTCTGTGTGCAATAAGTGTTGAATTTTAGTGTGTTACTGCTGTTTACACTTTACACTCCATATTGAATGAATGTTGTATGTGTGCTGCACCTTGCGTTGACGTGTTCATTCTGCCTGCTCAAGCGAACATACCAGGCGTTGACGTACGCATGACAGGGGGCAAAAACGACCCGTCGCAGCAATCATATGGCAGACGAAGCATCGTGCATGAAGAGAGACGTGACCGCAAGACACAGACAAAGTAAAGTCTCTGTTACTTGAGTGTAGCAAGTTTGTAACAAAACTTGGAGTGTGTAGCTAAACTACATTTACCAACAGACAAATGGTACAGGCCAGCTGGTGCAAACGACACATAGCAGCAGGAGCAGACGACGCACGGCACGTGACGAAAGACGCGGCTGCAGCGCCGGTAGTTCCAGTGACAGCTGCTGCGACCATGCCGACCATTGGGTGTGCATAGAGAGCTGTGAAACTGACATATGTTACAAGAACGTTGCAGCCAGTTCCATAGTCAGGATAGGCCAAGGCTTGTCAAATCAAAATGGCGGTTGGCGCTCGTTGCTCTAGCAGGTTCGGGGTGCCAGATTGAGACGTATCAAACGGGCATGCTTACACAGTTACGATGCAATGGTGGGGTTTTTAATGCATGGGATTCTATGCAAGCCATGCCGGGACTGGGCAAAAATGACGTAGTAGCCGGGAAAATGCAGTACTGGGGAACGTAACAGCAAGGTTCTACTGCAACAAGATATGGATATATAATACGGCAGAAAAGTAGTAACCACCAACATAGGTCCTACTGCTGCCGAATTGCACAATGGTACATGTATCAATCTAAGCAATGACATCTGCATCCTTCACGTGAACAGTAATATGAACCCTTTTCGTGTAAGTGTCACTTGGCTTAATGTGATGCCTTGCACAATGCAAGATGCAGCAGTGGCAGCAATGTACAAGACATGCTCACCAGGAATGCCTGCTGGTACTGGCATCGGCCAATGCTGGTGTTGCGATGCCAGCAGAGGTGCAATGTAGTGGTGGCATGGACTGGGCTCTGTGCCGAATTGGAATGCCGCACACTTTCTGCCCCTGACCTATCTAGCCGCTCATCTGACGAGTCTGCAAGAAATCATGTCATGATGATTACAGGTAACTAGATGAACTGTATAACAAAGGCACTCTGTTCAAAAGTCTGGAATGACAACCCACCCATAAAATACTTAGTTTTGCTCAAAGGTACAGTGAAACCCATTCAGGACCTACACAATGATGACACCTTTTTGTCGAGTCGTGGAAACTGAAACAAAGGTTTTAAAGCTGCAGACCCCATGAACACATCAATAGTTGCCTGCTTATCAGCTTTTTAACTGCATATAAATCTGTCGTCAATTTGATGCAGGTCTTCCATGGTCAGGCTACCCTGACAGGTGGTGAGTCATGCGGTAAGTAATGATTATCATTTCTAACTACAGCCCAAATCATAAGAAATCAAGGCACTAGTGCAAAAAGCAAATATTTATATAAGTGCATTACATAGTTTTCTTCAACATGCCACTTATGTTAAGCAAGCAGCGGTAGTTGTATTGGCAATGCATGCCTCAACCTTTTTTCATTGAATCACACTGTGACTGAAGTCCATGAATGAGGAGGTTGCATACATTTCTGCATGCATGGAAGGATTAATGCCAATGACAATAAGGTGTTGCTGGTGAAAGCTTATTTTTGTGAATGATCCTAATGCGCACCTTAGTATTATTAAACTTTTTAAAGAAAAAATATATATATTAGAAGAAAGTAAATAAGTGCAGAACAGCTTTCGATTTTACTACCAACTCCTGTATTATCGAGGGCACCCAAGTTTGCAGGAACAAATTTTCAATTAAAGGAGTAATGACAAAAAAGCTTTGTCTTGTTTCTATTTATTCATATTAGATAGCTGTCAACCCAGTATTTACAGTACGAAGCCTCAATTCTTCGACAAGACATTACATTACTTTTTAATGCGACCAGTTCAAAACGCATGCAAAGTGCAGTGACACTTCGGATGTGAAAAACGAGACTACTTGTATCATTGAAATCTGATGTGGCAGTCTGGTGGCATCAGACACCACTGATACATACACACTCACAAACATAAAGACTGTGCTGCCAAAAGCAAAGTCCTTCTAGCACTGGGACAAAAGGGGAGACTGGGTACCCCCCCCCCCCCCCCGCGTTCTAAGAAATGCGTACACTTGGATAAACCAAAAGCTTTCAGTGACAAGGTTATTGGCATTCAACTACAGAATTGGGCTGACTGGCATGATCTTGAGTTGTTTGTGATACCACACCACCTCCGTTTTTGGTGACGTGGTCTCACAAACAAACACCTTCGCTTTTTCACATCCAAAGCCGTGCTTGCACTTGGTGCAAGTTTTAAAATGGTAACATTAATTAAAAGAAAACGTAATTATTTATTTGTTGTGCACCGAAAGAACTAAGGCTTCATACTGTCATTATGGAGTAGACAGCTACCTGAAGCAGCCGAAAAAGCTGACACAAAATTTTTGTGTTAGTACTCCTTTAAGAATTTATTGCCCCACTATTCCTGCTCATGACAACGATGATGCTTACGGCAGGATTTGAGGCTTGTGTAGTAGAGGCCTTTGTGGTCTCGGGCCATCTCAATGCAGTCACACAGGTCATGTATCCATCGCTGTCGTTCCTCCTCTGACCTGCAGTAGTGACTTAGGTTGAGCTGTGGTTACTGGACTAATTTTTCTTATCAACCTTTACTTTGCAGTAGCATGAGGTGAGGCCACTCCTGTAACACCTTCCTTCTGTTTATACATTTTTCAATTAACTGGTATGTCAAGCCATGCAGTGATGTACCGTCACCAGGTTTTTATGCATGCTTTAATTTCTGTCAATGAAGCATTGCTGCATCTCCAGTGTGCTTCTGTCTTCCTATCTTTCTCCTCTACGACTTATTTGTTATTTTCAAGAAATTGGAACGAGAAGTGGGCCTTAATTAACATAAGGGAAAAACAAATTACAGCAATATAGAATATTGTTACGTAGGAAGACGCAGACGAAAAGCTATATACAAGTATATTTACACGGAAATGCGCCGCACTTGGCCAAGAGGCAACAGCCCGCACTAGCCTCTAATCTTCGTCGTCGTCTTCACACTGCTCGCCTCTTCGTCAAGGCAAATACTGTTCCGTAGCACTATGAGATCATATGTCTCATCTATGTTTGTCCTTTGTATTTCTTAGGCACTGTTCTTGATGATCATGAATAACCAACTAGCCTAAATTGCAGCTCTAGTAGAATATTAAGCAGCTTTAGAATATTACTGAGGTTCATTGAAAAGTAAGCACACTAACAGTAAGAGGTAGCATCAGATACATTGAATATTCATAGCAAAGGTGTTAGGATGGAGCTAGTAAAGGTGGTTCCAATTATCAGTATTATGCGGCATAAATGAATAAACCTGGTTTTGTGTACCTAAGAGGGGATTCTATTTTGTGCTAATGCAAGGTAGATAAACAAGCTCAGTCCCTCTGCTTTTTCTTTACCCCCAAAATCTCTCGTCACTTATTTTGCCTTTTCTCAAGCTGTCATGAATATAATAAGAGGGGTGAAGATTTTCTTTCTTGCATTAAAATAAGCACATAAGAAAATTTCAAGCCTAAACTTAAGGTTCCTGGGGAACCAACACTCTATCGGCCTTCTGAAGTGCCTAGGTACCCTTCCTTTCCCTATCAGGTCCTGTATGTGCACTCAATGAAGTAATCAAATCAGTACATTTATGGTATGTTATACCCGTGCCACGTGACATTAAATGTTGCAAGGATAACAGCTGCAGTGAATGCATTAAGTTGGTTTTCCAATCGTAATTTCATAAAAAGATATTACTTAGCACACGAAAGTGCATGAAATGCCAATAAAGACATTATGTTGCATTACTTCAGTTTACTTCAGAAATATAATTTTTATGTGCTACTGTAACTGCTAATATTGGGAGCAAAAGTATGCATTTGACGACCAAAGAAGGTTGGAGAACACACTGTGCCGCAAGTATGGCCATGTGACACCGCACAAATAGCATTAAAGTTTAATTCATTAAGCAGTTAATGCCATTTTTTGTAGCCATGTGCCATGGGTATTATATAAAAATTAGAACAAAAATAATGCAGATATTACTGAATCACTTGAACACAGAACAATCACGCAGTACGGAATTAGTGCCACTAGGTGTCAACTTGCTAGCTATACAGTGGAACATACACATTTCTTGAAGTTGTAGTTGAAATAGTAGGGAAACCTTAGCTAGTTGGTGGGAAGTCATACTTGCCAAACAGCAGCTTTAACACAGCCTGGAAACTCCATTCACGGAAAATTTTGTTCAACTGAGGTTTCCGTGTTTTATTAGCGAGACTAATTCTGCATGCTCCCTTATGTCTTGTTGTTTACCACTTTGCGAGAGATCATATTTAAGATTTTTCTAGTGTTTATGACTCAGCATGTTAGCTTTAATCCTAAATTTGGCAACGGAATCTCCCAGAGTTGTTTTCTTTCCTTTAACAAGATTCATAGATGCCATATGCACATTAACAGCGTGTATAAGCTACAAAAATAATACAGTAAAAGAGTCATTCAGACTTGCCGTACTTTCCCTTTTTTAATATTGTATGGGATAAACAGCCACTGATTCACCGATAGTTGGTGGCACAACTGTTAAGACAATACCCGTAAATGCAGAGCACCACTAATGCAAAGCTGCATTGCAAAGCTTGCACCTATAAAGGTGCATACCAAAAGGACAACTGGTAACCAGGTGACACATGAGCAAACACTCCAGAAGCACTCTCGCTTTGTAAGGTGCACAGCGAGGCAATTCACATCAGGGATGCATCTCACTGCAAGGTGCCTTGATGATTATGTCGCTGTTTACAAGAAATAGTGCAGAGGTACATGTCTTCATGACTAAGCTACCAGAGCAATTCAAAAAGTTGCGATGGGCAATGGTATCTTACAACTGTGTCATAAATAGTGATAAACTGCAGACATACACACAGGCCAAGTTTACACCCAGGCCCCTTTAAGACTTACAACTACAGTAAGCTGTATTCTTCAAGTGGTGGCAAGTGCAATTTGCTCGTTCACCCCAGCGCAGCGTTTTTCCAAGCATCAAAAATGCTGCGTTCACTCTGGAAGCAATAGTTATCATTATATTTTCAAACATTGTTCTCTCTTCTGCATGTAGTCACTGGCCTTCAGAGGTGTCACGGTACATTTTCACAATCTTCTGTGAGCTAAAGAGTAGGGGTGTGCGAATACCGAATAGTAGATTTCAAATTAAATATTCAATTGAGTCAAGAAAAAAAAAAGTGCATATTGAATATCAGAAAATTTATCACAAAGGTTATCGCTTACAAATTTTGGCAAGAAAATATGACGCTCGGGAGTCTCCTAGCATTGCATAACATGAATGTAGCAAGCTACCAGCAACTTAGATACATAGAAATCAAGATATACAGTATGGTCGACACTTATTAAAGGAGACTCTAAAGCAGTATGACAGCATTGATTACAGCTCAGTTCTAGAATATGAAGATCTGGAAGATATTTTTTTTATCATTAAGTTGTCTCTTGAATAGAATAAAGTGCATTTTTCCCTCGGAAGCTAAAGAATTAGTGATCTTATGTTGTACTGAATACCAATGACGTCCTGAGTTTAATAGTGAACCTGTGTTTTATGGCAAACTTTTATGGCATATAAAGCATTGATTTTCAGTTTTTCTCCAAAATACAGGAGGGCTTTGTAAGGCCATTGTAAGGCGAGTTATTGTAAGGCCATTCTGCGCAACAGAAGAAAGTGCAGACCGCACGTCAAGTGCCGCATAGCCATTAGAGAGTCTTAGCTTGTCTGGTATTCGGGTAAACGCAGGTGGACTGGGCATTGGGGCGGAGACTTAAACGAGAGCGGCCTTCATGGTGTATCAACCTGGTGTATCAACCTGGTGGCGCAGAGCTCAAACAGACAAAAACAGCTGATATTTCAGTAACCAAGTGTATTCTACTTTGGTGCTGGTGTAAACGTTCGGCACCAACATGATTACGCCACTGCCGAAAATACCAATGAGCTCTCTATTGTTGGTGCTGTGCGGGTCAACCGCGATCGGCGTAGACGGTAAGGAGCCGGTACCTTTTCATTGTCAAGTTCAACAGACTCAAATCAGGAGGGTTGCGACAATTTCACGCTAGAATAGCTCACCCGATTGACGTCATGCACGCCCGCAATGTAGATGGTAACGGGGCAGCTGAAAACTCAGGTGAGCGGTGCCGCTGCGATCGGTAGCGATGCACATTTTGAAAACCTTATAATAAATTACACAGTTTACTCGGAGCACTTAATTGTGTCACTTATAGATCAGGAAGATCTACCCTAAAGACTCAGTACGTTTGTACAAAATCATCAAAAGCGTTTCAGGGTCCCTTTAAGTTCGTCGCAGCGTATGTATCCAACATGATAAGCGTGCCTTTCGGCAGCTAATCAGCCCAATCTTCGCACATGCTTTCGCACTTTCCAAAATACGTACTGCTCTTGTTGTTCCCTTTATCCATGTTGCATTATAGTTTCGAACGTTCCTGTCGACCTGGAAGAACCTTGCTCCGACAGAGGTGGTCCCAGCAGACGTGGCGCCATTCTGCTAATTGCGGTGTTCGGGCCCACTGTGTGCGATCCCTGTATCGGGCTGATGTTGGGGAGTGCATGGAGTAGGGCAGATCGAAGTGCTCGCAGACACAAATTATGCGACCGTGTCAGCTGCGGCAGCCCATCCGTGGTGCGCTCAGCGCTCCTTTTGCACCGAAAATAACGAAATGAGGCGCTTGCTTGAGAGGCATTAAGCATGAGGTGCTCCACGGTACATGCGACATGTGGCACCATGCAGGTCAAACCAAACATACTGACTATTTTAAAAATCGAATAGTAGACATTCAATTCGCAAACTGAATTATTCGAACGTTCACTATTCGATTCGATTCGGCAATATTCGAGTATTTGCACACCCCTACAACAGAGCACTTGCCTGTCTGCTGTCACGCGCACTAAAAGTGACACTAGAGTGCTATGTGACACTGAAAATGATAGACTTCAAGCCCATGCAGTCCTTTTCTTTTTTTATCCTTGAAAGATTGCAGAAATGACAACTTGGCACTAGCTGGGTACAAATTACCCTATTTTTGCTTAAATATAGCAGGATATAGCAGGATGGCCCACTTGGCACAGCACAATCACATAACTGCAACCGACACAAGTATATGCATGAACATGCATGAAGAATGCAAATGAGTGTGGCTTGTTATTGACACACCATGCAACATCCATGAAATATCTGTAAAAAAATGCCACTGGACATACATTATGAGGTTCAATAAACAGACTAATGCCTCTCAGAAAAAAGTTGAACCCGTTTATAACGAACTAGATAGTTCCACGAAACGTGGTCATTATACAGTAGTTCGCTATATGGACTCGCCCTTAAAAATGCACAAAAATTAACAGCACTGAAGCTGGCGTCGGCAGTTACAATTCAAAAGCCCTTTGGTTCGAAAGCCAGATTTTCAGTGTCATTTTTGTTCCCGGTGCGTTCTTGCACCTAGCTGCAATTTCCGTTAGAAACGTATATCTAAAGAACGAAATGTGGCGTCATGTAGCTCTTTCAAGAGAGCGCCCAGTTCTGATCACCTGTCATTTCAAAACTGCAAGCAAAGCCGCCATTTTTTATTCAAGAGCTTGTGATATATTTTACTACCAGCGGGACATGACTGTATTCTGCACATGAGAGCGAAGCGTTCTAGTAGGCCGGAAGTGTAAACCACAGGAAACTATTGCAGCATGCCGCCATTCTGCGAAGGTCTCAGACATCGTGGCCTTGGCATCATGACTGCGCGTCAGCCACACAAGAGCCATAAAATTACATTATCTATGTCGCTTCAGGCGGGGGGGAAAGGTGATGTTCGAAAGGTACAACTTCGCCGCAAACCGTCATCAGCAATCGGCAAATGTGTAAACTGAAGTGCCACTGAACTGTGATCTCCTGATAACGGCGTACTAACTGACAACCCTTTGCAACATTGCGAGGCGGCAGCGCGTGGTGCAGTGTTCTCGCCGACTCGGGCCTCGTTGACAGGAATGCTTGAGCGGCTGTTGTTCCCATGATGGAAAGACATAGATGGTAGTTTAAAGTCGTTGATACAGGCATAAGGCACATGGTGCCGTATGGTCAATTGCGTAAAAACAAGAGTGACACCGTCATGGCATCTGATATCACACCTGTGCACGCGCTAGCGCACGCCTTGTGCCATACTGCTTACGCTGTACGCGGCACGTCTCCGCCATGGAGGCATGCCTTGAAAACGTGTGACCACGCATGACCTCCTTCATGGCTTCCGAAATCCGCAAATGGAGGTCGCTAGCTTATCTCGAAGGCCGTAATCATCGTCGCGGTTGGACTGGAGCGGGGCGCGTGCTGCCGTACACCCAGTTTGGTCATGCTTCCGTGCTTTGGAACTCTGCGTGTGCCCTCTTTTTACCGTGATCAGGTTCGAAGCGTTCATTGTAGCAGTATGGCGATTAAAACACTTTCATTATATCTGGAAGCAGTTTAAATAGGGAAGGTCGGAAAATCATAAGTGCACTGAAATGTGGTCATTTTAACTGATAGATCGCCATATCTGGGATCGTTATATGTGGGTTCAACTGTATGAGTGGTGACATAACGATAAACATGACAGAAATGTGTTTGCATTACATCGCACCTGTTTTAAGCCCCGGATCCATGATTTAAACCATGTTCACCACACTGCAAAGTGTTGTTCAGGAGCTCACTTGACACGTCCTGCCTCTTTGTATATATAGATGAACCCGGATATATCGAACACGAAGGGGATCTTATGTAAAGATACATCCAAGGGGAGGTTAGGGCTGGATTCGTTTTAGCGCCTCGTGGAATCCTCAATTGCCATTAGCTGAAAGCCCTAGCCTAAAAGAAGACAGACCAGGTGGCACAGCATCTCCAGTTTGGCATCCCATGTTCAGCGCCGCTCAGTGAAAAGATCTAGTGCCATCCACACTTTTTTTGTGGAATGTGTAATGGGCTGGGAGACCTTTCTTGTTCTTGAAGCAGTAGCCATCTGCTCTTGCCAATAACGAATGGAGTCTCCTAACGAAGCTGTGAGATCAACTCTCTCTCTGTCTGCGCGTGCATGTGTGCGCACGCTTGCATGTGTGACCGGCTTCCCACACTTGACGCACATGCACATTTTTCCACCTTGCACTCCTGATGCTAACGCATAAAAAAAAAATGAAGAAATCATTGATGACGATTACAATGTAAGTGAATAACTGAACGCCTTTAGAAAGCTGGACACCTTATTAAATTAATGATGTGCTGGCTTGACAGCGTGTATTCGTTGCAGTAAGAGGATACTTAAGTAGCGTTTGTTATTTCATTGCATAATTTCATGAAGAACACAGCTGTTAACTCGTATATGTGTAGTGGTAGAATCGGTGGACCGCACTTGCATCTCCAAGGGCTGTAATGATTTGTGTAAGTTGGCGTTTGGCAATAAACACGCCCCCGCAACTCGGTTGCGTGAGAGCACACGCCCTTTGCATTGGCGCCTTTGTATCTGTGGTAAAAGTCCAACCACCGGCCACAAATCTTTCTTTGGTGAAAAAGACAAAGAAAGCTCAATTGAAAATCAAATTCTGAGGTCTTACATGCTAAACCCACAATATGATTATGAGGCACGCTATAGTGGGGAACTCTTGATTGATTTTGGCCACTTGGGGTTCTTTATTGTGCACCCAATGCACGGTACATGGGTGTGTTTGCATTTGGCCCCACTGAAATGCAGCCGCTGCAGCCAGGATCTGATCCTTGCCCTCTAGCTTAGCAGCGCAACACCAAAGCCACTACGCCACCACGGCGAATGCCAAAGAGAGCTATTTGTTTTAAAATATCCCTGCATGAATTATAGCCAGAAAATAAGACTTAAAACAGGCAATACTACATCTTTAAGCCATACTTTTTTTTCTTTTCTTCTTTATTTTTTCGGGGCGGAGGCATCATAAGAATGGAATCACCTGGACAATTAACAAGCAACCCATCGCAAAGAATGCTAGTTCAATAGCTCCTGCAGCTCTCACTGAATGGCTGTAATTTGTATGATGTTCTGAAAGGTAGCCAGGCCACTCACCCAGCGGCAACCATGAGGGCACGATTGGCAGCATAAATGGTAAAGCGAAAGGCAGCTTCAGCTTTTGGCTCTGTTTCCTCGACCATGAGTCCCTGAAGTGGCAGCTGTCCGTGCACTTTAAACTGAAGCCGCGGCCCAGAGGAAGACACACGGCTTGCGTATATCAGCATGTCGGAGAACTGTGCACGCATACACACAGAAACAGAGAGTTCACATAATTACAACCAATGCCATAGTCAATGTAAAATCACAAACAAGGCAGTGCAATGGCCATGCCAATACTGTACCTCCCGCTTTAAGTAAAGCATGAATCTGCTCTTAGAAACAACTCATCAATGTGCATCAGGCAGTACGAAGACGAAAAAAAAAAAGAAAAAAGAAAAGTGAGCTATATTATTTTTAAAACCAACGTAGATAAATTCAGAGTGCACATTATGAGTCTTCTCAGGATACCAGAATACAGTACCTCCATTAATTCAACTACAGTTAGTTCGATCCCAATTAAAGGGCTAAGCCAACACCCAGGCATTTTTAAAGGCCAAGACATGCATCATTTCGATCCTAAAATTGGCCTTTTCCATGTTATAAAAATTGAAGTGGTTAGCACACATGTGCCAGACCAAAATGATAACCCCAGTCTTGATCCCTATGTCTGCAATGTCAGTCTCTGCAGGGCTAGAGAATAGTGAATGTGTCTGCGAAACTCCACCTCTTGCTGAAAAAACTGATTTCCCTCCTGCTCTTGGTAGAGTTACAAGCAAGAACACACAGCTCACAGTGAATGATTGCCATGTTCACTCGATTCTAATGGGCACCTTTATCACATGGAAGTGAGCCCAAAAACTTGCTGGAAGTCACAATCGGATACAAAATTAAAACTGTATTCGTGGCACTGGCCATGCAGCAGCCTACTGCCACAGCAAGTGTCACAATGGTATTGCAGTTTAGATCAGAGTGTTGCCCCCCGCCAAAAAAAATACCGGTTCAGTTCGGGTTCAGGTTCCATGTGTTCTGATGTCGTTCCTGTTGAGTTATGGTTTGGCTAAATAAAAATATATAACGGTTCGCAAACTGGTTCAGCGTAATCGATTTTATCCTGCCCCATGGCGATATGCAGCATAGTACTATCGATTTGTCTGCATGGTGCATGCATAAGTTTCATCAAGAGGAGGCAGCAATTTATGAATTACTTTACACGAGTACAGAGGAATTTTCATATATATATATATATATATATATATAAGACAGAGGTAATTAGTGACAATCCCGGCATCAGTGTCAGGTCTGTGTAGCTTGTACACTCATTAGTTTGACAACATCAGAGTCAGTTAATTTTTGTTTTGCTTCTGGTTTTTACTATAGGACTGGTGGTAAGCAAACTATGGCATGTGATGTAGGGTGTTGAGGACAGTGCAAATTCACATTGTATCACATAAATTACAACTTAAAACTTCTAGTCTGTAATAAAGAAAAAAGCCAGCATCTAACATTTTGCTCAGTCTGCTGCTTTTTTAGAAGCAGGTGAGGGCACTGATGCTTCTGAATGATGAACAAGGACGGTTTGTGCTGAAACATTCATCAATCTTTCTTGCGCATCTGCACGGTGTGTGTAGTCTTCTGCTGGCTATGGTTGGACAAAGTCAAAAGCATAGTTCAGCAAAATAAACAATTCGCTCATACTCGCTCACAAATTATATTTTTGCTTAAGGCTCACTCTGACTCCTCACCAAAATTCTACTCCAGCCAAGCTCTCTCAGATTAATTCACCAAAATCCCTCTCAGTGGGGCTCACTTGGACTCAGCTTCACTAATACTCTACTCAGTCGGGCCCACTAACGCTCAGACTCACAATCGGTTTGAGTCTGAGTGAGTTGACTCACGAGTGAGTTTGCCGACCTATGGTCGAATTTCTATGAAATAATTTCTACAACTCGAATAGCCTTTTACTCTGCTTGGCTAAACACCAAACATGTGTTGAACCATGGCACGTAAAAAAAGCTGATATAGCATGCAATTTACAAAGACAATTACTGCTCAATGCACTATAAGTCATGCAGCTGAATATGGTCTTTCCCGCTCTCTGTGTTTATCTAATTTATCTAGTTTTAGTAACAAGTAGACATGACAGCCAAACTAGGAGCGTCACCAGAAATGCTAATTCCACGGAGCTTCTGAAACAACTTTTTGACTGCGAAACACAGCTGGCATGGCTGACTTCAGAAGTGCAAGCGCCTCTGCCGAGGTGGCCCTAGTTACCAGCACACACACATCGCTGATACCCTGTTCTTGCACAAAACGCAACTTACGAGTCATAACCTTCTAGTAGGGTGTGCCGACTGAAGAAGCATAGTTATTCGAAAAATCATGCAAGCTATTGAGCAACTGCTGTCCCCTCATAGACTTGAAGTGTTTTTTGCCAAACCCATAATCGTTGCTATATTTTAAAACGCAGCTCCTAGGCACCTGTTCCAGCATTGAGCGTCGGCGTCCCTCGACGTAACCGAGTGAATAAGCACAGCGAGGAATGAAAGAGCGAACGCGGAGTGCAGCGGGGGATAAAAGATGGCAATAGCGAAGACAACGTGAGGCGAGGACAGCGCGGGGAGGAAAGCAGAGGAAGAGATTATGGAAAAAGGGTGAGGAGGAAAGCGGAGTGCCGCATGAGACGTGCTCCACAGCGGCGAATTAGGCATGCGGTGAGCGCGTCCACCAACACCAGATATGGAAACAAAGCACTGGCGTGGCCTTTGGACCCACTGTGCAGGCACAGATGTGCCTGCTCCACGACTGCTAGAGAATGCGCTTTGTGCGAACCACGCGTTCCCGTGTTCACGCTTTCTTTCTGAACAATGAGCGGTGCAACAGGTAGAAATTCTTCGTCTGCTGCTGCTGCTAAACGAGCTGCCCGAGCAGAGGCTCAGCGCCGCCGCCGAGAGGACCCTGTTGCTCAGAATGAAATTCTTTGCCACAATATATCGCAAATTCAAAACACCTAAACAGCTGCGCTCAAAATTCGCATTAGAGAGTATCATAATTGTCGGTGAATTTTCTTGCTTCAGATTCTTTTCGGGTTCAGGCACATTCCAAGAATACCAGTTCGGGTTCAAGTTCTGCCAAAATTGCAGTTTGGATGCGGTTTTCGGTTTGGGTTTGGTTCGAAACCCTGGTTTAGACTACCGTATAAACAGAATTATAGGTCTAATGGGAATGTAGGTCGACCCTCCAAGTTTTGATGGAATAAAAAAAAAAAAAAAAATATCACTGACACGCATTTACTTTCGAAGTGGCACCGCTCACCCACCATCAGAGCCGGAGTCATCGGCGCCGTAGCACTGTCCTCGGAAGATGACTGTTTGTCACTGGCCGCTTCGAGTCCAACTTCTCACGCGAGCTCCATGGCTTTGCACTGAATTGTATGCACGGTCACCGGCAGCGAGTGCGCTCTAAGTTCCCGCACAAAGGCCGCGAGTGTGTCCTCAAGCTGCAGATAAACCACACTACGCCCACGAAATGACGTTTTGCAAGGGTTGCACTTTAGCAGCTTTTCTTTCTGTGCTCTCCAATACCACACGCTTTCTTTTTGTTTTTTCCGGAACACTGAAGTGGCGCTGAGCAGCCATGTTGCCATTCAGTTCGGCAACCTTGCCACAATTTGCCAGAAGACGACTCGCATTCAGCTAAAGACCGCTATGTAAGACGAGGGGTGACTTTAGCTTGTCTTTCACGAAAAAAATCTCAACTTATATTCCGGTTTATATGGTACTTCATAAGCACACACACACCCACACACACACACACAAAAACAAAAGAGGAAAAGAAAGCAACGCCACTGATCTGCTGTATCAAGTGGAGAAGCTTGCACTTCACAACCAATTGATAGCTGTGGAAAGTCACAAAGACAAACAACTCATGGCCACAGTGAGATAGGGAATGGCTGGACAGCACACGCACCAGGAAAAACATCCTCTGCTGGTAGCCCTTCCTGGAAAGCTTCTGTAGGCATCCTTCTCGCACAAACTCCTAAAAAAGACGATAGCAATATCCATGTCTCAATAGAAATCATTAAAAGCACCAAAGGGCACAAAATCGTCAAAAGCTTGCATTATATTTGAGCACGCATTATTTTTTAAATGTTTGTCTTGAGCACATACCTTTTGGAACATACAAAGCACTTCATCAGTAATGTTTTACCTTTAGACGAAGCATACAACCAGCAGCAAACTTTGATTGGCAGAGATTGACAAGCAAAACATCGTTTTTGATCAGTGCCAGTTTTCAACAATCTTGCTGTTGCTGATTTTGCATGCTACAGGAGCTTGTCAGGATAAACTTACTCAAAGCAGGTACCCCTCTGGTGTCCTTTCACCATAAGATTTTAATGATACGGTCGTAGACAGATCAGTGAAACTTTTTGTGAACTGAAGTTTTTGTGAACCTTTATGTAACATTTGTAAACTGTAGAACGAGCCCAAATTTGTAAAATTTATAAAAAGTTCAGGTGAGTTGGCAAGTACGAGAGTAAACCCTCTTCAGGCCCTCTTTTGTTTGGCAAAGGGATACTGGCAAATGAAAGCTGGTACTCTGGGAAGAGCTGAATCAATGTCAATTTTAGAATAGAACAAAGAGATACAACTTCTCGATCATTTTTCTTCGCTTTTCACCCCCACCTGACAGTAGTTTATTGCGGAAAACACATTATATGTGGTTGTCTGTCTTCCAAGTACAATTGTGTTTATCAATTGTCAATTAGTCAACTTCATTGCTTCTATCACAAGAAAGCAAGATGCAAAGGTGCTGCTGAGATAATGCTAACACCAAAGCACCAGCAACTGCTGGCCTTGAAATCACTGTCAATGGTCACATGACAATTTCAAAAGAGACCAAATTGATTATTTCAACTGCAGAGTCTCAAGGAGCGGGCAATAAACCGAAGGAGGGGCGCCATACTGGAGCAGCAGCGGTATACCGGAGCAGTGGGCAGCATTTTCCTCCTGCCCACACTGGGGAGAACCCTACAAGCAGCCAACCTAAATATCACTAGCTTTATAATACACTGAACTAATATGCCTCGTCAAAGTGTCTGCAATACTGTAGTTTCTTCTAGAAATTATTTGATTACCAGCGGCTGATCTGGAATGTCCAATGACGGCTCTATAATACATGTCATACATAGCAGGAAATGCTGTGAAAGCTATGCAAGTAGTGCTATCCTAGAAGTCCCACTCCATGCATTTTGCAGGGCAGTTGTTCTTGATCTGAAACATTTTCTACAAAATAGGAACTTCATTTATTACAACTACAACTTGACGCAAGTTTGCATCGAATCACATATTACGTGTGCATATTTATGCTTCCAGCAGGTAACATACTATGTTTTGGTCGCGAGTGCAACTCATGCATTCTGGCTGCCAGTTGCAGAACCATGTCACTCCACTCCTTTGGTGGTAAATAGGTTCAGACCATATGCGCCTCTAATGTAATAAATATGTCATATTTTTCAATATAAAAGTATGAGACTTATTTTATGTTGAATTATATGATGTGCACCTATATGCTTCTTTTATGTGACACATTCTTTTATGGTCGCGGATGCAAGCAGTGAGAGAAGTCTCTCAAGCCTTCAAAGCGCTGCCTGCTATGTATGATGGAGTATACATAAAGGAGAGTGATTCAATCCACTATCATCAGCGAGTTGTATCTTTGCTTTCTTGAACATAAGTTCACCAAATCAAAAGTACTTTAAATTAATAATTACTCCCTTTGTGCCTGCTTGTTCTCGCCAATGCCATGTGACAATACGCATTATACGAAAGTATCAACAAATTTGGAAGGTAAGGTAATTATGTTGTTTCAGTGTGTAACCTTTCTTCAATTCTGAAGTTTTACGTGCCAGAACTATGAGCTGATTATGAGGCACGCCGTAGTTGGGGGGACTCCGTATTAAAATTTTGACCGCCTGGGATTCTTTAAAGGGACAATAAAGGCACATATTAGGTCAACGTGGACTGGTAAAATACCATTACAGAAAACTAGTAGCGCATGTTTCATGCCAAGAAAAGACTTAGTTTAAGAGAAAATCACATCTGAAGGGCCCGCATACCTTTAGCGCAATTCAAATCGCCCTGCCCCCGAGTGGTTCAATCACTGCCCTTTACTGCTGTGGATGAGTAAAACAGCACCCGACAGACAGCGCTAAAGTTGTTAGCGCAAAATGCAAATGCTTGACTGTGGAGAAACCAATCCAAGACAGAGCGTTGGATTCGCCACTGCAGCTGCTCTTGGTCAAGTGGCGTGGACCTTTTGAGCATCCCACGACATCACATGGTCGTGGCATTCTCGGCTACTTGCAGTTTGTGCGAGTTTCGCGAGCCAGCAAAACCGGCGCAGCACTACGCTATAATGAAACTACTGAAATGCGAAAGCGCGGGTGGCACTGATTCGAGCGTAAACGAAACCTTTTGATCACCTGCGTCGTTAGGGTAATGCCAATGAGTTCTTTTCTTCGAAAAATCGAATATACCTGAACAAGTTGCATTTTCTTATATCTTATAATGCAATGCAATTATGTTTTTATTACGAGTGGTTGAGTACTAGTTACGGAATTATAATGAGGAGTACTTACGTCATCGAGCTATTACCTGAATGCCGCAGGAGAATCTCAAATCGTATCCTGGATTTACCTCAATTTCTCTATTACTAAAGCTCTGTTCATGATAATATTGATTCCTTACACGTTCTCAAGCTTCACTTCAGCTTGGTTTCGGTTTCGGTATCTTGATCAGTTTGCCTAACTCCGTAGTTTGCTTACAACAGACACTATTTTCCTTTAGTGCACCCAACGCACAGCACATGGGCGGTTTTGCATTTTGCCCCCATCGAAATGCGGCTGTGGTGGCCAAAATTTGATTACTTGACCTCATGCTTAGCAGTGCAACGCCATAGCCGCTAAGCCACAATGGCAGTATATCACCTTCTTGCCTTCCTTAAGCAACAGCATATTGCAGCAAATAAATTTCCCAGCCGCATGTCGGCATTTGACTCATCTATCCTCACATAGGCAGAGTCTAGGAAGGTTCTGACAAGTGGACTGGCTTTGCACTTCCGCAAATCCTTGTGCCAATGATCAGGATACAAAAACATTCGTCCTTGAAATGTTCAGGTTCACCAGTAATTCAAGCAGCTATAAAGTAATTTGCCAAAGACTTTATATCCTACAGAGACCCGAACACAACTATGGGATATAATTGCTCTTCAAGGTGTTTTTTTTTGGTCTACAATGATGTTAAGAAATCGAAAAATTATTTTCTAAATTTAAATGCCGCACTTAGATACCAAAAGCTGCGTCTCCATGTATGTGAAAAAAATAACTATCTCCATCATCTCCTTATGTCCGTATGTCCATCATCTCCTGTTGTTTCTTCACTCTGTCCCCGTCTGTTATGTGCTGTTACCCCCTTAACATTCTTATGTTTGCTATGGTAAAAACTGCATTTCATTGCTTAAACGCAGAGGTGAAGATGGAACTATCTGTAGTACATTGCCATGTTGCTGCTGCGTCTGGTATTTTCACGCAATCTCAGTTGTTTCGAAACACACCTCAAGGTTGCTTTCGGCCCTCTGGGACGACAGAGAGGTCTAGATCAATTTAGTGTCAAACTTCTCGAAAGCTGATGACAAGAAAATGAGTAAACCACTTCTTTACAGTTACACATGCACTGTACTTCATACCCAGAATGAATATGTTACGTAATCACTTCTGAGTGAATCTCAAACAAATGTTGAAGGCAATGTGCACTGTATTGTACAAGGGGTCTTAAGAGGATATACGTGCTGACAAGAACAGAGCACAAACAAAAACACACCCTTCCAGGCTGAATGAGGTTGTCCAGACCAACGAGGTCTCGCTCCAGTTCAGTCATCTTGATGTGGTTCTCCTGTTGAGAAAACAGGTGGAGCAACAGGCATTGACATAACACAAAAGCAGAGTCACCTATGGCAGCCTAAGGAGACTGGTTTGTTTATCAGTTGACTCGTAAAGAGCACATGATAAGTTTTCATCAATTACTGCTCTAGTGCAATGTAGCCATTAAAATTACCAATCAGCCACTCTTAGCAATGCTGCGGTGACAACAAAAAATCATCCCACAATAAGTTTATGACTAAACTTTACCGAAGGAAAACCTTGAAGACAGCATATTAAATGCACTTATTTACTCCTTGAATGATAATATTGTGTACCTTGCAGTTATGTCTGTTTCCACTTTTTTTAATGTAGCCCTGTGCTATGCAATTACTTTCCCTTTCTTGTCATGTATATCTTGCATTTTCTTACAATAATGTCCTTGCTCGTGCCCAACTCGATGCCCTTGGGCTCTGTAAGGTGTTCTGAATAAATAAATAAAACAATAAATAAATAAATAAATAAATAAATAATAAATAAATAAATAAATAAATAAATAAATAAATAAATAGACTATGTGTATGTGTAAGCTTCAAAATATAGTTAAGAACATTTAATTTTTTCTAGACTAATGAATGTACATCAACACAAAGCAGACTTGTTTTTCCATGCAATTTACTATGTAAGAGTGTGCCTCACAATATCTTTGAAACCATGTATCAAATATAACGCCAGCATTCTTCTCCCCAAAGTACTAGGCTTGACTACCAAACATTTGAAGTGTGCAAGGAAGTGCATTCCCATGCTTTATATAGTGTACACTGCTTATAACATAAGTTGCCGGAGTCATGAATATCTGCACTATAAGCGGTACTGCACTATAACCAAAACAGTGATTTTCAAGCCCTGCACTTATGCAAAACATGTAGACCAAGCAGCCACGCGTATCCAAGAATCGAAGCGTGCGACTGGGAGTTTTGCATCCGTTTAAGTTTACGAACATTGAAAGGTTAATGTCCAAGTACCCATGATCTTCGCATTAAGCAGACAAAGTAATATTAAAAAAAATGTCTCAGTTTCGCCCGAAAGGCGAAGCAATTGCGATAGCAAATTGGTAGAGAGCTATAAGAAGTAGAGATAGTAGTTTTATCGGCTGCATAAACTTGACACATTCGCTTACTACCTGAATTAACAAGCGTGGTGTCAACGCGCACAAGCAAACATGAATCGACTATGACCGCAGACAACCACTGTCAAAACGCGGGCGTGGGGAAACGCAGCGGCCGCAGCGAGCGAAGGTGCATGCAGTCTATAGCTCTATCGCTTCAACGGAAACTGAGCAGCGTAAGCACAACGCATACAAAGGTCAGAGCCGTGTGGAGATGGCTTTCAAGATACGGTGCGTGCGACAACACCGATAGCTGGCACAGGCGCAAACGCATTTGTTGGCAGAGTAGAAGCCGCGAGGATGGGTCCATGAGTTATCTCGGGTGTCACAATGAAAACAAAACCTTTGTGACCATTTCTGTGACCATTTCTCTATGACTTTCAGTGCATCCATATCAGCAAGCACAGCTAAAACAAAGAGATGGTAAAAGGTGAAGAGCACTGACCAGTCTATGCAGGGCCTCCTTGTGGCATGTGGTGAATCTCCTGAGCTGCTGCAGCATTTCTGTTTGGGCCAAACGGGCATATGTCAATGCGCACAGAAAAAAAGCACATGGCTTACCTTGGCTAGCAGCAATGTCAGCATGGCTTTGTGGATAACAGCTGTGCAACCCTAAAGAAAAGCAGGCTTACAGTAAGACATCTTCTAGCACATAGCACTCCGTAGTTTGCTAAATAGTAGACAAATATGTCAGAGTAACTCTGGCATGAGTGTTCGAATAAAATCACCATTAAACACATAGAATTGACGATAAGCTTTGTTTACAGGCAGAGTTTAAGCTCCCAGCTCTAAATCTAGCGTTCATACCAAATTCTTTGTGGTCCTATCTATTTCTAGTATTTTGCACATTATCTATAGTAAAACCTTGTTATAATGAAGTTAAAGGGGGAGCCGCAATTACTTCATTATATCCATCACTTCAGTATATCTATTATTGACTTTTACTGCAATATATGACCAATGGGGACCACAACTTTAAACGTGCATAGAAGACGGCCTTGTGGCCTGCGGAACCGCTACAGGGTCACGCATGCGATGAAATTTTAATAAACTGGCAAAAGAATCTTCGGCGTGCGCAGCACACGACTTTTTAGCACCTGATGCGAGTGCCTTCACGATAGCTGTGTTCTGTTCCAATGTGATGTTCTTTTATTTCTGCTTTCCAGTTGGCTCATCTATAGCGTCGTGGAACCAGCAAAATGGTGACGCAGTCGAAGAAAACAGCAATGCAAACGAAGTTTGTCGTGGTCGAGCAGCACAAGGCACACAAAACAATGCGCTGACGACACACTTGATCCAGGCTGATCTGCTGCTCTCACGTTGCTCTGCTGTGTGAATAAGGATTCCAACGAACTTCACCATGCCGGCTTAGCTTGGCCGACTCATGGCCTCCGAGAATGCACCAGCACCGGTGCACTCTCGAAAACAACGCCTACCTGCACTAGCCTGTGCGATGCGCCAGTAAGAGAGAGAAGTGTGATGGCGAGAATGAGCTGCTGCTTATGCTACACACTGTGATGAGAAAGACCAGTGTTGCTTGAGGGAATATTTAACGAGGTATGTGGGAGTTTTTAAGTTCTGCACTGAACGTTTGCCAAACCCTGCAGATAGCTATATATTCGGCGTGCAATGGTCGGGTATTCTTTGGTTCAGGAAACAAATCTGGTTCGTTACATTCATTGGCAACAAAATTTTACTTAGTTAAAACGAGGTTTTAAATATATGTATCTCTACAAAAATTTCAAGGAAAATTTTACTTATTTCATTCAATCCTGTTCCACTATACAGTGTAGTCTGCTTATAACGTAAGTCGCCGGAGTCGCGAATATCCGCACTATAACTAAAACAACTATTTTATTGGGATAATGGACACTCGAGGCGCATTTCTTCCATTGCTGTCACCGTGCTCTAGGTTCCGTATTCACTTACTAAATAAATTAAAAAGCACGGTGTCACACACACACAAGCAAACATGAACACATCTCGCTCGCTGACTGCGGAAACGAACTGTCAGAACGCTCGAGTGACGAAGCGCGGCGAGCAATTGACCTTCGTGCTATCATGCCTCTCGCTTCAACGCGACCTATAAGCGGCGAAAACACGGCGCGCGGTGGACTTTTTCTGTCGCAGATTGCTTTCAAGATAGGGCCAAGGCGATCGTATCGCCGAAGTGGATCGTCGCAGATTACGTCCTGCTTCGGTCCATTGAAACCGTTCCGCATTGCTTTGCTGGCGAAAATCCTCTCCTTCTGTTTGCGCCAGTCCTGAACGCAAGTTTTGGATTCTCCGAACGCCCGTGATGTGGCCCAATTTCCGTCCGTCTCCGCACACATGATCACTTTCCTTTTAAATGCGGCATCATGATGGACTCGGTACTTCATGCTGATAGAGCAGACGCAGAGAACGTGAAGAAGACGGTAGACTATTGCCTAAGCACGTGTACTGCAGCACATGGAGGAAGCTACGGTAGCTAGGCTCGAGAGCAACTAGGCTCCATGGTAGCTCGACGCGCGTGCGAGGCGGCCATCTTGAAATGCCGACGGCTATATGGTAATGCAGATTTAGGGTCGTACTCGATTCTAACGCGCACGCAATTTTTGGACCTGTTTTATCGGAAAAAAAGTGCGCGTTAGATTCGAGTAAATATGGTATTTGTGGCTTGAGGGGAGCGTTTGCCATCTAGGTTGACTGCCGAACTTCCAGGCAGCCGCACTGTAACCGGTTTTGCGTGTCTTGCAACTGTACTATAAGTGATACGCATTTACATTGAGTGCTATGGGAGAATTAACGGGAGTCTGAAAAGACCGTATTATATCCGGTCCTGCACTATAAGCGGTTACGTTATAAGTAGTCTATACTGTAACGTGGTTCGACAGTATTTAATCTATTCAAAAGAACACTCTATATAACGGCAAGGGAACAAGAATTCAGGATCACCAGTCAGCCTCTAGAGTCTGTAAAGGAGTATGTTTATCTAGATCAATTACTCACAGGGGACCCTGATCACGAGGAAGAAATTTACAGAAGAATAAAATTGGGTTGGAGTGCATACGGCAGGCATTGCCAAATCCTCACTGGGAGCTTACCACTGTCGTTGAAAAGAAAAGTATACAATCATTGCATTCTACCGGTGCTAACATATGGGGCAGAAACTTGGAGGTTAACAAAGAACCTCGAGAACAAGTTAAAAACCGCACAAAGAGCAATGGAACGAAAAATCTTAGGAGTAACTTTAAGAGACAGAAAGAGAGCGGTGTGGATCAGAGAACAAACGGGGATAAATGATATTCTAGTTGACATTAAGCGGAAGAAATGGAGCTGGGCAGGCCATGTAATGCGTAGGATGGATAACAGGTGGATCATTAGGGTTACAGAATGGATACCAAGAGCAGGGAAGTGCAGTCAAGGACGGCCGAAAACCAGGTGGGATGATGAAGTTAAAAAATTCGCAGGCGCAAGTTGGAATACGCTAGCGCAAGACAGGGGTAATTGGAGATCACAGGGAGAGGCCTTTGTCCTGCAGTGGACATAAATATAGGCTGATGATGACGATGATATAACGATAATGTGCCAACTATCAAAATGGAACCAGAACTTAATTTATTTTAGGGGAAGAGTTACGCATCTATGCCAGCTAAAAATGTATTTTTCATTCATTGAAGTTCAAGCCATCGAAAGTTTCCCCTTGCAGAAAAAAATATTATGCAGATCCCACAAAACACAAGTGATGAAACCTTGCTGCAAGAAAACGGTTTAAGGTAGCAAATTAGTGATAACTTATTGTTGTATGTACATATTAACATATTGTGTATAAAGTTTTAACATATTATGTATAACCCGTGTGCAAATTTAT
Source organism: Dermacentor silvarum (assembly GCF_013339745.2). NCBI lineage: Eukaryota > Metazoa > Arthropoda > Arachnida > Ixodida > Ixodidae > Dermacentor > Dermacentor silvarum. The sequence continues at coordinate 245,780,265 of NC_051155.1, read as the reverse complement.
TTATTTCATGTACCTTGTGTGTGCTTATTTCATGTAGTTTTATTTCTTGTATATATTTCATGTTTGAGTTATAGTACTTCATGTTTCCACTGTAATCAATGTATTAATAGTAGTATTTCAAGCGCTAGCGCTGCATTTTGCATGCACGAGTTTGTGTCTCCCCCCCCCCCGTAATACCCTCGCATGAGGGCCCTTAGGGGTATTGTAAATAAATAAATAAATAAATAAATAAATAAATAAATAAATAAATAAATAATGCCTTGGCTTGTGTGTACGTCCTTTCCGCTGTTAGGATTTACTAAGGGGCCACCAGAGGCAGAATGATGCATAACCTCTAAGCACCTGATCTTATACAGCACTATTGTAACGTGAACCTACCCAAAGTCGTGTAGAACAATGACACATTAGTGCAAAGCGACCGATAAAACAACCACACATACACAAGCGGCGCTGAACTAGACATATTGTATTCTGTGCACATAAGAGAATGAGGGAGAGAACACTTTATGCCACTCTCCAACACTTTCCTACAACTGGTTTTGGGGGTGCGGTGCAAAAGCTGCTGCTGAGGGAACACCTATGCCCCCTTGAGTGCAAGGCATGAATACATCTTGCTCAAAAAAGCAAATAATTTCGTTAAAAAAAAAAAAAAGAGGATAGCATGTTGCTTAAAAATTCATTATTTATATAAGTGTATATCAACTTTTACGACCCTGTGGAATCGAATCTGGGCTTTCTTATGCAAAGCTTTGTGAGCAGTAATTTGACTTCTGCTTTAAATAAACAATATTTGTACGTGGGACGAGTGCCATTCAGTCAGAATACTAGTTTAGTGCAGTCGCCAACCCATTCTTAAAACATGGAAAGGAGTGTGAATATGAAAATAATCATGCAGTTTGAGAAACCCAACAAAGGGATATAAAGTTATGACATTAATAGTATTATGGTAATTCTATAGCAGTGACTAAACAAAAAGGCATGCTTTCTCACTGCTCACATAGTGGTAAAGTATGTAGTACATATGCATTAAAATTTACCCCCCAAAATGGGAGTTTCAATCTGTGCGATTCATTACATATTTTACAATCCTTCCCAGGTATTATAAATGGATTGGCATATTCCAAACACATATTCCAACTGAAGAACACTATTCTGCATATATTGGCCGTTTAAAGCACCAGTTAAAGGCACAGATTAATAATAATGCAAGGTGTATGTCAGCATGAGCGGGTCTAGTAGCGATCATCTGACTGCATCATCACTGACATCTACATGTACTAGAAGTAGCCCTTAGTTGCCATCATATACAGCCTTTGCAGTGGGGTATCTTAGTCAGAATGAAAAGAAAGAAAGAAGAAAGAAGTCCTAATGTCCAAAATAGCGTGAACATACTTTCAAACAGGGCGCAGTAGTGGAATATTCGGTGCACTGGACGCAGGAGGAACAGCGACAAGGGCAGGTAGCAGTCTCGCAGCAGCTCAAACTCTCGGCACAACTGCTCACAGTGTGGTCCTGTGTACAAGCGCTCCAGAATGTGGGGCAGCATCTCCAGGTACCGCTCATCCAGCTGCACACAGCGTAGTACCAGATTAGACCAAAAAAAGCTCCATCACATCGCTGTTGACCCTCTCCTGCTGGGTCACTGTGCTTGCATGGCAGGAAGAACAAATGGCTCAGGATGTGTGGATTCTCCTGCACCTTAACCTCAGTGCCCTTAACCCTATTGCAGAAGCTGTCATCATCCAACAGTAGTACTTGGTTTTCTCAAACCTGCCAAAACAGCGGTATTTGAAAGAACAATTAATTCGTAAATTCAATATCTTATTATCATTAAGGGGAGATGCTACTCGGAAGAACTTTTCTTTAAATATTTTTGAAAGCTCAATGAAACTTTCACCATTTACAGAGTTTGAGCTCCTCTTTTCAAATCTGCTTTTAGTTTTTTGATAGCTCATTTGGTTAATATTTTGCACACCATGCATTTGTAAAAAGAATGCATTTTTATGCAAGCTTAGGCGATAACAGTGAGCACAAGAAACAAAAAAAATTACTCATATTTTCCCCTATAAATAGTAGAATTCAACAGAGGGAAAAAAATATTGTGCAACATTTGTGTTTTAGTCTAGAAAAAATTCCAACGCAGAGTTTCAGTTTCACCATTCTCAATGAAGAATCTTTTGAAATTATCTTACTGAAAATATTTGTGGAAAGCTCTGAAAGTTGTTTCTTTGAATTCAGGACATGTTAAAGCATAAGCATGCCAAATTTCATTATGATCAGACTACATAAGGTACAAGAATTTTAGTGCCCAAACTCTAAAAATGCTACAAAATGATGAACTGGGAAAAACACGTTTGAAAGTTTAAAGAACATGTTGCGACGCTAGACTTCGGCAAGGAAAGGATTTTCTTTTCGTATTTTCAGCAAAAATGCAGCGCTGCCGATGTGGGCTTTGGAAGAAGAGGGTCAGGCCAACATCCCCACGAAAATTCAAGAGCAAGCAATGCCGCGGAGTGAAATGCTGCGCAAGCGAAATTTGGGTAAATTTGCACTTTCACGAGCCACGGCAAGTGCTTTTTGCATTTTTTGCTAACTTCGAGTTGATTTTCAGCTTTGATTCTTCAATACATAAAGGAGGAGGCTTGGAGGAATACAAAACAGCAAAGCACAAAATAAATTTGTTTTTGTTTTTTTAAATTGCGGTTTTTCGACCCGGATCTGCCCTTAAGGTGTGACCTTACATGTAAAAATTTTACAGTAAGGCTATACAGTAAATCAAAAGCACCAAGTCACTGCTTGACCCACAAAGGCCAACTCACCTCCAACAAGTGCAAGTAGTCCAGCATGAGCGCACCAATGCCTTGAGCAGTGGAAGAAACTGGCTTGCTGTCCCTGCAAGATACAGCAGCTGAATATACATGTAAAAAAGAAAGCGCAACCAAGAAATTTCACATCAAACGGTAGTCAAGCCTTGTCAGGTAACGATATGCTAGAGTTCACAAAAATGGATGCTCTACTTGAGAAATGCAATGAGAATGTGACTACCGTATTATAAAAGCTAGCTGAAAGTTTTTACAGGTGTGACAAAGTTTTTAGAGCTGTGACAGCTGTGTGTTACAAGTAGATACTCCAACTTCTACTCTGCGTGACCTATGAGGACCCAGCAAAAGAAGCTGATGCAAAGTGTATTGTGATAGACATAGGGAAGTCACCCGCATGATCAAGCATTAATGGCTACTTTGCACAATAGTTTGCAGCTATCCTGGGTATGTATCATAAATATGATTCTGTAATGCAACCCTAAGGCGTGGAACAACCTTAAGGGGCAACTCGAGCAATATTAAGGTACGCTGATCTCAAAATGAAGTTTGTGTGGCATGTTGTTCCGGGCAGTTTGTTCATCTGTGAGAAACCATATGACAATGAAGTTTGTATGGCATGTTGTTCCAGGCACTTTGCTCATCTGTGAGAAACCATATGACAGAGTGTTGTGTAGTTTTTCCACAAATTAATGTAAAATATTCGCATGTGTATTTCTAATCCATGCCCCTGATTAGCTCATTTGCTACACTACTTGATAATAGCAGTGGGGTTACTTTTCTGGTCTATGTAAGTGAAACAATGGTGCAAGTGCTTGACAAAAAGAAACTGCTGCAAATTTTATTCTTCATATTACTATGCAGCTATTGCAGTTGCTGAAATAGTGGAGGTTGTATTGTCCTGAAGACTGCACAAACAGTATAGCAAAGCTACCCTATAAACAAGGCTCGAAATAAGTGGACTATTGTGGTCCAGCAGGTAAAGGTTCTCAAGAAAAAGTTCTTATGTGCTCTGTAATTAAATAAAGTATTATTTTTATTTATTTATTTAGAAAACACCTTACAGGCCCTGTCGGGCGTAAGGGGGGCAATGTAACAATGAGCTGTTGAGTACAATAGAAACTCAAAAATAAATCTAACACAACTATACAGTGGCTCAACTAAAAAACAAAAGCCGGATAATGTAAGATTAACATTTGATATCCACTAGCCCTGCCAAAGCTAAGGTGAAAAATTGGAGTTTGCTTAAGCTTCGCCTTTAGAGTGGAACGCGATAGCGTTATCGGGCCCCGTTCGCATCGCATTTTTGTTTGTGAGCGTCACCGCAACACAGAACGTGGGAAAGCCAGCTTACAAGGACCAAGCTTACACCGATCCCTTTAAGCCCGACCCTCATGAAGCGAACTTCCCCGACGATGTTCGCGCGTCAAAAAGTGTAGCGAGACGCGCCGCCGTGTTTTCGCCTCACCGCCCCTCATGCGACGATCCAGCGGCGAACGCCGCCGAGCCGCTATCAATGTGGCCAGCCGTGCAGCAGGATATTACTGTTTTTTAAATGTAACCCACAGTAAGATTTAGCATGCTGCGACACTTAATAACGTCATAACTTAGTGTTTTATAATTTTTCTTGAGTTATTTCTTCTACAACATACGCGGTTCCATTACGCTTTGAATTTCGCATACATAGGGCAACCAAGTAATTCTATGTGTGTGTGCGTCAGGAAAGTGCCAGAGGCAGCGCAATGGAAGCCAGGAGTGCATTGTATTTTTACTTCCCATGTCCGCCGATCTGCAGCGAAACAGACAAGCAGTACAAGCTATCTACCATAGCCCCCGAAAGCTTCCCATCTCAGAGGCCATATGTCGTCGTCGCACCTATCTCCCAACTTTACCGACAGGTGGCGCTCGCATCTCAATGAAAATTTCTCTCGCTAGGCTTAGGCGCGTTCGAAACGAGAAGCGATCTCGAAAATTCCTCAAGATTAGCCATAACACTCTCTCGTCGAAGCGGCATGAGACTAAGCAAAAGCCGGTTGCGCAGTCAGTTGCTACGAACGAAGTGAATTCTACAAAAACAACGCCAAATTCAGTTCGAAGCGGGCGACCGGGACCGCCGCCATGTTTTACATAAGCTCAATCCCATGATGCAACGGCCGGAAGTGCTGCCTCCTGATTGGATCGGGCTTGTCGCCGCACGCTGGACGCTTCCGGCGGCGGGCGAAAATATCTATCCCCTCCAAATCGGTGGCGCGGGTCGCGATTTTTGACGCCGACCGAAGAGCGGCCGCCGTCGGACGAAGTTCGCCGCTTGGACGCCGGAAATTCGTTCTATGAGGGTCGGGCTTTAAAGCCGGTTTCACTTTTAAACAGAAATGCATTGCTGGGAATATGTTTTTCCAGGGGCAATATAAGTCGTCTTATATTAAAATGTGAAGGCCCTAGCACCTTTGTTTATTATTTTATTAATTGTTTGCTATTGCCCCGACGCATGCACGTGTCCAAAATGCATTAGGAAGGCGAATCACGTTAAAACAGCAGCAGTAGCGATAATGTTATGCCAAACCAAAATGTACTGGGTTATCCTCTTACATGACCCATACTGCCTCAGGAAGTTTGCATTGCTGCAGAAACCTTCACACAGGCAGATTACAGCCATACCATGCAATAGGATGTTCATGAAATGGCACCCCAAGTGCAAGTGTTCCCAGCTTCACACCAATACACATGTGGAACAGTGCACCCTTATATCACTGAGGTGTTGGTAAAAAGCATTGCCACATAGCCACTGGCCTGGAGAACATACCAGGATGTCTTTTCTCAAAAGTGGTGCCAGTGTGCCGAAAGTAGGATAGTGCAGCTGAATGCTGTAGGTAAAAAGATGTTTTTGGGGCTGAGTGTGCATCATATGAACACAAGTGGATACAACTTTAGAGATACTTGTAATCTTTGTCACGGCTACTAAAGTGGTTCATTGCCAAATCACCTGTAGCCCCACTGCAGAGTGCAAAGTAGAATTGTAGAGCAATGTGTAGTTGGTAGGATGCCATATTCTCACCATGTCGCAAATCAGTGCTGCAGAAATCCATAAGGTGTACTACGTTAGTGCACTAGATATGATAGTATTGCAACAAGATGCAGTTCGACTAACTTATGCATCACCTGTGCAATTAAAATGGAATAAATTTTATTGTGACAATACTGAGAGTCACAGTGAGTGCTTGACAAGCATTTGCGAGAAAGCAAAGGTTTCAATTTGTTGTTGTGAGCACTAGCTGTGTCTTTGGATCTTTAGCAGATAATGTGTGATATTTGTTAGACTTTTTCATGGTGACTATTTTATAGTGTACGGCTAAACCAGGCAGAATACAATGTCGAATTAATGAATTAGGTAGTTTCCTTTAAGGTGGGAGGCCACATTCAAAAGTCAATTTTCTAGCACAAGATTGATTTTTTTTTTACATTTTATGTATGCCCAAACATTCAGAAACATGTTGCAAATAAAATTATCTTCCTATCATCATTAGTATGGGAGTTACAGTGAGTTTTCCAACCCATATACTCGTATTGCAAAACTGAAACCACATTGCATTGGTTCCGAAAATCAGTGCTATTTCTTTGATATAAATATTAATCAAAATACTTTTTTCATGTTGCATACAGGCAGCCACACCAATTAAAGACTTTAGTGCATATCATGGGGGTCCCAGCTATAAACCTGGTGCATTTTAGGCCTCTATGTGTTGTTTTTGACATCACATGGTTTGAAACATTTGTATACGTTTTTTTTTTCTTCAAAACTAGATCTTGCTACACAAGTTGTGGTTATTGGCGTTCAAGAATGGCACTGCTATAGTAAAACCTCGTTAATTCGGATTTCACGGGACCGAAAAAATGTCCGAATTAACCGAATGTCGAATTGTCGAGGGTATCAAGGAAACAGTGTTTGCACACAATTTGTATTAACTTTGAAGAAATAAACTTGAAACTTGAAAGAATAAACAAATGGTTTCTATGTCAACACGCTTTTATTTATTGAATGAATCAGCAAAACACTGTTTCTATTTTGCACCAAAGCAGTGCGGAAACTGCAATTCCCATCATCTCTTGACTGATTAGCCCTGGCAGCGGTGAAGAATTCGCTACTTGTTTCACAGCGCGGCTGCAGCACGCGTCTTCATCTGAGACGCGCTTTGAACTACCGGGCACAATTATTTTTTCCCAATTATTTTTTCGCCAGTGTCGCCAAGTCGCCGCCCATCGCGACGCGACGTAGATGGCGCTCGTCATCCTTGACAGCTTTGCACTGAGTAAAAACGAAACTATTGTGTACTGCAACCGCGGCCACTGTCGACGAGATCATGGACGGCGCGCGGCCGACGCACGTACTTAGTCAAAATGGAACTACCATCTGCTGCAGCTGCGGATGAAACCGTGGTCGCTATCGACGCAATCATGGATGGCGTCTACGCAGTCAAGAAGGCATGCGGCCAATGCGGTGCTACGCGCGGCGGTAAACGCAAAAATGAAGCTTTTAAAGGCACAAACAGGCACAAAGCGTTCCGCCATTGCTGTCACGTACGATTTTCACTGATGACTATGGCGATGCAAACTCCGTCGCTTTGTTTCGATGGACGCTAACACCGTTCTGGCTCTATTGCGTCGCCAATTTGCGGCACTCTGCCAGCCCAGCACTTTCTTTCTTGTTTTCCTTTCTTGTTTCGGAGGGCGGCGCGGCATAGAGCTAAGGGCGCCGTCCATTCGTGTTCGGAGGGGTGGAAGGGCAACGGGAGAGAGGCGCGCGAGGCTGGCGATGCGGAGAAGGATGGAAAACCGCGCGCGGTGGTGCCTTTTCAAGGAGTTTGCATTCCATTCCCTTTCCGCACGGACACCCAGTAGCCAGACTTCATCGTTATAACCGATAATGCGGCATGTGGGCATTGTAGTAAGAGGGTTATTTCACCATAGAAAACAAAAGTTGACGGTGCAGGAGCTTCTCATTGTTATAACCGATATATTGTTAAAACTGGTATCGTTATAAGTGGGTTCGACTGTATTAAAAAATTATTGCTGGCTCATTGTACTTACTCAACCAGTTGTAAACCATTGTACAAGAATGAACTTCTTTATTTCATAAATAAATGAGAAATTGGTATTATATGCTTCGTAACATTGCATCATAATGTAGTGCAAATCTATGCTCGTCACTGTCACTAGGTATGCGCTGAACTCGTACTGATGGCCATTTGTAGCAAACTCTGGCATTCAACTGTAAAAATTTATGAAGAACCAATTCCAATTGCTGTCAAAGAATGTATTTAGCATGCTTTCAGAAGTGTTTATTTGTGCCACTATGTGTCATGGGTGATGTTATCAGTTTTATAGTTTTTTTTATTTATTCTTTCTTTTTGTACTTCTTTTTTTCTCATTTCTCTCTCTGAACTTGTGAATGTGCCGAGTAGACAGTACAGCGACTGCCATGTCCAGCCCACAAGCGATTTACGCTTCTGTGGGCACGAATACTACTTTGTATTTTTATGGAATAAATGTGACTGTGTTATGTGTGCACGCACGCATGTGTGTGTGTGGGCATGATGGGTGGATCACTCATTCATTTAGTGTGCCGGTGCTGCACAGTGTTCTGAATTGGTCCTTGAGGAAGTGGAGCTATAAGTAGTACTGGTTGTCTTCCGCGTTTGGGTCTGGTCAGACTCTGCGTTACCTTCGGGGTCAGCCCACGAAAATGGTTAGACAGTCACGCAAAACTGGGGTAAGCTTACAGAGAATGCCATATGCTAAAACAAAACTGGACTACGGAGTGAGCCGAATTGAAACAGTTGAGGAAAAGTCCGAACGTTCGAACCACTAAGGCCCCGTGTTACCAAGCGATCACAAACACAAATGCGAGTGCCTAGTTTTTGTGCAAGAAGCTACACTTCTAAAAGGTTCACACCTATATTTCTGATTGCTGCCATCTCACACAGCATTACAGAATGCCTGTAACTCAGAGACAGCCAGAAATGCAATAAAGTAGGGAACTTACAAACGCCGACAAAAGAAGGCCGAATGTTATGCACTATCGCGCCATGTTACGATATGGTCACGAACATGAATTGGAATGATTCACATGCATAAGGAATGCCAAGGCGTTCAAAGGATGATTATGCATCCGATTTTTATTGCTTCTTTTGTACGTCATTTTAGTGTTCATGTAGCTAGGACAGGCATAAAAATAGTTTAAAAAATAAAGCTTGAAAAGAATACGATGAGTGCGCATGCTACCGCCTCGATGGAAAATTCACAGGCACTGGGCCCTGGAGGAGAAAGCCTGAACTAGCAACACTGAAAAATAAGTATGTTACCAAACGGCTGCTCGGAGCGTTGGTAAAAAGATACCAGCCTGTGGGTGTCCGAGGCTGCGTAGAACACAGTATGTTACCAAATGGCAGTGCCGCCCCAAAGAAGGGGTCCATAGAGGATGGCAGAAAACTAGGTGGGGTGATGAAGTTAGGAAATTTGCAGGCGCAAGTTGGAATGAGCTAAGCGCAAGACAGGGGGGGGTAATTGGAGATGGCAGAGAAAGGCCTTCGTCCTGCAGTGGACATAAATATAGGATGATGATGATGATTTTTTTTAGTTCATTGCATAAGTCCTACACTTAGCTACATAAATGCCAAAGCTTTACTCAATTCAGCAATTCATTAGTTACTTACCATTGACGAAGCGACTAGGATGTTTAACTCTTTCACTACCATGGGGAAAATAGGTGTTTTTTTCTTCTGAAGGAACTACTGCCCTCAATATTTTATGTAATACATTAACAAAGAGCAGAATGAATGCACTTTTCATGCATAAATGTTTTTATTAACGCGATTTATATCATAAAGAAGATATAAATTGCTAAAATCAAGATTACGGGATAAAATTAAACAACATTTGTAAAGACACGCTTGTATCTACTAAGAAAAAATTTTTACGAAAATTATCACATATAGAAAATGTATTGCTCTCGAATAGGCACTATCTCCGAAAAAATCAAAATTTTTCATTAAACAGGTATTCCGCTAGAAAAAGTTAAATGCAAGCACTACAGTTGGGCATGCCGGGCTGCAGCCACCGATGTTCTGGGCTGGTTTGTGTCGTCGCCACTTTCAGACTCTAAGTCCGACGAAACGTCAGTGTCCTTCGGCTTGCTGCTATTCGATGCATCGATAAGATCAGCCGCAAAAAAAACTTGCAATGGAAGGTTCGTGTGCATGGAGACCGAAGCATGATACATTTTCGTGAACAAAATTGATTTTCGTAAAACTTGACACGACATTCGTAAAACGGGCCCAAATTCGTAAACTTTACGAGAGATTCGAGAGAGTTGGCAGGTACGCAGATGCCCCAGCTATTATGCACTAAGTTTATAAAAAAAATGAAAACTTTCTATGCAGATGAAACCAATGGCATGCCATTAGCAGCAATCTGAAGAAGTGTCTCATTTTTTAATGGGTCTTTCCCAATGAATTAATTCGAAATCACTTCTTCACAAACATATTAATTATTACTTCTATGGCAGTTATGTCACCATAAGAAGTTCGAAAACATCAATTTCAATTGTTTGCGACATGCTCTCTTTTGCGTGACTCTTTTTTTAATGTGTTAACGAAATCGTGGAACGCTCGAGAACCAGCCCAAAACTGCAGCAGTTCAATTTTGTGTTCATTCAGTCTTGCTTTTGTTTTAAGTAATTATGCTCACATATGCCATGGTACTAATGAAAGATGAAGCTGCTGAGAAGGGACAGACACAATTAGAGAATTAGGTAGTGTATCATTTCAATATGGTTCGCGGAGCACAGTAGCACAGCTTCGCGACTCGACCGTTACTGCACTGTGCTTCCTCACCTAATTAATGCGGCAGTGATATACCACGGCCGCAGTTTACATAAATGAAGGCAAGAAAGCAATTAAAATCACCAAGAGGCCATTTGCTGTTCAAGTTCATGAAGCAGACCACAGTGCAGCTTGTAGATGGGTGCGAGCAGTGAGAAAAGTGAGGCTGTTTCAGATGAGCCAAGTTTCTCAGACCATTCCCGAAAGGCCTGCGAAAAAAAAAGAGCACACAGATCCAAATACTGATTACAGGCAAATCTCAAATATCAAGTCTCCATTTTGCCACTCATCTTCTCGAGCAGCCCATAGCAGACAGCCCATGCTGCTTTAATTAGGAGACTGATGGATTTTTTTTTTTTAAAGTGAAATACAACTTTCTCAAGCTTTGCACCTTGAGCAGTTTCTACAACTAGTCTTCAAAATCAATGCTTTCCAAATTTTAGTTAGATAAGAGCAGCACTTAAATCTTCACAGTGAGACCCTTTTCAAGAAATTGTCATTTGTTAACTGGAAAAGATAAGACAGAGCACTCGAATCTTCACAGTGGGATAATTTTCAAGAAATTGTCATTTGTTAACTGGAAAAGATAAGACAAGCTCTAGACAGTAAAGGAATAAATGTGACCCAAAGGAAGGTGAGCCCGTTTCATTCTTGTCTAGAGTCACTTTAACGAAAACAAGGTAAACTAATGACTTGACTTAATGTAGAAACTAATTCAGCCGAGAGTTGTGCTTGGCAATAGAAAAGGGGGTGGGGGGATACCTGAAGAGTAGAGAAAGTGGCCTTCAATCAGACAAGTGCCTTCAGCCAGAACCAAAGCCTAAATTGCATAATACTTCCCGATTTCTCCACAATTATTAACAAAAAATAATGAATATTTACTCCCCAAATTGTTATATAAATTTTGTCTATGCAAATATAACTCCCTTCTATCTCAATAAATTTTATTGTTTTACAGCACATATGGTTGCATGAGAACATTCCTTTTATAAAAATTATTCATGTTTCAATGCATTTTCTTTTTTCATTCTTGTAGGAAGCATTCCTATTCAATTCTTGTAGGTTTCATAGCTGAAAAATACTATAAACAAGCTACAACACGAGTTTTCTCAAGCAGCCCCCTATCAGCAGCTTTGTGCGAAACATGGCCTGGCTTGCTTCAGCATAGTTTCCGATGGTACACAATATGTGCTCTAGAAGGCGCCATGAGTTGACCAGACACGAGGCACATTAAAAACCATGCAACAAGAATGCAGAGCCTACAGCACAGATAAATGCACGCAAGAGCCTATGTTCACATGTGTCGATATCTTCAATGTCAGTCGGTGATGTTCAGTAAGATTAAATTGCGAGAATGCAACACTTGATGTGCATGCAAGAGTCTTGTACAGTGTTTTGTTGGATGACACTACTAGCTAGCCATGTAACATAGCTGAGCCAAGCTTATGTGGCTCCACTAGCACATACTGTAACAAATACAAGCAGTTATTACACATTTTTGGGAATGTAGAAGACACAAACAACTTTTTTGAGCATGCATTATTGCAAAAAATATTATTACGTATTCCTTGGACTAGCATATTGTGTTGTAGACACCCGAATCAAATTTCCGTAAACAATCAGGCAAAGCATAAAATACCATATTTATTAGAATATGAGGCAAGGATTTTCCCTAAAATCTTTAGCCTTGAAGTCACCCCCCCCCCCCACTTTATAAACGAATTTTGCCTTTAGGTGTGGCTTCAAGGCAGAGTGAATTTCGCTGTGTAGTGTGGCTTCCCGGCAGCGCGACTTTCGCCTTATAGTGTGGCTTTAAGGCAGCGTGTGCTGCAATGCCATGAAGCCACACTATTAGGCAAAAGTTGCATTGCCGTGAATGAAACACTTATGGCAAAAATTCACATATAACCCGCAATGTGTTAGAGCTCCCTTCCCCCATATTTCATGGTCGCCATTTTGCGTTTTGGCGGTGTTAATTCAGTATTTCAGGCAATCCCAGCCGAGTCTCATTCATCCGTCAGCTACTTTATATCACCGTATATTTTAGTGTGCATACTTAAGCTTTTTTTCTTGGGTCCTCCAACTAGCACCCTAGCCTTATAGTCGTGACTGCCTTATAACCGAATAAATACGGTAGTCTTTTAGTGCCCCTTCAAGAAGCTCTGTGGTGCTATGGTAACTTGCTGTCAATTACTGAAATTCTAAGTGCTCTATATGTGGGGCCAAGTTACAATAAGAATCAGAGTGGTGAACGGAACCAGAACTGAACTGAAAACCAGAGCTCAAACCATTATTTTTAGCTGAAGTGGAACTTAACCACACAATTATTTTTTCACTATATTAGAATTAAACCCAAACTAGAACTTATTGAAGGAATCATTCCAAACCGGTTAGACAAATGGTTCATAAAGCTCTGTAAACCAGTGTTGCCATAGTAATATTGTCTCTAGATTTAGCAACTTTCTTTTCTGTTTGACGCTTTCTTCTATTAGGTGGCCGGATACATTTTTCTCCAATGACACAGAACAAATGGCGACACTTTAGCGACTTTTAGAATGCACTTCATTCTTAAAAAGTGCAGTCACCTTGTATGCAGCTACTCGTTGTGAGGGCCAATGTAGCAGCATAGCGGACAACCAAGTGAATTGGAGCGAGTATCAAAATGTTGCAGTGTCCTAGAGGGGTATTCTGTAAGAGTCCACCTAGTGGACTGTCCACTTCGGCTGGTGCCATAGGCTGCCGCTTCACGAGCACAAAGGAGACTGGCTGGCACCTTCGCGCTCGTGAAGCGGTAGCCAATTATAGAATAAAGCACCAACTGAGCCAATGGCGAAAGCCGAAGTGGACAGTCCACTAGGTGGACTCTTACAGAATACCCCCCCCCCCCCCCCTGCTGACACGTGACCACATACTCCGTCGTGACGTCACAACACAGCAGAAACGAAACCGAAACTGGATTTAGACAACCTAATATAATACATTATTTACGGCACTCTGAGGCTTGTCACTATTTCTTCTAAGGTTTAGAGGTCTAGGACCTTGATATAATGAAAAGAAAATATGAATAGTTGAAAGTATCACGTCAGTACCCTGTTAATTTCGAGCCGTTATCGGTCCAAACTGGTTCTAACAGTTATATTTTTGCTCTGGAGCAGAATCTGAGGCAAACCAGCAAATATGAAGAAGTCTAAACCTGAACCAGAACCAGAACCAAACCTGAAAACTGTTCAGTCCAACACCCTGATATGAACTATGATGAAAGCTCACACTCAAAAACAATATGTGTTCAGCTCAGAACATTCATCACAAAATCAAAGGCAAAGCAAGGCTAGTTTCTGTAGACATACAAAAAATTTAATGAAATTTTTTTGAGAAACTAATTTTTCTGATTGATTTCTTTTACAACACAGTAGTATTATACAGGCACATGAAATGTGACAAGGACTCTCATATTTTCCAAAAATAACTCCTTACAGCTTTCTTCTGGAAGCAAAAAATTTGCAAGCTATCCAATCTTGTGCATGGGTCCCACAAGATCAATGTGTATTTCAATTTGCTTCTGACCCAGGGGTTATGTGCTAAAATCTCACTGCTCACTGGAGCCTTCCCAAGTATTCCTTCAAAAAATGTTTTGAAATGAGAAGTGCAAATATCTGAAATAGGCACTGACCATGATAACCTTAGGTCAACATTATGCCAATACATTTACTACATTACCCAATTCAAGGACAGTGTGATTGCCAAGGTAATAAATGAATGTACTGGGACTTCTGAAGGCATAATTCTAAGAATGCTTTATTTGCACAGCCATGACAATGTTTTATGCCAAGCAGTGCACAAGACAAGGCGAACCATCCCTATCTTGGCATTCGAATAGAGCCATGGTGCCACTGAGAAAAACTCACATAAACGGTTGCGCCACATTTTCCTTTAAGTTGCAGCATTGTAAGAATCTCCGTGATCAAAATGGAAAATTCACTTTCAGTTGTTAAGTTTCTTTGGTGTAGCTACTTCACTTGGTCCAGAATTTGGATTTCTGGAAGACATTGAAATACTAAATAGTACTCCAATATCACCATTATTAACTGACGTCTACCGCACAGGGCCCCTCTTTTAGTGCTTCCAAGCATCTCCAAAAGCACCACAGAAAAGTTCCTCACAAACATTGAAAACACAATGTAGTTCTAATACATTGTTGTGGTTATATTAAATTGCCATTATTCAACACTTGGCTTTTATTGCCAGAGAGGAACAGCTCGTAGGACAGCTCTAAAAACGCCCTAACTTTCTTGTTCCACATAAATGACCTTTGAGCTAATGCTAAATAAAACTTGGTTCCTTGTCCCTTGAATTCAGATCAGCCAATAAATATTAATAAATAATAAAATTAAAAATGAATAAATTAAGTATTAATATATTATCAGTTTTCTCTAAGTCAGGTAAACAAAAGGTATGACGAAAAAAATTAACATGCAAATGACCATAAATCATAAGAAAAAAACTTTGTTGTAGGCTAGCTTCACAATCATAGCTCAGAACACGAACATATATGGCAATAAGCTAGTCACTCCACATCAGTATCACGATGGCAGATGACTGATTGATAACATGTTTCGTTGCCACTTTTGTGCATAGTGTTGCTGCGATGGCTGTAAATGCTGAGAATGGGGACTGGATGCAAAAGACGGTGAAGCATATCACCTACCACCACTACCACTTCCAGGTCCTTCTTGTAGCTGCGTTCTGTCATCAGCAGCTCCTTACTAATGAAGTACTCCAGCGGGAACATCTGAAATCAGAAGGAGAGCCCCGCAACAAGCAAAATTAAGCTGTGTGATGGCTTTCCAATAAGGCCAATTCCAACACCTAACATTTCCCGAGACAGCGGTGAACATAACAAAAACTAATAAAAATTTTGATGGTACCATCTCACAAGTTCAAGAGGTATTTTTTTTGAAGTGCTGCAATACATAAAAGGTGAACTTAATGTGGTTCTGAATTCAATAAAGAGTTGCAGTTTTGCCCGAAAGGCAAAGCATTCATTGAGATAGCAAATTATTAGACAGCTATACGAACTAAAGTTAGTAGTTTTATCAGCTGCATAAACTGCTGTAAACATTCACTTCCTAACTAAATTAATAAGTATGTTGTCATGCGCGCACAGGCGAACACGAATACATCTCACTCAATGACTGCAGACATCGCTGTCATAACACTGGCGTGATCAGCAGCAAGGCGACTGCTTTTTGTGCTGCCTCTCCCTTCAACACAGACTAGGTGCAGGAGAATACAGCGCATAATATGCTATCACCTCGCAAGTTTTCCCTTGCACCTACAGCATATAGTGTGCTGTCGTGATGCTATCTCACTTGGGACTTTATACGGAACATTATGGTCTCACCGAGGGCACAAATTTGCCTAGAGTGTCTATATAATTGCCATCGCAATTAAAAAAAAAAAAAACTGAAGCAACAGATTGATGAAATACTATAGCTGAACTTTTCAAGAGTGAAACATGACCTAGGCATTAAAACCAAACTGTTGCCATGGACAGCTGTTGGGGGGATGTTGTAAATTACACTAAGAAGGTGGAAAGGGTGAAATCCTTCATGGGAATAGGTTTTACAGCAGTAAGGTTGCATTTTAAATAGCATTAATTTCAGCTTCTAGAGCAAAAAAAGGCAGTTTAAAAGGCAGTTAACAAATGTCTTTAGAACACACAATATCAAATGTTCATTTTATTAAATGATTTGCTTAAATGTCATATATCATTTTCTTCTGTGGCATAGTAAACATACCATAAAGTTCAAGAGTAGGACAGATGGAAGATTAGAAATCTAGCAGATGCAATACTTATGTGGTAGTGTTGTTGCCCAAAACGGTATGTTATCTTACATTAGTAGGTGCAGGAGTTTTGGAGCTTTGAAAATGTATGTTGCATTGCTGCTAGCTTACATCACAATAATACCACATGGTAGCAATGTGAATTGCACATTTAAATCCAAGATGGCTGGCACTAACAAGAAACCTCCACTACAGTCTTTTGTGGGCACAACTATAGTAGATTTAATAAATGATAAGTCAAGATTAAATGTTGATGTAAAAGTTAAATCCAACAAAATAGAAATGCAGCAGTGCTTGTGATCACTTTACAATACTGCCTATTATATTTAAAGAAATAATGCCCTGTCTTGTACTTTCCCATGGTGAGATATCTTAGTGCATTATCCCCACATCTAAATAAAAGCGGTTCCTCCATTTCCTAGGGCTGAATCTAGAGTGGCCAGTAGAAACCTAAACCCCAGAAATTAAAGAAAGTTTGTCTTCTAATCTCACATTCGTACAGAATAGCAAAAATATTGCCTTCAGAGTATCATGCATGAAGACATCAACCTTATTTGCACTTTTCCAAGGTTCAGCAGCTTTCGTAACACACCAAAATAGCTTCCCTGAATTTCCTTTATAAATATTCAGCTTTGATTGAAATAGGCAAATTTTGGATGAAAAGAAAAACGGGGTGGAAAATTGCACATGCAAGTAGAAACAGGAGTAAAGCACAAAGAGTAATTATGAAGGGGACATAATTAAGATAGCATTAATAAAATTAGTGGTTTCTTCAGGTAATGCCTACGTGAAATGGTTATTTTTCACCATTTCACATAGGCATAACTTTCAGGATGCCAGATAAGGGCTAGCTTGTATTTTGAAAGCTTGACTGAATACACTTCTGACAATATTTTACACTGCTTTGAAAGCTCCTTTCAATTAAATGCATGGCCAGACAAAATTAAAATGTGACTTGTGCAATCTGAAAGAGGTATTGCACCACACCGTGCACTTGTTTTTCTTGCAAAACATCACTGCTGTGCACATGTGCTACTTATTTTAAAATTTACATATAAATAAATAAATATAGTCGAACCCAGATATATCGAATCTGAAGGGGATCATGAAAAAAGTTCAATATATAGGTAATTTGAAATATAAAAGAAAAATTTTATACAGAAATTTTCAAGAGGATTTTACAGCTGTTCCATATACACAATAATTTGTTATTTGTGGGTTCAATATATCTGGGTTCAACTCTGTCCGTCTCTCTCTCTCTCTATGTGTGCATGCGTGCGTGTGTGACATCTTCAAGCTTAAGATAAGAGTACTTTTGTGCCAAAGACGCAGCTTTAGTTTAACTCATTAGTATACTTGTGCCCCTTTATGTGTCGCGTGCACGGCACAGCTATAACTACCAGAAAACTGCTTGTACTGCCACATGTCCAAAAGCCGTTGCATGGTATCGACAATGTTACTGGCACATACAAGATATAATTGGTTCTTCTAAAATAAAAAAAGGAGCTATTTATTAGCAGTGCGGTGAACCTCTCACGATTCCATTCTTGGTAATAGTTTTCTGATTTTGCAGGAACATGAATTATGAGAAGCAGTTGGGACAGGTTAGAGGCGGACATTTAAGGTGGGGGGGGGGGCACACACTGAATAATGACAACACAACAGACATTCGAATACAATCATACCATGCAACAATGCGAGAGAATTTATTTCTGCAAATGCAGCTTACAGGGGTGCTATTCAAGATACTTGTTGAAATCCACCATATTTTTGAAAACTTAAGGTCGACTCATCTGATTTGAGAGCAGGCTCTCAGTCAATCAGATTAGGCAACCTTGAGATTTACACAACATGGCGGATTTCAACAAGTGTACAGAATACAGTGAAACTTCGTTGCTACGAACACCACATTAACGAAAATATCCCCTGCTGACTGCTTATAGTTACAATGTAAAATATTTCAGTACTACGAGCTTCAGAATACCAAACTTTTCAGAATAACGATTGCAATTCAGTTTCTGTGTCATGTTAACAATGCCTTAGTACTACGAACTAATATTCCCAAATCTGGGGATTCTTAGATTTCCATGTATCCGTTATGGCAGCTGGTACAGTAGGCTAGCAGACGACAAGGCGCAGAAAGTGGATGCCGTGGCGCATGAGTTCGGAAAACCTGAGACGGCGCCGGAGGAAAAAAAATTGCAGCCATTCCACTCTGTGAATGTAGGCTACCAGCGGAACTGTAAAAGAACTACACACAGTTCAGTGAGTGAGTAACTAGGAAATTGAACGTTTATTGACAACACACAACTATGCGAACACGCACAATCGCTACTAATAGCAGCCCAACCTGTCAAGGTGCCCAAATTGAAACACGCCAAGCATCTCAAGACGCTGGCACGTAACAAGACGCTAGCCCGCAACAAATTCATAAGGGTGTTCTATGGCCCTTGTCGAAGCATGCTTCTGTGACGTAATGGTTTCAATGTCGGGATTCTGTGCTAGTGGTCCTATGTTCGAATCCTGCTGCGGTGGATGATTTCAAATATGTTTAATTATTTATTACACAGTACTTTGTTGAAAATGACGAATTTACAAAGTCGTTTAACCCTTTAGGATGCTGTGTACACAATTGTGTATGGCGAGAAAGTGCGTCAACAGCAATAGCATTGATAAAAGTAATGGTGCTTAAAGTGTGTCGCATACATCTTTAAGGTATGAGGCCAAGTGCTGGGAAAAAAAGTTTAAAAAAGAATAAACAATACAAATTATTGGTCTACATCATAAAGCACACTTTTTTAGGCCCATGTGAACCTTTTCAAATATGCATTATTTTTTTCAATATTTTAATTATTTGAAAAACTTAATTAAACGTGGGTCTCACGCCAACAGTCATAACTCTAATTTAACTCGATAAAAAAATACAATTTTTGGCAATGGTATACGGGAGGCTTTGATCTGTGCAATGAACCAAAATTACTGAGATCAAATGAATTCTCGAAGCATAGTGATGAAATAAGCAAAAACATGTGTGCTTCCATTGGGTGTGCCTTGGGGTAAAAGGCATTCATATCAAAACTTGTGGCACAATTTTACTTGTTGAGGTTAATTGCGCACCCAATAATATGAGAAATAATTGTGCCAAGTTTCACAACAAAATCTTTATTAGGGAAAACGTTAAGAATGTTCGCGTTTGAAGAAATCGCAAGAAGATGGGTTCTGAGAAAATCCACAAAAAGATCTCAAAGCGTAGTGCATGCATAAGATTATCGGGAGAGCTAAAATCCCCAACATTTGTAGCCAGTTCCGTCTTGGGTATTGCTCTTGTCTGATTTTGCTCATGTGGCACCTCGACTTTCTTTTTTTTTTTTTTTTCTAGCTTGCTTTGCAGTATTAGAGGTATTTGCAGTATGTCGCCAGGTCCGTCGCCGTGTACTGATTACCGGCAAACTTTCATTTTGTTCGTCTTTGCGCTCTAAACTTCCGCATTCAGCGGCTGCCAGTAAGAAAAAGTAATCGACAGAAAGTAAACACATCCACCAAACAATTCTCTGCTCCTTTAGCGCGCGAGCAGCCTCGAGAACGTAAACAACACGTGCAAAACATTGCACGTCCACCTGGTGAGGCGTTTATTATTTTAATTGACAAATAAAGTGTTGAAAGTGCTAGTATGGCATTCTTACACATTTGTACGTGATACGATTCTTAAATCACCAGCAAAGAACTGCAAACCATGGCATTTTTTCTGTTCCACAGAAAACTAGCACTTTCAGTTTCGGTTTCGTAGACGCTGGGTGGGTCTGCACTTTTTTATGTATCTTTTGAAAGAAACTGCGTAGGAAGAAACATTTTTCAGCAAAATGGTGGAAAATAAATTCCACATCTAACAAAGCGGAAAACAAAAAATTGACATTTTGAAAAAATTTTCAATTTTGACTCGGCTCACACCTTAAACTGTTCCAATTGTAATCGTGTTGCAAGTTTGAATAACGGTTAAAAATGTTTTAGTAAAACAAGTGGGAAGGTAGACGGTTGTGTGTATTTGCTCGGTGCGAGTACGTTGTATGTAGTGGATGTACTCCTTTCATTGTTTTTCACAGTGTGTTCCATCAGGCATAACTTTGAAGTGCTTGGATGGGTGCTTTTCAAGCCTGCTAGACATGAAATTCCTGCCGTTAATGCATACGGCACGCATTACCAAATCCTGACTGGGAGCTTACCACTGTCGTTGAAAAGAAAAGTGTACAATCATCGCATTCTAGTGGTGCTAACATATGGGACAGAAACTTGGAGGTTAACAAAGAATCTCGAGAACAAGTGAAGGACTGCGCAAAGAGCAATAGAATGAAAAATGCTAGGCCTAATGTTAACAGACAAGAAGAGAGTGGTGTGAATCAGAGAGCAAACAGGGATAGCCAATATTCTAGTTGACATTAAGAGGAAAAAATGGAGCTGGTCAAGCCATGTAATGCATACAATGGATAACCAGTGGACCATTAGAGTTACAGAATGGATACCAAAAGAAGGGAAGCGCAGTCGAGGACGGCATAAAACTAGGTGGGGTGATGAAGTTCGGAAATTTGCAGGCGCAAGTTGGAATCAGCTAGCGCAAGACAGGGGTAATTGGAGATCGCAGGGAGAGGCCTTTGTTCTGCAGTGGACATAAATATAGGCTGACGATGACGTAATGCCCCTGTAGTGAGTTTTCGCATTGAGTCTGTGTTCTGTAAACTTGACAAAAGTCACTAAAGAATGGAAAATTCTTAATCTATTCTGCAGCTGTATGCTTTTTATGAATCTCAGCTGCAATGTATGTATTAAAAAAACAAAAAAGAAAAAAAAACACAGACTTTTCTTTTTTTATATTGCAGAGGCAACGACGCACCGGGTTTTGTGATCGCATGCTCCGCCCAGACAAGTGTTGCCTAGAAATTGAGGTGTGTCGCTTCCTTCTTTCGCCCTTCTTTCTGTGCATGCCATTTCTTTTTTTCGCAATTCTTTCTGCGGCTGTACCCGCTACGCGCGCTGAGAAATGTAATATCTGTGCTCTCGGGGATGCCACACGGTCGCACTTTCCAAGGTCTAGTAACGGCATCGTCCGCGTTTACAGCCAGCTTCCCCCGCCTGTGTTTTTGGCTCGTGAGCGTGTGTAGCTGCTTCCTGCTGGCGTCCATGCTTGCGCGTAACACCACGCTTGTGGAACCCGTCCCCTAGCGATCGTAGCTTCTGCTGCATAGGCACAGAAAGTTGTCCCCGAGTACAGAAAACTTAAAGCCCAAGAGGTGAACAGTCGGCCGGAGTGGTATGCGACAAAACCGCCTCCGCCCACCGTGGGAAGAACCCTGAGTTGGGAGTCTAGCAAGCCCTCTGAGGCAAAGCAGAAAGGAATAAGTTTGAGCATGTGCACAGATATGCCCACAAAGCAGAGAAGGTGCTGCTGGACAATAAAGAGCAGCAATAAATCACTTTATACGGATATTTACTATTTTTATTCCTTCAGAGGTAAAACGTTGACTCTTACTGAAAAAAATTAATGCCGAGCTTTCCCTTCTGAATTTCACACCTAAATCTGAGTGCTGATATGTCAGTGTGACGTCACAAAAGTATTTCCTCGTATTTAGGCCTTTAAGAGCAGGAAGAGAGAGTAAAGCTTAAAACTTTGAGTCCTCGGTTTATTTAGAATGCTCATTCTTTATTAATAATTGAAAAAATACAACAGAGCACCCAAGTATGCACCTGTGTCTTTTTTGCATCTTCTCTGGCTTACCAAGCCTTTCATGATAAGAGTGGCCATTTTGCTACTGCAAAACATTAATTTAGTGATACAGCACAAGTTGATGCTCTGCTTTAGTGTCCCTTTAAATAAATTTGGCAGAGGTTTCCATAGGAACAGAGAGAGCTGACAAATTGCCATTTTTTTTGGAAATGGAGCCGCCAAGAATTTTGGAGTTTCTTGCACAAATGTTGATGGTTCCGTTTGTGGTGGTCTGCAGTATTCATAAAAGTACTGACCACCACGGAACTTAGAGAGCCACAAGGCAGCATCAGTCATTGCCAGAAATAATTTGGCATGCCAGAGCGTGGGCACGCTCATCCTCCAAAGGACACCTAGCCCCATGCTGCGAAAATATGCAGTACTGCCCAAGTTAACAAAGGAAAGGTTTATTTGACCCTGGCAACACCCAACTCTACAAATGCTTGGTCCTGGGTGGCACACGAAGCAAAGGCCTCATGCCAAGGGCGAATTTACAGAACGGGAGTCACTAGAATGGAATGAGTGAGGAAGGCTCCCTGTGGCTATGCTGTGCACTTTCATGGTGACAAAGGGCCTGGTCCAAGATTGTAGGGCAACCTCCATCATGAGTGTTGATGAGTGTTGTCCAGCATAGTGTGACCATGCATGGGCTCTTCGGCTTTGCCTTCAGAGGGGAGCAATGAAAGGCATGCAGGCACAAGGCATTGTAGACAAGCTCAATTTTGTGCGGTTCCCAAAGAGATCGCTGGATGAGAAAAAATGTGTGGACACATCTTCACTATACCAAATCTTCTCAGTGCTTACTCTTTCAGTCACACCTTTTGCACTGTGCATGGTCAGAAGAGCGAAAGTGTAATTCCTGTCAAGAAATGCTCAATGGAACCTGCCGCAGTTGCTCAGTAGTTGTAGTGCTCAGCTGCTGAGCACGAGGTCGTGGGTTTGATTCCTTGGGGCAGCGGCAGCATTTCGATGGGGGCAAAATTTTAAAAAGCCCGTGTATTTATCTGTACACTAAAGAACTCCAATGGTCAAAATTAATCCAGAGCCCTCAACTACATCATCCCTAATAAACGATTGTGCAGTTTCTGAATGCTGAACCTCATTATTTAATTTAATATAAAGGGTATATGTAAATTGATCTACTGGACCTTCTGGAGCAGTGCGACGACTGAGTGGAGGGCACCAGGGGCCCAATAGGCGAACATCTGCATAAAAGTGATGGGGCGTACCCCTATTCTCATGCACTCAAGAGACAAACATCCATGGATGCCTATTTGCATCACTTGGAAAATATTGCTCTGGGTCTAGGTTGGGAGCGTAGTGAGCAGGAGGCTCTTTACTTGTGTTTGGTAGGTGAAGGCTTAAAGGGACACTTAAGAGAAAAAAGATTATTGCCTTTCATGAATACTGAAAAAGCCACTCTTGCCATAAAAGGAGGATTGATAAGTCAGAAAAGACACAAAAATAATAGAACAGTGGCAACACCACCTTGAAATTCCTGCACCACCCAGCCGTGGCGTAATGAATTTTGATGGGGTCTGCTCGGGCCTAATTTATCTTTTACTGGGAAAGCTGGACTACACTGTATTCTGAAAGAACCAGAGACAAACCTTGTTTCAAGAAGATTTATTGAGCTACAACAGTCCAAATGTGAGAAAATATTGTTAAGGAGTGATCTGTACATAGATGAATGCGAGGTTTGACAGAACAATGAAGACGACGATTATGTGGAACACTTTCACGTGCAACACTTCAGCTATCTTGTCCTGCATTTCTGTGCAAATATTTTGTAAATATGCCTTTCGCCTATCTCTCGCCTCCATCACCCTTTGGTGGAGGTGCGGGGTAAATCGCGCCTCGCAACGGAACTTTGCAGCCGTCTGGACAGCAGCCACTTCCCACCTTCATCCCAGTTGCCTTTCCTCATTGCCGATGCTCCTGCAAGGATGAACAGTTGCTCCCCGTCGCCGCGTGGCCTCCAGTCAAGCTTGCGTCCAGGCTGTCGCCCGTTGTCTCGCATGCCGGAGACTCCCTACCCGTTTTATCCCCCTTTAGGCATGCACATATCTATGAGGAAAACTAAAGTGTGCAGCGCCCGGACGAGTTCCACCACAAATACTCTTTCGTCGCTGCCGACGAGACGAAGCCTGTTAGACGCTGATGTTGATGGCGTCACTGTTTCTGCGCTCATCGACACTGGGGCGAACATCTCTATAACGAGCGCAGTTCTTCGTCGTCGCCTTTATAAGGTGCTCACGGCTGCCACCTCCTGCATCCTGCGTGTCGCTGATGGAGGGACTCCTCCCATTCTTGGGATGTGCACCGTTTGTGTCTGTATAGCAGGCCATCTCACTTTTGTTCAATTCGCAATCATTGAGAAGTGCCCCACGACCTAATCCTTGGTTTAGATTTTTGACCAGTCATTCTGTCCTCATTGATTGTGTGGCCTGTGCTATTCGGCTTGAGCTGCCACATCTTACTGATATTCCAGCTGACTTACCACCACGCTTAAGCTCTCGCCGTCACATCAGCTTGCCGTCTCAAGCTGCTACATACGTTACTTTGACGTCTTCGCGCAACATTCCTGATGGCGACTATGTCTTGTCTCCGAATGTTGACATTCTCTTAGCCCGCAAAGTTAGCCTTGCCCAAACCATTATTTCTGGTGCTGACAATACAGTGGTTGTTCCTCTACTCATCGTCAGCCTGTTGAATAAGGTTATCCCTAAAGGCATGTCGCTGGCCTTAATATCTGCGCTGGATCTCTGCAAGATTGCTGCTTTGGATGCTCATGTTTTGACGGCTCCTTGCACTGTCAACTTCGCTCATTCACCTCTCGACGACATGAACAAGATGATGGCTCCTGATCTTACCCAGGTGCAAGCCAAGGATCTCTACTACGTCCTGGCATCCTATCGTGATATCTTTGACTTTGAGAACCACCCGCTAGGTCAAAGATATGTCACGACTCATCAAATCTACACTGTTGACACCAATATTATGTGCCGGCATCCATATCGCATATCCCACACCGAAGGTAAAGTAATTCAGAACATGGTTGGCAAATGATCACAAAAGACGTCATAGAACTTCCCTCTAGCTCGTGGGCTTCCGCTGTCGTTCTCGTGAAAAAATAAGGATAGCAGATGGCTTTTCTGCATTGATTATTGGCATTTGAATAAAGTCACTCATAAAGATGACTACCCTCTGACTCGCATCGATGATGCTTTAGAGTGCCTTCGTGGAGCCCAATATTTTTCATCCATCGGCCTTTGGTCTGGCTATTGGCATATTTCAGTCAACCCCAAGGACCGCGTGAAAACTGCCTCTATTAAACCCAGATGGCCTATACCAAATAAAGGTCCTGCCATTCAAAATCCGTAATACCCCAGCAACGTTAAAATGTATGATTGACTCTCTGCTGCAGAGATAAGTCATCCATCTGTCTATGTTATTTAGGTGATGTCAACGTCTACTCGCCTATGTTTGACAACCCCCTCACCCGTTTATCAGCTGTTCTTGCCCTTTTCCGTAGAGCCACTCTTCAGCTGAACTCTGCCAAGTGCCGTTTCAGGTGACACCAGTTTTCTATGCTCAGCCACCCTGTCAGTGCTGCCGGTGTTCAACCAGACCCTGAACATGTTCTAACAGTGCAACAATTTTGAGTGGCATGCTCACACAAGGACGTCTGGAGTTTTACCGGATTGTATCCCTACTTGCATTGATTTTTCTGGAACTTCGCGGACATCACTCAACCTCTTATTAAACTCTTGAAGAAGGATGTTTCCTTCATGTGGGGCCCTGAACAAACAGCTGCCTTTTCAGCCCTCATTCGTCTTCTTACTACACTGCCAATACTGGCCCACTTCGACCCATCATCGCCTACAGAACTGCACACCAATGGCAGTGGCCATGGAATTGGGGCTGTTCTTGGCCACCAACAAGAGCACAGCAAGGAACCAATAATCAACTATGTCAGTTGCCTTCTTTCATCATGAGAACATGACTTTTCCCTAACAGAGCGCGAGTGCCTGGCTTTAGTGTGGCTGTCACCAAATTCAGGCCTTACATGTATGGACGAAACTTTTCTGTTGTTACTGACCATCACACCCTCTGCTGGCTCTCTCCGCTCACAGACCCGTCTGGCCGTCTCAATCGATGGGCCCTACGGCTCCAAGGATACTGATACTCCTTTGTTGTCCACTACAAGTCTGGACAATTGCACCAGGATGCAGATAGCTTGTCACATCACGCTGTCGAGGCTCCCGACCTCATTGACACTGACAGGATGCCTGCATACTGTCCATCCGTACTTTGAATGATATTCCCACTGAACAGTGACGAGACCCACCTTTACAACTCATCAACTGTCTCAGCTCTCTATCACCAGAACTTTCTGTTCA